>NC_051448.1:13615711-13636237 GCF_001649575.2 Kryptolebias marmoratus | reverse complement strand
CCCCCCCCCCCCCCCCCCGGGAGCTGCTGTTGCCTCTCCATTCGCCTCATGCATGAAGCGTATCTGTTATTTTACAGCTCGCACCTATGCGCGCTGAGGCAGCGTTTTTCACCGAAAGACACAAAAAGCCGATGAACTGAACACATATTACCACCAAATAAATCTGTCCCCTGAATCCGGCGTATAATCACTCACAAAGTTTGATGAAAGCAGACCAATATCATTTGGCAATCTTTAGGCCCTTTGCGGGGCCTTCGACGTGATTGATTGATATAAAGGGAGACGATGTGTAATGCCGACACTGTCAGCTGTCCAATCCCCAGAAAGGATTTTATGATTGATGGCAGGCAGTAAGCATTGAGAGCTCTCACACCTCTGCACTGCACTCTCAGCACTCACTGTGATTACATCTGAGCGTGTGTGTGTGTGTTGAAACAAGTTTGTACGTGTGGCGTTGATTACATTGGTAAACCTCTGTCTGCTTGTAGCTATCTGTGTGTGTGTGTGTGTAAAGGTGAAGGTGCAGTCTGCCCGCGTGTGATTTTGAGATTCTGTGTGTCTTTGTGTGTGTTGCTGTGGAAACCCATGTGCTAGTTGTGATAATGTGGCACTAAAGAGGGGTAGAAGGCACTGAAGGGCAAGATAGGGTGTAGCAAAAAAAGGCATACATGGAGGAAAGAGCGATTAAGGGAAAGAGGGAAAGTGTTCACAAAACAAGGTCTGAGAAAGGGATGGAAAGAGGTGAAAATGTTTGGATTAGCAAATGTAGGGAGGGAGAGAGAGAGAGAGGGAAGAAGACAGGGATGAAAAAATATTGTATGGAGAAGAGTTCAAATGTAGAAGGAACTATAAACAACCTACAGTACATGATCACACCGGATAAGACTTCTCGGACCAAAAAAATGTGCCACACAGAGATTTACAAATGTGTTAAGAACTCAAAATAAGAAGGTAAAGAAATATAAAGTGATAACAGCTGATAAGGAGAAAACGGACGTAGCATTTATTTGATTTGGAATTCTGAATTCTGTTCAAATACAATTTATTAGTTACTTTTCAGAGTCATAAAGCTGTGCCCCCTTTTCGTCAGAGGCGAGACCACTGAGTGTCCAACAGATCTGACAGATTACTGAGCTCTCGCTGTTCTCTGGGGTCTTCCAATGATTTCCCTGCGATTTTTCAGCCAACGCTGTGGTTGCCATGGTTTGCATTCAGTTTTGAAACCGGTCGGGTCACAGCGGCCTGCGAGGGTAGCAGCCTTTCAGTGAATGCTCAGCAATCTCTCAATGAGGGCTCAATGGTCTCTCTAGTCTTTCAACGACCTCTCGGCGGTCTCTCAACGAGCGCTCCATTTTTGGTTAATTTTCAGCCCAGAATTGTCACCTCAAGCTAGGCACCTGAGGGTTACTTGAGTCCCGATTCCGGACTTTCTCTCCAGTTGATGTCAGCTTTAGTGATTTCAGAGCCGATCCCTTTCAAGAGCCCGTCGACCATGGCCGTGTTTATGTGCAGGGAGCTGGAGAAGCTCGCCTCAATCCTCCAGTCTCAGCTCTTGCATTAGCTGGCTGCAGTCACCAAACTGTAACCTTCTCTGTAGGGTAAGCCAAGTCATCTTCACTAAAAATGCAGGATTTAAATCATTAGTCTCTTCGTGGACGCTCAAGGATATTCGGAGCGTTTCTGCAAAACCAACTTTTTGGAGTGTTTTACAGACTACTGAGAGATCTGGGCAATTATTGGTCACTCAGCGGTTGCCCAGTGGTCTCTGTCTCGTATAAATATGTAAGCCTGTGTTGTGGCTGTGCAAAAAATAAAAAATAAATAACTCAATGTGTTTCAATAGACACAACAAAATAGCAATTTCTATCCAGATATGTATTGTTGCCCCTCCACAGTGTTGTGTTGTGTTTTTCTGTTAAAATGGTGGCCCAGAGAGGACAAATCAAGCTCTGCAGTCAGATTTTCCTGTATTCTGGGTCTATCAAATTCTATCCCATATGCTATTGCCTACATTTGAGAAGCTGGGGGGTTAAGTTATAAACTGGAGTTTCAGATGTGACATCCTGTTGCACTCTAAATCTTTAATAAAACCCTTTTTGGCACTTCAAGTTCAGTGAAAGAATATCCTTTAGTTCAAAGCTCATAATGTGTGTGATTCATTGATTGATGTGACTGTTTTGGGAGAGAGAATAGCAAAGTACTAAAAAAATATATTTGAATGATCAGTTTTTTTTTATCTTTGATTGGTTTATAATCATCTATTGATGCAGTTTCACATCTGATGTTAGCAGCAAACACGCCCTGTGTAATTGGTAAAACCATTCAACTGTTTGGTCTCTAGTGGCCAGTGGATTTTGGATTTGACCAAAGATGTCCAAATGTCCCACTGTTGAGACTTGATTTCAGGCTTCATTAGCTCTTCTAAACTCAGGTGTGATGTGTATATTGCTTATTATCTGGTAAAGGCAAACTGCTCTTTCCTTACAGCAAACCCAAGGTGTTCATCTAAAGATTCTGACAACAAAGCAAACCAGGACGGATTTTTTTTTTTACTTTAGTCTAAACCATAAAATTGAACATGTCCTAAAAGTTCATTCTGTCATTCACATCTGATTTGTATGACTGATTAGCAACAGTAATACAGATTTAGTGTACAGTGAGTAGCTGTGAACTCAACCATAATTCATCGTACGTACGTGTAGTTTAACTGATTTAGACTCATTTTTATCACAGAAGTAAATCTGTCTGAATCTAAATATTATCGTTGCTAGAACTGAATTTACAATAAGCATTGAAGAAGAAAAAATGATTATTAATTAAAGAATTGAAAAAATGTTCTCAAATGTAAGTTTTGGCTTTATTTCCCTCGCTGACATCGCATCGTCTTTTGTGCAAACGGGTTTGTAAAAAAAAAAAGAGGCCTGACTGACCCTTAGCATCAGGTTCTCCACAGATGCAAAGCTTAAGAGGCTTCTAGATTTCAAATATCATAAATGGCTGAAGTGCAGTTTGCCCGGCGGCTGTTCCTGTACAGGAAACACACACAGACGAGCTTTCATGTCCGCATGCACCCCTCCAGCTCGGCTCCACTCCGCTCCACTGTGAATGGGCAATAAGCAACGTGGCCTCAGCGATAGCAGTCATCTAAAATATGGCCGCGTCTTCTGCTTCACGATGACAAGCGGGAGGAAATAAAGTGCCAGGTGCCTATGAGTGCCGCGAGCACAATGAAGTTTATTTAAATGAGGCGACAGCAATAGCCGGCAGTTCATTGTTGGCCTGGACACTCCAGGTTCTATTTATGTCCCCCATTTGGGCCGGGACACAAAGTTAATTTAGTTTTGGCCCTTACCCAGATGCAACAAACCACACTCTTCTTATTGTCTCCTAACCTACTGAAGGGGCAGTTTGTGTCGAGAAACTGGAATTACTTGGTTTTAAAACTGCAATTTGATGGGCATAGGCGTTAAATTTCAGCTCATGAGCCTCCTGAAGATAGGATTCATTTAAGCAAAAAAAAAAAAAAAAAAAAAAAACCACACACACAGACACACACTCTGCTCCTGTAAGGACACACATGAACACAACCACCAATGATGTGGTTGATTTCATTCGCCTCCCGTGTGGTTTTTCAGAGAGATGGAGAGACTAGTATCTGCTTACCAATCTGTATGTGTGTGTGTGTGTGGTCTTAATGTTTCTGAGCCCGCTGGGCGTCCATCTGTGGGTTTATCTGGTGTCATTTCCACTTCTTCCCTCACACAGTCACGCGCGCACACTTAAAAGACAAAACTTGTTCGTTGCACGAGCCCAACAAAAGCGGCACGCATTAAACATGCAGCCGTGAGCACACACACACATGCACTTAATACACAGAAAATAGGAGCCCCTGGGTACAATGAAGGTACTTCCTAATTCTTCTTACTTATCATGCAGCGGCTGAACCACACACACACATGCGCACACACACATTCTGTTCTCATAAAAGCATTGCCCGCATAGATGGGCCATTAAGATATAAGAGTGTACGAATGGAAAACCATTGGTGGGCTTATAATTCATTTACAGATTGACTGAGGAGAGATGCTGCATTCGTGTGGGTGTCTTGAATAGTGACACAGAAACCGATTACGAGAAGGATGGAGCGAGGGAAGCGCAGGGCAGGCGGAGGAGAGAAAAGAGGAAGGGGAGATAATGGGGAAAGAGGGAAAGTTGCAGACGGAGAGTGCGAGAGGTAAAAGAGAGGAGGAGATGAAAGCGGTAGCTAGAGAGGAAGACGAAGAAGAAAGAAAGAAAGAAAGAAAGAAAGAAAGCAGGCTGGTGATGGAGGAAAAGAAGAAAAGAGAGCCACTGGGAGGGACGAAAAGATACAGAGGGAGGGAGAAGGCAATAAGCAAGGGAAGCCTGTGCTATTAAAGAGCCGGACGAGGAAAAGCAGGAGAATAAACCATTTATACAAATTGTATAAATCCTCATAGATATTTGAAATCACTGCAGCGCTGCTATTAACTGCAAGTCTCTCAGTATATGAGCTTCTGATTATAATTCCGACAAAAGTGCCGAATCAAAAAAGAAAAATCTGACTAATACTTTGGAAATAAACATTTCGTATTTGCAGACATCTCTCTCTCTCTCTGTTATCTCTGATCATTCAGTTTATACCCCCCCTCCCCCCACTCCCTTTTCTCAAGCTCTGAGCTGATCGAGACATTCCAACAAATCCACTCTTGTTTTCCTAAAGTAATGCCAACCTGTCTTTGGTTTGACCACAACAGAACAAAAGGCAATCTGACAGACAGGCACAAGAACAGACAGCTCTCAAAGGTTGCAGCAGTGGGCGAGGGCTCTGGTCAAAGACATTAAGGCTGAATCCCATTTTCTTTGTGTTACCCCGATCCCTATCCAAAGACCTCCACCCACCGTTTGGCCCTTAATTCAAAGTTGCAAAGAGCAGCTGTTAAAATGATCCACTGTGACAGCCGATGCCTCTTTCAAGAAGTCGATATGCCATCAGTTGCCACTGATTCCCTTTACTAGACAGATATAACGTCAATATGCGCATATGGTGTGCCAAAATAGTTACAAGCACAGCTTATACGTCTTTGTTTCACAGTGTGCCCCTGAAACGTCTCAGGTTTTAAGGGCGACAAAGCCCCGTTCTTCTGTCTTTGCTTTAAACCCAAAAAGAGGACCAAGATGCCGTTTGTCTCAGTCTGGTTGCACAAAACATAGGGGGAGGGCTGAAAAGTAAAAGGAACGTGTGAAACAGGATTTGGCCCACATTCACAAGTCAATAATTTCATACAGTAGAGCAAAGATAAGATCAGGGCAAAGAGTTTGACCAGGCTAAGGGAACCACATGAAAACAGGAAGAAAAAAAAAGCTAGAAAAGATGGAAATTATGTGTATAATATTAATGATAATCAGTTGGTCAATCATCGTAAATGACTGTAAAGAGCTCGCGCTGCAACTTGCAATTATCGCTAACGACGCATTCAGCGCCGTGTGAACGCACACTCCGGGGCACACACATGTTCTCGTTCGAGGCAGGATAATCATATCTGATTGATAGTCTGAGAGAGCGAATGTCCTCCAGCTGTGTCTGTGTCTCTCTGCTGCCGTGTTGTCTGGCTCTTGTTTTGTAACGTGCGACTAACTGTGTGTGCGCCGGCCGGTGTGCTTGTGTCTGTGCGTGGCTGCATCAGCTTTCAGATGCGAGTTATAAATAACACCGTCGCACTGTCTGAAGTTTGGGGTGAGGTCATGCCATCCTCGCAGGCTGAGGTCGTTCCAACTTCGTCTTCGTACCACTGACCCTTTTTCGTGTTACTCTATACGCCGCTAATTGGCAGGATTCGGGCTTATTTGCTTGTGCTACCCATACCCCTTAAGTCTTAATTCAAAGTCATGAGGGGTTGTGATCAAATTATTTCACTACGAAATGAGATACCCCGTCAAGTGGTGGCTATGTCATCGGTTGTTGCCAGTATCGTTTATGTAAACAGATGCAATGCAAATAGGTCCATTTATGTCACATACTGTATATGACATAAATTCACAACAGGAATACCAGCAATAATACCAAAGTATTACATGAAATACACCAATCTAGACACAATGGCTAAACTAGTTTTTAATGCAGAACTACAACCCTATTTTCTGCTATTTTGGTTGCTTGTTCAGGATATTTGACAATGGCACCAAACAAATTTAAGGCCAAACATTCATTCACCGCCTTTCATGCCAGAGTTGTGAACAAAAATCATCCATGGCTAAGGTTGATTAGCCTTGGCGGCCGTCCTGGATTGGATTGGCTCCAAAAGTTCATTATTTGTAGATGTACATAGAGTGATGACTTTCTAAGAGTTTTCAATAAAATCTGTCCTGTGGTTCATGAGATATGTTGCTAACTTGACAGACAAACATCCCATTATTGCTCGCATTTTGCCTTTTGGCTGCGTACAATAAATATATACAAATAGGTAGAACCGGACATTGTATTGGTTGTTGTGTTCATCGAAAAGAAAGAGAAAATACTTTTATTGGTGAGCTTCTTTGCTAGTGCAGCTCATGGCTGTTCGTTTAAGATGTGTCCCTGAAAAATCTCAATGTGAGGAGTCAGCTACCTCCTTGCCCCCCATCTTCATCACAACAAAATGGGACACCCCTACGCCTGGCGTGAATGTGCAAAACATAGAGCTAAGTGGTAACAGAAAGGGGTCAAATGGGATTTGACCTCAGCGTGCTTCTCGTCGTGCTGGTGACAAGTCGAACCAGGTAGAAGTATCACAGGTAACAGGAACAAAGGCCTCCTTTCATTGCTGTTTGCAGGCAGAGGGAGAGCACCACCCGGCTGGCAGAAAAACAAAAGAGCAGTGGCAGAAATAAATGAAGAGAGAGGGGTGGACAGTCAGAGACAGAGAGGGAACATCTCCTGAAATACCAAACTGATTAGCCGGGGTTTCTGACATTTAAATGCCACGTTTACATAAAGAAATCTTTCCTAGGAATATTAATCATTCTGCCTAATTTTGAAGACGTTAGGTGGATCGATGGTAGTCATGGCGTTGAAGAACTAAGACAGGAAAAAATATGAATAAATACAGAAAGGGAGCTTTTAAAGAATATGTGTCAAATATTAATAGAAATGGTGAAAAGGGGAGAAAAAATGGATAGTTTCTCACTTAGTTAAGCATCAATACATGCATGATATCGTCAAAATCCCATATAAGAGCGTGAACACAAACCTTTTCACTAGACTTATTGTGATTTCATTGCAGAATGAAAACACTGTCAGTGGCATCTCTTAAGTCAATGGTGCGAACACGGCACAGCCCATTGAGTTAATATGTGAACGCATGCTGTCTACCTTAAAACATCTTCACCTTACCGCTGGGATGAGGCAGGCTCTCGACATGTGGCTCAATGGTGTCTTTTTTTCTTTTATTTTTCCTGTTTGAAGTGAGCAAGACGCTGACTGTTTGCACTGAGGTACTCTGTCGTTCCAAGCTGAGAGCAAAAATGACAAACCGTATCCAAAAAAAAAGAAAAAAAGGAAGATAAGCAAACAGCAAATTCCCTCAGCGGTAGTTGTGGTTACGTTGCAGAGATAAGATCTGCACGCAGACCTTCGTGGGATCCAAATTGCCGTCGGAGTTTTTTCAGGTGCCTGAGCTTATTATAGCAAATTAGGTGAGAAAATGGATTCTGCCTTGGGGCCAGTCAGTTCCTCATCATGTTTCTCGGCAGGCCGTTCGAGCTGCAGTATGAAGATGAGTGACCGTAATGACGGCCTGCGAGCGCCGCTCTTCAGCACATCTTCATTAACATGCTGCCATCTTGATCCATCTTGGTTGTTCCACATGGCACGTCAGGGTACTTACAGAGTGATGCTAACTGGCTAACACTCCCTCCATCTTCTCTGTCCATCTGTCGACTGCCTTGGCAGCCAGACTAATGGAAACTGACATTATGACAGGCCAACAAAAGTGCAAATAAATGAGCCAAATACGAAGAATCTGAACAGCAATCCATGAGCTGTGACAAGTCAAGTGCCAGGGTTTGTGATATTAGCTATTCGTCACTCATGTAATGTGCTTTCACAGTGACTGATGGACTTTGTTCACAAGTGAAGGAAGATCATGAAATTCTGTCGGGTGTTGTGCTTTTACTTTTAATTTATTCATTATTAAAACATTTTCCAGCAGACAAAACAGGCCGAGAGTATACTCGCAGAAAAGGGCAAAGCAGTCTGGGTTTTATTGGCCCTTTAGCGTCGGAACTGTTTAGGGGATTTGTAAGCCCCGTAAGACGTAGGATGAATTTACAGATGCCTCGCATGCAAGGAATAAGTTAAAGCTGTAAAAACATCCTTTCGCAAAACGTGGTGAGTTGCTCACCCAGTGACCTTAAACCTGGAATTTCCAGGTCACTTAGAGTCATACTGTAGAGAATCCTAACGGTATTAGATATTTTAGGCACAGAATTTCAAACCCATTGGACAGCCAGTACAAACGTGGGGCTTGTCACAATCATCGTACAGAAACATCAGATAAAGGTACCACGATAAAAACCCAAATCTTCACACCTTAAAAACATGACAGTTCACAGTGGCATGGTAAAATATGCCTGGAAGGTCTATCACAATAAAAAAAATTAAAAATCAAAGAAATAACGACAAAAAAGGAATCTTGGGTCACTCCTTCCTCCTGGCACTTAGCCCACCCTTCATTTTGCCCATTTCAGACATTTTAAACAGTTCGATATCGGAGTCGCTGCTCCCACTCTGCTCTTCGTCTCTTTTGTCGACCTACTGTCTACGGTTTTATGTCAGCCATGCTGTGACACAGCTGCTGTAGAACGCAGCGTTAAAAGTATTTTAAAAATACAAAATACATTAGCTTCTTTCAACGTTTGCAGTTCGGTTGTTTCTCGTGGCAGTAGCAGCAACGCTACGTTCAATATTGCCGATTTAATCGCGCATTTCAACTCTCGGCTAAGTGCACCAAGTTCACCCAGCTGACTCTTAAAGCTGGCACCGCTAAGCAACACATTTTAGAGGAAACTAAAGAGAAGAGACACCTTTCCTCGGGACAGTGGTGAGACAAAAAGGTTTTCAAAAAATTGGAAGACTTTCTGGAAGACCAACCCATTTCTGTGGTGGAGAAAATAGTTGCCTTTTGGAGCTGTTCAAGCCACAGTACGTCCTACACTCCCAACATTATATAACCGACACAGCGTTACCCAGGTTGTTGATAAAAGTTCGCCGTCACCTGGCACATTTCTTCCCTTGCTGATAATAAAAAAAACAGCTTGACGAATAACATCTACTCATGTTGTAGCACTTCAAGATAGAGTTTCTGAGGTGTCAAGCACACAATGACATTGATTTTAATAACCTTAATGTACTTATGCTATGTAATGTGCATGTGTGTGCTGTAAACCAAAGCAAAATGATGTAAGCATCAGACTGAAACTTGGCAATGGCCAATACTCAATCCTAATGACTCAGATCAGTATCAGATAAAACAAAAGGACCAAATCTTAAACACTGCAATCCAACACTTCAGTTCAAAAAAATGATAAAAAAAGATTTTTAACCACGTTAATGTTGAACAAGTTCCAACAAATTCCTTCCTGCAGTGTTTTTCATTTCTTTGAATTTGTTTTCATTCAGCCCTGAATTTAACTGCATGCTTCTAGAAGTTGTGCAGAGAACAACTTTTGTTATATATATATATATATATATATATATATGCTTTTGGATCAGTTATCTAAATATTCTGAAGTTCATAACTCAAGTCAATTTATTTAAAAAGCACATTTAAAAACAACAAGCTGCAGCCAAAGTGCTGAACAACAATAAACAGTAAAATAAGAGCTGCGGTTCTTGGAATGTCTGTTGAAATGGTTTTAAAGAGAAAACATCATTTCAGTTTTCACAGGACATGTATCCTCCTGAGCTGATCTAAATATTTTAAACCATTTCAGTAGTAATTAGCGCTCAGTTCACCGTGCAAATGCTCTTATATGTTGTTTTTCTGGTATTTTTTCATAAGGGGAAAATATATATTACGCAATAAGATTACCATTAGATACGCCTTAACACCAAATTAAGGAAGACAGACTTCCAAGGCACAACTGTGCAGAACAGTCAACTTGTCATAAACAAGTAATAATGACAACCAAAGAGTCAAGTGCCAGAAAAACTATGAAGTTAGACCATGTTGACATTGTTTTATTGGTTTTTACACTTTGGGCTGTTACGTTCAGAGTTGTGTGTCTGCAGGAACATCGTATAAGAATCTGCAAACTGATGCCAAGTAGTTCATCGTCTGTGCGAGTCACAAGTATTCCTCTGGCGCCTGAAGTAATACGGCCGAGCATGAAGTTAATCTGAGTGGGACGTTCAGCTGGAGTTTTTGTGCAGCCCAAGTGTATAAAGGGCCGAGAAAAATTATGTCTATTACAGATATGATTGAACAGTTCTGATGGCAGTTAGTGGGGCTGGATGGGGGGGGAAATTGGATATTTAATGGAGAGATTGTCACCTGTGATCGCCATTGTGTCTCTCCATCAGCATTCTTGTGGTTGCCCCGCTCTTTCACTCCACCAGCGTTTGCGCCGTCTCACGCACTCCCCCCCCCCCACACGCCTAGTTTTGCTTTCCATATCACCCTTTCATCTTTTCGCTCTTTGCATCGCTCGCCCCATCTTCTTCCCTCCCCGCCGCTGTCTTTGCCGTTTCTTCCGAGAGTAGCCTAAGTAGCCACAAATGCTCCCTAATAGCCTCCAATGGAGATGAATTGATCCTTTGTGCGCCGAAGATCAATAGGGGATTGCTTTTTGCCGTACACAGTGGGATAATGTGCAGGCATGCGGCCTTAATTAAGTTAACAGTAAACTACCATCGCTGGAGTTTTATTAGGAGGATAAAAGTTTATGATAAGAGGAACAGGGACCAAACGCTGTTTCCGTGCAGAAGCCGAGGAGGCGAAAAAGGGCAAATATTCAATGTTTTCATTTATTCGTTTGTTGGTGCTTCAGGAGTGACTCATGAAGCAATTTTGAGCTCTTTCAAACTTCCTCTGCTTGTTTCGTCCTCTTCACTCCGGTGCTCGCTCTCTCTCTCTCTCTCTCTCTGTCACCTCTCTTCCCTCCACCACTTTCGGCGTCCCCCCCCCCCTTCTCACCCCGCTCTGTCTGCCGTCTTGTAATTGGTCGAGGAGGAGAATTTGATCAGCGGCTTTCTGAGGTCACGCCACCGGTCGGAAGCCGAAGAGCCAAAGGGGGCGGGGGGAGTGGGTGGGAGGGCGGTAGGATGCCGAGGAAGGGGGAGGCGAGCGAATGGAGGTAGGTGGCAAACAGGTGGAGGGAGTGCAAAAAGGGAGCTAGAGGCTGCAGATGGAGTATTGAAGATGGAGACAATGGAGGTGATGGGTAAGGAGAGGTAAGTCAGTGCAGTAATGGAGGAGGGGAAAAAAAAGGGAGGGGAGGACGGCAGATGAGGTAATTTGCTGTTTTATGACACAACAGATCTGGTAACAGATGAACACATATTAAATATGTAGGAGAGGAGATGAAGGAGAGCAGCAGGGCTGATTTGAAAAGGAGAGCGAATGGAAGGAAATGACGAGGGGAGAAAGCTGGAACGGAGGAGCACAACAAGTGACGATTCATTTCTTGCCCCCGGCTGATTCGGCCTCATCGTCATCAGTAACAGTCACATCCTAATCACCTCTTGATCTCATCGTGCCCTCTCATCAGAGCTCTCGGTCCCGTCCGCCTTGTCCTTCTCCGTCTTATTTTTTCCTCCTTTTGTTGGAGATAAAAGACACTTTTATCACTCCGCGCCGTCTCATAATGGTCACACAGAGACTTACTGACTGCCGCAATAATATCTCTTTGATATCATTCTATCATTCATAATCAGAGCAAAATCTCTCCCAAACTCACTGAATGCACTTTCTGTCTGCCTGCGCTGCCCCTTTCATCAGCCGCTAATCTGTTCTGTAAGTGTCTGAGTGTTTTTTTTTTTCTTCTTTTCTCACTCTCTGAAGCAACATTTGTGGGCTGTGGGCTTTCGTGAGAAAGAGAAAGGCAGAAAGTCTTCACTTAATGTAAAAAAAACCCCAAAAAAACAAACCCACGTCATCGTATTTTATTTCATGTATTTATTTTTAGATGCGGGCAGCAAAGTGGTGCACTGGTTAGCACTGTCATCTTGCAGCAAGGAGGCTGGAGTTAAATCTGTTCTTAGACGAACGACTGACCAGTTTAAAACAGCGTTTATGCTTCGACTGGGAACCACCGGGGGCGCTTCACTTATTTGGGATTATGTGCTATTTGCACCACACGGAAACACGCTCGCTAAGATTTCAGCTACTCGGAGGTCTTTACTGGGATTTCAGAAGAGGATTTCTTGTAGGGCTATGGTTGTCACCGTTGAGGAAAGTTGCGTTCATACACTTTAATGTTGCACATCGCGTACGGTTCTCGTTGAAATGCAAAAACTTTCCCTCGAGGGGAGCTGTTGCAACTCTTTTCTTTCTTGAATTAGCTTAAGTTTGTCCTAAAAGTCTCTCAAACCACAGCAGCTGTTCACTCCCGAATGGAATGTCTTTTAGCGTCATCATACTGAGCCACTTTCCGTTCAAATTCCTCAAATACAAAATGGTCGTGTGAAGTTTAAAGTAAAAAAAATATTATCACAACTTATAAAAATTTCGATGTATCTATGCCCAGCACTGATTGTCCTTACAAACAGAAAAATGGTTGATGCTTCCTCCCCGTTTGTAACACAACCAAACTACTGACCATTCAGATGGAGAAGTGTCTTCACACTAAAAACACTAAAATGGTGTTACGTAGCACCGAGCTGGGGGGTCCTGAGATGGTCTCCAGAAACCAAACAAATATTGAAAAATAATTCCTGCTGGCATTGTTTTACCACAATCATTATAAAAACTATTTGTGTTGTCTTTGTGCTTTCATATATTTTTCTTTTTTTGGCAACGTTTGTGTAGTTCAACCAAGCATATTCGGGATCACAAGTCTATTATTATGACTTTGGGAGTGAAAAGTTAAAATATTCATGGACAACTGTGTTAAACCACATTGACTTACAGATGTATTCAAACTTTGAAACACTCTAAGGTGCTACAATCTGATTTTCTTAAAAATCCAAGGCAAACAGATGATGTTGCACACCAAATTTTACTCCAGTATCTGGAAAAATTAACATAGTTTTAGCCATTTTTGTGTTCGCTGAGGTCAATTAGCTGTTGTGGCCATTTTGAATCAGGTAATCATTCAATGATTACTTTCCAAGAGTTTCAGTAAAATCCAACCAGTGGTTCATGAGATATTTTCCCGACAAACAAAGGCAATTACAACACCAGGCTTTTATTCATTTCGCTTTTCTGTATGTGCAAAAAAAAAGCTTTGATTCTGATTTTTTATAAATATACTTATCCAATCCCTGGCAAAACTATCATTTTACAAAATTACAGCCTTCTGGCATTAGGCAACGATAAAAAAGAAAGAAATATAATTGTTGTAGTCAGTCACCGTTGCTGTTTTCAGATCAAAAATATGGTAAAATCTTGGAACAAGTCCAAACAAAATGGGAAGGTTGTAAATATGAAGCACACTGGTGGACCAAAGAAGACACCAAAGCGTTCAGATGGAAGACTTAAAGCGAAATGTCCTGAAAACAGAAAATGCACAACTAAAGAAGTGAGTGGAAACTGGAGTCAATGTCTGTGACCGAAGTGTAAGAAATAACCTAGAAGAAATGGGGTTTACAGACAGAAAAGCCAAACAAAGACCATCGTTACCATCCAAACAGGAAAAGAACATGCTGACAACGTGCTAAAGAAAAGCAACCGTGGACTGGAGAAAAAGTGTCTTGTCAGGTAAAGGCACGGGGAAGATGGCAGTCATCACATCTTCGATAATCACCAAAGTCTACATTGAAAGTTGATGATGATGACTTCATTTTTCGAGGTGATAATGCATCTTTCCTTCAAGAAAGACAGAGAATGTCAACGACATGGGCCCGCAAATGATCCCAATCCAAATGAAACTCACTGGTGGAAATTGATGAAAATGGTCAATGACAAGAGCCCAACCTGCAAAGCTTCTGTGACAACAGCAATACGAGACAGTTGGAGCCAGACTGATGAAGAGCACTGTTTGTCGTTAGTTAGGTCCATGCCCAGAGAAATCAAGCTGGTTTTATCATGATTCTATACTTTATTTACTTGATTTAAAAAAAGAAATTGTGACTGACTACAGCAATTATATTTCCTTTTTCTTTTATTGTTTCTTAATGCCAGAAGGTTGGGATTTAAAAAAAGACTGTTTTGTGACATTTTGTGTGATTTATTCATTTTACACAAAGTTAAACAAATGTAAGAACATTCTCCAAGAGAGGGGTCATTCCAAAACCCTTGCCAGGGGTTGTATTTACCAGTTGCCTACTCCTCGGTTCACATCCCTTAGTGCCAGTAAATAAAAACATCCTTGTTGCACATTTCCTTTTTAATGAATTCTCAAAAGATGACTTTAATTTGTTGTTCACTTGAATACATGCTTCTGTAATTGTTTAAATGCAACAGGGTGCAGTTTTTTAACTTTACCTTACAGCTCAAAAAAACGGTCCAAAACAAACTTTACCCACAGATGCCTAAATCTATGTTCTCTTACATCTCCTCAGCTCTAAATTATGAACATGTTGACAGGAGCCTGAAGTAAAACTGCAGCACGGAGAGAGCGTGTGTGTTCCCTCCACAGCTCGTTTCACTATTGTGTGCGGCCAGCTCATAAATTCTGTTATTCAGCAACAGCTGGGTAAATGTGCAGATGACAGTTGTCTCTGTATTTCGTGGGAAACTAATCAGTTTACCTCCCCGTTCCTGCTTGGGTAAAAAAAAAACACTCTGTGCCGGTGAAGAAATTGCCGCTGTGGCCATTAAAACATCCCAAAACTTTCTAATTTAGAATGTTTGCAACCAGCAAATTAGTTCCTACTCCAAACCGTTTGGCAACAGGATCAGTTTGCATCTTTTTTTTTTTTAAATGCAAGTCAAAGTTGTTGGGTTTATTTAGGCGTTATGGCAACACAGAGCCATATTGGTCATATTGTAGAGCAATGGCCGTGTGATTGCGACGCTCTACAGCCCTATTCCAGCTCTAAGTAGAGTGGCACCTTTGAGTAACTGAAGCAAAGAGGAGCATCAGTTTAAGCCAACAAAACAGTAGGTGGAATAAACACTTTCGGCTCCTGAGGGGGTTTTGTGCTGGCGTCTTTCAACAGGCTGACAGAAGGCTGCATATCAAGTTGTTTTCTAAGTTTTGTCAACCACACTCCAGTTACAGCGACATTTGCATCCTGAACGCTGCCCTTCCTTAAAATATTCACAGGAAGTCTCTGGAAACTTTTTTTTTCCCAACCAATACTTTTTTTGTTTTCTTTTTTTTTTTCTTCTTCTTCTTTTTGGTACTAACAAGCAATGTCCATTGTTGACTTTGCAGTTTGTGAATAGGCTGAACGCGAGCACGGCCATTCCCCTGAGCAGCAGCGCCGAAATGAACAGCTCTCTCTGCAGCTTCAAAGCGTGTCGCAGCAGATCCCACAGGACCTGGGCTCTCGGCAGCTCAAAGCTCCACCTGTACGCTGCAGAATCTTTCATCAGCTACATATATATATATATATCACAAAACTGATACATCTGCTAACGTATCCGCTGCTGGAGGCTATGGCCCATTCAAATCTCTTTGCACATCTCTACCCCGAAAGTTACTGAGGACAATTTCACACTTCAGCCAAGGCTTCTCGTGCTGTTTGGTTTGGTTTGGTTGGGGCGGGGGCCATGGAGGGTGATCACTTTGTCTTTTGTGAACTAGGAGACTCGGCTCCAAAGAAGCGAGGCAGCTGATGTCGGTTGTTTTGCAGCCGAGCCGTGTAATGAGAATTTCATACGAAAAGACAAGTGCGGCGCCGCGAAGGGGACAGATGGCGGTTGGTTTGAATGTCGCTCCTGTCGGTTCCTACGCTGACCCGGTTCGGAGCAATCCGCACCAGCCGAGGGTTGGTTCGGCCTAACGTGCTCTCTCTCCCTGTTATGAAAAACTTTGTGTTCGTGTGGTCCGCGAGTGTGTGTGACGAAGTGTGCGCTGTCCCAGCTGGAGAGAGGACTGTTTATATTATCGATAATGAAAGAAGGGGTGGGGTGGGGGTGGGCACCCCCGGGGGCCTCGGTAATGGGCTGGGAGGCCTCTGACTTGGCGTAATGGCCTCTTTATGGGTGTGCGTGCACCCTCGTGAAAAGGAGGCGCACAGTTGCGGCACTAAATAATTGTCAATGGGAGGGCACACTTCCACGTAACACAATGAAGCAAACACACAAAGAAACAAAGAGACAGAGCGCCCCCACGTAAAGGGGGAAACACAAAGAGGAGCAACATCTTTCATTCTTCTTCTCTCTCTGTCACACACACACACACACACACACACACACACACACACACACACACACACACACACACACACACACACACACACACACTGGTGCCAGCTGGGCCCAGTGTGTCCAATAACAGCAGGTGCTGTCAAGTGCAAACACAACAGACCTCCCTTGACATGGAAACACACACACACACACACGGGTGGATGCACATATGTCGCCGCACTCATTCATACACCGTCGTCTACGTTTCGAACCTCACATTCGGTGCCTCATAATTAAAGGTAACGCCCGATTGTTGTGTTTTATGTCTGTATGTTCAGACTCAGGTGTGCGTTTCTTTGTGTTTCCTGCGTGGCTGTAGAACTGCCATCTGGTCTCGCGTTGGGGGCACTCGGAACTCAGCCGAGCAGAGATCTGCGTGCTCGGGTGTGACAGGAGCCGAGACGACGCGGAATGAAGCAGAGAGGGTTTTTTTTTGTTTGTTTTTAGGTTAAAGTAGTAGTAGCATTCTTAATTTCTGCGGATTTTGTTTTGTGCATCTTGTTTGTTCGTTTCCCTCTCTCTCTCCCAGCCTGTCTGTCTGTGTGTGTTAATAAATGTAGCAGCGCCGTATCATACACTGCTCTGACTTCATTAACTTTCTCAGCATGAGGCTCCGCTGACTGAAGGATAATAAGCCCAAACACACACACACACACACACACACACACACACACACACACACACACACACACACACACACCACTGTGAGCCTAACAGCAGTGTAAGTATAACTGATTACAGTTTACTTCATTAAACTGAAACATTCCTGATTCACAACATTCTCTGAGTGACATCCATCCCAACACTTTAGAGTTTATTAAAATGGTATTCATCCATTTTTATTCCAATAACAACTCTGAGTTTCCCTGTGTAAACACTCAACTAATGGTGTTAAAAAATAAAAAAATATAGATTTTGATCCACAGCAGAGCCATTGTCATGCAATAAATGGAAGCTTAAGCTCTGTTTTAAGATGTGAGAAATGAAACACTAATGACCTTATCAGTCTGTTAAAGCCATATCCTTCAGTAATTTGGACATTAATATTCTTTGTTTTTTTTTGTAAATCTGTCATCTCAAACAATAGTTATCCAACAAAAGGGATAGGTGTCATTAAGAGCCGAAATTCTTTATATTAATCATAATAATTATCTTTATTTATATTTGATGTCCTCTTGCTTCTTCTTAGTAGAAAAAGAAAAGACCAGAAATAAACCCTGTGGTCCTTTAAGTATGAAAAGAAGTGTTTGTTGCGGTGCAAATAAAAAAAAGGTGAATCAGTTTGTCAGATGGCGTTTTGGATAAAGTCGTTTGTTTGTTTGTACAATGGCTCTGAGTGGGTCCAGGTTGCTAGATGAAATGGTAGACAAGAACAACAAAAGTATGGCTGGATGCTAAAAGTAGCAAAAGGCTGGCTAGACGCTAAAAGTAGCAGAACATAAGGTAAAAAGAAGCACAAGAAGACAAAAATAGAGCAAGTATGCTGAAGCAGATTTCAAAGAGAACGATGGTTTTGAAGGAACTGAGCGGACCTTGGTGTGTTTCTACGGGGAAAATATATTTGAAATGAAGTTACATGTTCTGATATGTATAAAAAAAGGTAAAAAAAGTCCCCTGAGTGAGGTGTACTACGAACGGCTGAACCTGCACCTGAATGTACGAACCAAAGACCGACTAATGAAGTCAAAGCCTACAGACCGGGACCCAAACGGTTTTCTCGGACCCGCTGCAGTCCCCCCCCGTACGTCCTTAAAATGTTCCAGACGAGGTCCACAGGAAGCATCAGTTATGGGCACTATTCCTGTCCGGCCTCCTACAATGATGAAACGCTCAGGCGATCGGCGGATGAGATGCCTCCACAAACATATCAGCAGATCTTTCAGAGCACTTACTGCTGCCGCTGTTTCCCTGTTTCTGCTGAGCTCACCGCTGCATTAAACTGTCTGCGTGATAATGTGGACGTATTAAGAGATTTGTGGTATTATTACCAACGCTAAATGCATTAGGGACGGGTAAGGACTTTCGAATGTTCGAATGGTCTTCGTGTGACTGTTTGGGGGAGGGAGGTTTCTTCCCAGCACCCGGTACTGCCGCGTGGCACAAGGTGGCGGTAGCGCACCAAGTTGTTTTCTGGACCTGTTTTTGACCTTTCTGTGTTCTGTTCGGAAACAAAAAATGGGTGCTGCAGCCACGTCCGCTCGTCCCCGCTGAGCCGCTGGACTGATGAAAAAGGAATGAACGCAGATTTCACAATTAGAGGCCCAACATTTCCTAAAGGAATGCACATCGCCCGCCGCATTTCAGGCCAGAGTTTTACACTGAGATCATCTTGTGCGGAGAAACGGCACAAATGATAACGGCACATTATCATTTACAAATGACAAAGAGCCCACCTCACACAGTGCTGCGAGATCTCGAGCGATCTGTCAGGATGACTCTCAGCTACTACCACGTTTTCAGATGTGTTGTTGCCAACTAATTCAAAAGTACCATATTTTCCTCCCCAAAAAACAAACATTTGATACGTTTGCTACGTTCCATTGTGAATTAAATGTGCCTGTGTGAGACCGGGCCTCATCTGACTCTTTGCCGTCCATCAGCAGACGTTTAGTGTATTTTTTTCACATGTTTGTCTCAAACTGTGGCTGCGTTAGACCCTGAATCAAAAAAGGCTGAACAGATCTTACTTGTTTTATTGGTCGGCTTCCTGTTCACCGTAAATCCTCGTCTGAATCAAGCCAGAACTTGCGCTGAAGGTTCAAGTGTTATTTGGTTCAGTCAGGTAAAAAGGAGTGTTTTACTGTAAATGTTTCAGTGCCAGTGCACTCATCGTTTGGCTGCAGTGGATTCTTATTTCCGCGAGGCATTTCCTCCTGCTGTTTATATAATAACTATTATTTAATGTAGTCCTAATCCCCTTTATGTTCAGTGCACGCCGCACCAAAAGGAACAGCGAGAAATCACAACATTTGAAGTTAATCGTGATTAATGATTCTTTTTTTTTTCCCTGTTAGCCCACTCGCAGTTTCTCCATTTCCCCGCCGTCTCTGCTTTAGTCGCCGCCGTGTTAATTGCGCCCGCGTCAGCCCGGCGTGACGCCCGCCCGCTGCGAAGTGCCGCGAGTTCTCTCTTGATCGCGCTCTGCTGATCTCCACCCGCGCCTTGTGTGTGTTCTCAGGTCAGCGTGTTGGAGCGCCAGGTGATCGACTTCCTGGGCTACCAGTGGGCTCCCATCCTGACCAACTTCCTGCACATCATCGTCGTCATCCTCGGCCTGTTCGGCACCATCCAGTTCAGGCCCAAATACATCACTGGGGTGAGTTTCGTTTGAGGCCTGTTTAGCCTCTCGATCCGCACGTTGTGATTAATGATGGAGGTTCTTTTTTTTTTTTGTCCCAGGAGACGCGAGGAGCTCGTATTCTAAAATGACTCTCTACAAACAATATTTAGAGAGACAATTCAGAAAATGAAAGCTCTATAAATTTATTCATTCCTTCCTGTAACTCCTTTTTAAACACACACACACACACACACACACACACACACAGACACACACACACACAGACATAAAGCTCTGCCATCCCATTGTCTCTTCCTGTCTGATTTGATTCAGGAGATTAGTTACACTCTTCGCCGTTGTTTTTCTTTCTCTGCATTTTAACAACAGCAGAAGTGAAGCCTCTCTCTCTGTTTTCCCATTTTACTCGCTCCAAAAGCAAAACATGAACGTTTCTTCTTCTTCTTTTCTTTTTTTTTTAATTCTTCAACAAAGGCTTGTCAGATCCTGTCTTGATTTCCCCCCTTTCTCTGTCTGTCCTGCAGTACGCAGCCTGGCTCGTGGTGTGGATGACCTGGAACGTTTTCATCATCTGCTTCTACCTGGAGGTCGGCGATCTGTCCAGAGTAAGAAATGTCCCATTTTCAAGCCCTCTCACCGCACGCCTGCTCTCTCGTCGCGGCAAACCGGCACACGTGGGAGCTCCGGAGTTAACCGGGAGTCCCCCCCCCCCCC
>NC_051448.1:13600413-13615605 GCF_001649575.2 Kryptolebias marmoratus | reverse complement strand
AACGCCTCGCTCACGCTTTGATTTCAAGAGCTCCGCGTTCAGGGCGGAGGGAGAGGCAGGAAGGGATCGATGAATCCCACGAAAAGGCCAAAAGCAGCCAGCGCATTGATCTCTCTAACAAGTGTTGCTTTTGAGCCTCGTGCACGTCTCTCCTTTTGTGCTTCAGACACCATTTGCGGTCCAAAACGATATTAACGACTTTTGTCAGCCGCTCCGTGCTGACACGGACAATCACCTGAACCGCCCCGCTGTCACTTATACCCCCCCGGCGGGCTCAGGAAGGGTCGGCACAGTGCTGAAAGGGAGGCTAAAATATACCGTTTGTCAAAACCTGCAGTTTCTAAACCCAAAAAATGGTAATAACACCGTGTTGTTTTAAAGAAGGCAGGAGATGGTACATAATGAGATTTTAATGCCTTCCTGATCTGGGTGCTTAATTTGACTTGGGCGTATAATAACCTTAGCGTTGTGATTTAATCTGTGTTTATCTACATTTACCTTGCCACGAGTCTTTTTAGGATTTCCTGCGTGGGATTTGTGTTAAACTGCAGCCCCCAGTTAGGGCGATCATGAACCCGGCGGCTGTTTACACGCAGAAAAGATCGCTATCACCGGCATCTGGTGTGCGTTCCTGTATCTGTTAGCAAAATATCTCCTGAACCAGTGGACGGATTTGGATGAAACTTGCAGAAAGCACTCCTTAGATGTGCGTTTACAACCGATTACCTTTTGGAGTCAACCCGATTCATGCTGGCCGCCACAGCTGGTTACATTTACTCAACATAAAAATGGCTTTAACCCAGTCAGTGTTACAGATATTGAGGTAGAAACGGATGCGGCAGTAGCGGAGAGCAGCAAAGAAGAAGGACGAGTGAATTCAATAATAAAAAAGACCAAAACAACGACAGCAGAATCTGAAAGCAAACACGATGTAGAAACGAGCTGCAGAGAGGGCAGCTTCAACAGGCTGGGAATCGTAAATAGTTTGTGGTAAACGGCGGGCCGCGTTCCGGGCTTCGACCTGAAGGGTTTCCAGCTGAGACCTTTAGAGAGCTGCACTTTAGAGGAAAAAGAACTCCCGGCACCTTGACAGGGAGGTGGAGGGAAACCTCCGGAACGAGAACTGACGTGTTAAGCTGCCGCTGATATGTTTACAAGCTCTGATGCTTGTCAAGGTGCCAGTTACTAAGAGCCTTAAAGGGATAGTTCAGAGCCTTTTAAAGTGAGCTTCTGTAGAAATGTTATAAATCATTAATATCTTACCTGTTGTGGATAGCTCTTTGAAGAGCCTCAGTTTGGAGGAGTAGAGTTTCTTTCTGAGCTAAAGGCAAACCCAAACGGGGCCAAGATCAAACTGAATTTCTACCATCTTAAAACATCTCTATTCTAATAAAAGCAAACACCACCATCAGTTTCACGTTACTCTAATATTTCAGCAGGGTAGCATGCAGGAAGTGGCCAAGGTGTTGTGATCTTGGGGTTCATGTGTTTATTTTAGAGGTGAAGTTTATTTTGCTTCCTTGTCCTGAGTTCAGTTGGGATTTTCTGTGTTTCCATTTAAACATTTTGTTTGTTCCCGCTCAGACTAGCCGTTAGCTCATCAGTCCAGCCAGAATTAAACTATCTTTCCGAAGCGAGGCGCCATCTACAACAGGTGAGATATTAATTGTTCATAAACTTTCCACTAAAAGGTTGTTTTGAAGCTAAGAAAAGAAAAATTTGCAAGCCCCTTTATGTAGGACGGCAGTTGCTGCTGGACGTTGGCATCAAACTGACGAGGCGACGTTATGATGACTTGGCCTCCCTCTAAAGAAAACGTTTGGATTTCCTTGTGCTTTTCACATAAAGACGATCAACTCTGACAATTGATTAGGACCAATCAGCGCCTCCGCAAAGAGCAGAAAATCAGCCGATGTGAGCGCTGATTGTGGGTGATTACGCCGCGCCGTGTGCGGTTAGTTCTCCCGCCGCAATTTTCCGCGAGTCGCTCCTTCTGTTCAGCGGTTACGCAACACGCTTCCCGTCGGTTCGTGTAATCGCACTAAGTTGCGTTTACCACAACAGGCATTATCTTATTCCTCATCCAATCTTTCCAATCACAATTAGCGTTTGTCTGGAATTGAGTATTTGTCAGCTCTTGCTCTCTGAGGCTGCCTGCTCTTTTCCACGCCCTCCTACGCTCGGATCCTTCCTGTTTTTTTCTTTCACACACCCATGCGCCCCGAGCCTCGTTAAGTTTGGCTGCCACCGAGAACAATAGCTAAAACTTTTACAGTGAGTCCTCCACCTTGTGTCTGAGCTTCATTGATCTCTGCTTTTAATGACATTTACAGCTTTTCTCCGTCCCCGCTGGCCAGCAGTTATAAAAACCACCTTCCACCCGAGGACACGGAGCTTCTGCTCGGGTTTGGGTTTTAATCATAACAGAGGTAAAAACCTGCCTGCGTTTTTTAAAGACACATCCTTGAGTGTAAAAACAAGCTGGGTTATACGACCGAATGAATCTTTGTTAGTGTGATGTTAAATAACACGTTCTGTACTTCCTCCTCTGATATTAGAATAACTCGTTCAAAGGGCTTTATCTCTCCTGACCAAAGTCAACACATCTGGTTTTTAATAACCACAAAGCAGCCAGTTAATTAGCAGCACACTTATCAATTACCTTCTGACCAATTAGAGAGGAGCACACACACACACACACACGCACAGACCAGACGCCGAACAGCTTGTTTTTATGACCAGGGCAGTTTCCAAGCCGCTCACTCAAGGACTCATCAAACTTGACCCAGTTAGTGATGGAAAGAGGAGCCACAGAGTCCCCAGTCCCGCTGCCCGCCCCGGCTGGATCCACCAGCTGTTAGAAAGTGTGAGATTCGCATCCATCACCTCCAGTTGCAGAGCTTGTTTACCGACCTGAGGGCTAACGCGACACCGTTCCGTGTGTTAAACACACCTGTTAACTCTCACCGCCAAAATGCAAAAAACGCCTGAAAAAAACACCCAAAATGAATCAGATGCTGCTCTTGAACCACTTGGAGTACATGCAAATGAGGATCAAAAGAGGAGGGTCTAGACGACCATTTTGACGTCCTGGTGTTTAAATATGTTACCATAGAAACCCTGCAGGACGCTTTAAAGTGAAACTTAAAGTAAATCACATCGCCCGTCGCTTTGCGCGTCTAAGTTTTACGTCAAGATTTTGTGCTGTGTTAGCGCTTGGAGCACGTGTTGCGGCTGATGCTCAGCTACCACCACACCGAATTTTAGCTCAGTATCTTTAAAATCAGCTGAATTATTTTAATTTTTGCTTTGCCTAAGGATGATTAGCTGTGGCAGCCATCTTAAATGACTCCAAACCATAATCAGATGTAGATAAACATCAAATTATTACATTTTTAGAAGTTTCATTCAAATCTCTCCTCTGGTTCGTGATATATTTTGCTAACAGATAGACACACACACACACAGACAATTACATGATTATCCACCTTTTACGACAGCGGGTGACAGATATTTGCTCACAGCTTTTTCACAATGATCCCCTTTTAAAGACACGAACTATCACTTTCAGAACAAACTGGGTAACAGTTCTGATCTAATGTCATCATGTCACAGCAGAAACAGCTTACAGGCTCAGATTTGGATCTCATGTATTTAGCGCGGATTATTTCCTGGAGTGACATAATGTTTTCTCTGTCTTGCCTCATTTTAACTGCAGTGCATTAAAGACTCCTCGGTTTCAGATCCAGGCTCTGTGCTTTAAGAAGTCTGTGATCCAAATGAAACGCTCGTCCCCGTCTCTCCGTTCAACGTATAATCAAGCCTCCTTAATGCCGTCCTGCAGAGCGATTTTGTCCCGCGCCCCTCCTCCGTCTCGCTCGTCTTCGGCGCCGCCACCGACGGCCACCGCGAGTTCACGACACAGAGCTGCATCACGCTGATTACTTTATTCACTCAAGCCGTAGCTTTCGGGTGGGTGGTGGTGGTGGGGGGGGTCATTTCATGAAAACGACTGTGACATTCTCCATTTTTCTTCATTACGGGGATCTGTCATCTGTTAAAAGACGCAGCGCAGCCGCCGCGGTTTATGCCGTTTTAATCGGTAACTCTCGGATTAGTGCGTCAGCCCGGATGCAATTTTCAGCGCAAGCGTCCTGTTTTATCCATGAACGGAGCCGATATCCAGACCGCACTTCCCAGTTCCTGCGGCGTGCTTTCATCAGGGCAGCGATCAAACCGTTGGGTAGCTAAGTGAACGCCTGAAAGCCTAGATTCACATTCTAAATACATGCATTAACATTCATCTGCATTACATAACGGAAAGGACTGGAGTCAAAGGCAAGAAAATCAGTTCGGTTTCAGTGCATGAATCCCATTCGTTGTGTCTCCTCGCTGCTGATAATCAGCGATTGTTTATCATATATTCTTTGTGCTGAGGAACGTCACAAGAAAACAAGAAATGTCCCGACACTTTGCTCGGAGTGGGAAGCGAAGCGCAGGCAGTGAGAGATTAGAGGCGGCTGAATTGTGTCAGTGTGTGTCAGCTTATTTATGAAATCTTGAAGTCAGGAACGCTGATGGACAGAGAGTGGAGGAACACACAGACCGTCATCATGACTGAGACAATCGTAACGTGGGTTTGATGAGACAGGATGACACTGAGCGTTAGCAGGCAGGCCTTTTGGACAACATCTCCATGAGTCACTGACGCTGCCTTCGAGGTAACTTCCTCCTGACTCCAGAACACCGAGCTTTGGAAAATGGAAGAAAAACGAGCAAAACAAAAGCAATTTCACTTTAAAATTCATTTCCCACACCACGGTTTTCTCCTCATGAGTCAAATGAACCTGTATTCAGATACTTTAATTTCAAATACTGAAAGCAAACACATCAGCATTTCCTGTATTATTAACTGGGCATCTAAAATAAATTATATCAACTCTTTATTGTTGCATATTGCATGTGAGTGGTATAACTAACTTTGGTGTAATTTTACAATATTAGCATTTTTCATTTTTTTTAACAAAAAAGCAATAAAATCAACCCCCAGTACTGACAAAATTTCTTATAAAGCCCCACAAGGAAAAAGAAGTAGAAACTAAGACCAGTTTTGGGTCACATCTTACCTGTTGCAGTGTTGCTACTCTGTGTAGTAATAAGGAGGTAGATTAAATAAACACCCTCTTTACACTGGATTAAGACCCCAATACTCTCAATGCCCCACACAACCTATTAGAGCGCAGATTAATTTGAAAACATCCTTTAATATAAAGGCATTCATGATGCTGCTTGGTTTTTCCCCAAATAGGATTTCCCCTTCCACTTTCCAGCATCAAGATGCTCTCTTGCGCCCTCCCCAGGTTTCTTGGATGGTGCTACCACTATTTCACGACGCCCTATTTTGGTATGACTCCCCCAGATTTTGTCGGGAAGCAGCTACGTGGTATAAGATCACACCACGCTCGAACAACGCTGATTGTATCCGAAGCTTTGGGCCTGCACGGTTAGTCCTGCTACGAATTCCCAATAAGCCATGTTGGTGCATGCTGGTCACACATCCTGGATAGGCTGCTATCGCTGTCACCACGCCCCACCCAGGACCTCAAATACGCAATTCCAATCAAGTCTATGCATATATTGCACCGGTTCACAACAGAAGTCACCTCTGTGCACCAAACAAAGAAAAAAAAAATCAAGTCCAAAAATCATAAATCTAATTAAGCCCAAATCAGATCCAGATTAAATCCAATTACAGTCAGTTCATTCCTATTAAAATACAATACATTTACAAACAGCATTGTATGAAATGCCAATTAATAACAGTTATCGACCAAAGAAGCTAAGAGATTGTGTCAAATCTTGGCTTTGTCGCAATCCCCCATTCACAGCGGCATGTTGGCAACAGCAGAAAGGAACAATTACTGTTTAACTGGAAGAAAACTCTACCGCAACCAGGCTCTGGATGGGCGGCCATCTGCCTCGACCGGCTGGGGTTAGAGAGGGCAGGAAGGAGACACAAGCGAACACAGAAGGATTGGTCCTCGTGTGGTTTTATATGGGAAGAGAAACAAAGAAAAACAGATGTTAATGACAGCAACAACTGCAAATACGAACATGGAGAGCAGAGAGAGTAAAGACAGCAGCAGAGTGGGGACATGTGGTCAGTCTGAGCCTATAGCAGCATAACTGAGGGACAGCTCTGGAAACCTAAACCAACCCCAACTAAAGGTTTTAAATCAAGTTTTAAAAGTAGGCAGACTGCTAATATGCTGCCACCAGGATGATAAACCACCAAGACCTCATTATTAAGGTTTTGTAAAACCCTTCATGATGTTTGACGCTTCATCACATGTAATCGGGAGCCCATTGCATTCTGATTACGCGCCTGAATATCTCGTCAAGGTCCCGCAAAAGTGATCCACATTCCAGCTGATTTTTTTTAAAGTCGTAGCTGGGTTGCAATCCAGTGTGAGGGGAGCCTTAGAACTCATTGCTCTTTTCTTCATCGGCCTCTCTTCTTTTTTTTTATAGAATCCAGGATTTTATCCGCACTGTTTTATATTTGTTTAGCTTTTTTTTTAGTTTTAGTATTTTTTTTTTCATTTTCTTTACTTACATCTGACAGATAAATACCTTAGGTTCATTGGATCTTCAGACCTCGCCTTTTTTCTCCCCCTACTTTCTGTATTTGATGGAACTTTCTATCTAACGCGTATCTTTGCCTTCCACAAGGTCCCTGTAGAGGCCCAGAGGCAAGATAAGGTGTACACCCTGTCTTGACAGTAATTTGAGTTTAAGCTCGAGATTCATACCCCATATCAGTCTGTCACACTCCCATCCTCCCTGTCACTTGCGACGGCGCTATCTAATATAGCAGCAATGCCATAAAATTAATCTTTAAAAAGATTTCTGTTGTGGCATCCCTGACAGATTTGGAGAGGAGTCAGTGGAGGTAGAACTACTGTCACTAGGTTGCCAACACACACACACACACACACACACTCACTCACAAATCCGCATAAGTTAGCTGTCTCACAGATACTGTACACACTTCCAGACAGCTAACTGTCACTAGTCCACTATGTCAAATAAAAGATGTAGCCACCCTCTGGGCGTCAGATGGCACACTGATACAAACGCATGGAAACAGCCAGACACACACCAGCTCGGCTGTCAATCATTGCCTGACGGGGTGGGGGTTGTGTTGGAGGTGGATCCCATATGGTTTTTTTTTTACATACTGTATGAGTGCATCGTTGTTGAATCTTATTTCCTCTGACTGACGTCCCCAAAAACTCAAAACAACAGATTCATTTAGCATTTAGGTGCCTAATTCTGGTCTAGGATGAGAGCACTGACCACAGGAACAGAGTTAACGTGAAAGATGAAAGAAAGATTTGAATAAAACAATAAAAGAAAAGGCGTCACAGGCGGGGAGGTTCAGACAGGCAAAGGCGTGATGGAGTTATTGAAGATGATGTGTTTGGGGATGAAGTCACATGTGAATCTGGTTCATGTAAGAAAAACAAAAAAAAACGAAGGGAGGGAAAGAAACTGGGAACAAACAAACAAGCAAACAAAAAATCAGGAAATATAAAGTTTGTTCAACAAGATCTCCTGTGAGGATAGGTATCTGGATTGCAGTGTAGGGAGAAAAAAAAAAATCAAATGTGTATTTCAAATTGATTTTTATGGACCGTCTCAGTGCAGGGGAGTTCTTTGCTGCTGGATGAATCGGGGGAGAAATATGACACTAAATAAAACTGCAAACCAACTAATTCATCTTTAAGGAAAGTAAAAAAACACAAAAAAAACAACAAAAACAACAGATCGCCGCGACCGGTTTGAATGCTAATAGCTACTTCATTTGGCTCCCCGCAGTATTCATTCAGCCCTGCCGATGGAGGCGATGAATGAGAGGGTCCCGCACATTTAATCACGGGCGTTCTAGTTAAAACATCCACCTCGATTCACCGAGTTCAACCATCAGGCCTGACGCCGTTTGATCAATGGATGCATTTGCTGAAATCATGGCATAAAATCGCCTTTTTTTTTTTACCTCCATCAACACTTCTCCAGCAGAATCTTTTCCACCAACTAATTTTCTGCTTTTATCGCTGATGATTGCAGTTGATTATCTATTGTTACTGTATAGATTCACATGCGGTGACAAGAGTTTGTTTTTGCTTGTTCAGATGGACAAACAGAGATTGGACTTCATAAATAACGAATACGAGTGAGTGACTGGAGTCAAACCTGTTCCAGGATTTACAGAAGTTCAGGTTAGATTAGACTTTAATGCACTCTAAGAAGTTAAGTTGCAATGCCGCAGATTTATCGCAAATTAATGAAACCTTCAGAAAGTAATCATTGGATGAACTTCTACAATTGATTACCTTTTTGTAATCAACCTAATTAAAGATGGCTGCCACAGCTAATTGACCATAGCCAACACAAAAATGGATAGGTCTCAGTCAGTTTCACAGAAAATGAACAAAAACTTAGATGTGGTAGTAGCTGAACATTCACAGCTCCTCTTCCGAGTGCTAACAAATCGGGTAAATTCTCGAGATCTTGGGTTTGATCAAAATGGCTACATTTTTCAACACATCTTAGTTCTAATGTAATGTAGTGTTTTGCATACTCAGATTCCTAGAAAGAAGTACTCCAGTTTTCTCCCTTTTGGTCTGTTTGGTTGCCCTGAATCGCCCCTTCGTCTGAGTGAGAGCGTGAATGGTTGTCTGTCTCGTTCGTCTCGATATGGTCTCTGTCCAGGTTGTACTCTGTCTCTTGCCCATTGATCACTGGGGGATAAGCACCAGGTAACAAGCAGGTACAGAAAATTTAAGGCTGGATCCCCTATAAAACTGCTCATAGTTGCTTTCCTGCACAAGATATAAGATCAGTCTGAATTGCCTTTTTCTTTGGCTTAGAGAAATCAGACACCTGTCTTTAATGTAAAGAGATGCATTAATGTCAGTACGGGTGTCGTGCAACACCCATCTCAGTTTTGTAAATACGTAAAACTTAACTTTACTAATTGAAGTCCTTTACCTGGGTTTTAATTTGGATTTAGGCTTTGTTCGGCTTACGTCAGTGAATCACAGGACCTATGTTTACCTGAGACCTCAGACGGCAAATTGTCCTTTATTGTTAGTTTAGCTTCTTGAGTTGTTCTGGTTGAATGCAAGTAACTTCTCATTAAAATCAGCAAAATAGTTATGTCACGCTCAACAGAAGCCTGAACTTCTTCTACTTATTCACCTCATCTTCTGTGCGTTAAACTAAGCCCGGCCCGTGGGAAAAGAGCGCGTCTCCTGAATACATTGACCAAGATTTGGGTGACTTCAACATTATAACGTTTCACACTCTCATCTTTGATGCTGGTTGAGACCAAACCTAAATGATATGAGCGCCGGGTCGAAGTATAAGCCGAAAGATGCTAAAATGTCAGACTTTTTTTCGTTCACCGCGACTCCTCGGAGGTCGTATCACTGCGATAAGTTCGGCCTTTTTGCAGCTCGTTTTGAACGGCGTTCTTCTCCTCTAACACCATCTGTGTCCATTTTAAAAGATATCAGATCTGAAATCGTGCTTGTTAAAGAAAGTTTTAAGATTTGACAGACATTTAAAATGTCTGCGAGGCACACCTGCTTTTTTTTTTTTTTTCTTGAGATGAAAATCCACAAAGAGGAACTCTCCCGTTCATCAGCTTGTGTGCTCACACACAACTTTTAGATTCTTTAGTTTTTTTGTGTTTTGTTTTGCTTGTTTCGTCACAGCACAAAAGCGGAGTAAATATTAATTTAAAGAATCTGATTCATAGTGTAACCCGTTAAAATCTGTTGAAGCCAATTCAGATCTGGCTTCAGTGGTGATTATGGGATTGGCAAAAAAAATATCTGCAACCTCTGCCCTTGGTGAAAATGTAATTTCTCTGGAGTGCTTTTAATTGTTCCACCATTTAAAAGATTGAAGTGATTAGAATGGCTGTGTCGAGGCGCTTTATTATAAATGCTAATGGGTTTGGTATTGTTGAGGTCGGGGTGAGGACCTGGAACAGACCTCATCTTTACGTGCCCTCCGGCACATTTGCACAGACAGAGCCATAAACAATTCCCAAGCACCCCCAACCAATCTGATCGGAGAGAAAGCGCTTCAAGCATTATAGGTTAAGGCCTCGTCTTAACACCCATGGGAAATTATTGAAAACTGATGTAGTGAGATGCGCCGTGACTGATTGTGTTGGTGTGAAATAACACAGACAGAGCCACACGGCGAGAGGCAGCGGAGGGAAGGGAAGCGATGGGAAAAAAGGGGCTGCAGATAGAGATAAAAACTCGGGTAAATAGAGTCAGAAATATCGACTTTGGACTAAATAAAATTAGTCTTGTTCCCTTCCTGGTTTTCCACTCGTCAGTATGATGATCAGCTGGTGTTTGTGGGATCCTAAAGGATGGACTCACTGTCTCAGATAGTTTCTCTTGTTAGGGTCTGTGGGGTTTTACCCTCTTTTAGTTTATAGCTGCTTGATTTCTTGTTAGGTTAGAATGGAAATCTTCGTGTATATCTCGGTTTCTCTTTAATTGTTCTCAGCTTTCATGATCTTATTTCTTGTCCATGTCACCACCTATTCTGTCGTTGTTAACTCATCGGCTGTCAGTCTGGTAATCACCCTCCCTTTCATACACACATCCTGCCTGTTTTCTCTCAGTCTTTCTTGACGACTGCCTGCTCTTATTTCTTGACTTTGGCTCATTGTTTTTTTGTTTTTTTTTTCTACTTTCTCAGCATCATTACAAGTAGTATATTTATTTTGATCTGGGAGTAAATGCCTAACCCTCCTGCTGTCCTTGTTACAGCCCATAACTTCGGCCCAAACTGAGATTTGAACCAAGGACCTTCTTGCTGCGAGGCAACACCACTTACCAACTTGGTCATTTAAAAAAAACACCTAATTGTCTTGTATACCATTGCAACCAGTCAGTTAAGAATACAATCATAATAGGGTACTAGAAGAAAAATAACAATAACTTTATTGTCTACGTAATTTCCATAAAATAAAAATGCATATTTGGCATCTAGCAAGTCTACAGTTAAACAAAAACCATAAAATCAAGCAGTAAAATGCATCATAAAATAAAAATATGATATACACACACTCCCGTTTGTCTACACATACAGCACATAAGAAAAATATATCACCAAATATATACACATGTGTGCCTACATTATAAAATAAATTGCATTTCTCTGCAGTGAAAAATGATTATTTCCAAATTTACTTATTAGAAAATGGAAACAGCAGAAGGAATGAGAGGAATAATGGATTTCTCCGGACAGTTTTTGACGTGCTAATGGCAAACGGAGTCCTCTGCCAGATGGCAGCGACTGAAGAGACGAGTGAAGACACTGGGAGGAACCGTCCTAGATAGGGAGCTGCTTTAACACGTTTTATCAAACCCAGCCCAGATGTTTGACTGAAATGTAACGCCAACATTTTCTAGAAATGAAAAACGGGGTCTGCTAGCTCCGACAGGCAGCAGCTTTGTTGGATTGGCGCCTCACTTGACTGAAACAGCTCAGACGTTTCTTGAGCTCTTCGGCATTCATCTCCAAGTGTCTCTTTTTGTGGAACATGGACTCCACCTTGGATGACGGTGTATCACTCCAGATGCTTTGAGTGGATGATCACAGCCACTTATGAATGTGCTCATCCTTCCATCAGACGTTGCTTTTTTTTTTTTTTTTTCCCCCCCAACACCACTTAACGCTGCTAAGAACACAATTTGAGTCTATTTTTTGACAGGAGTGAGTGAAGCTACTGTTTATTGAGAAGATGAGCCAAGCACAAACCCAACAGAAGATCAGCCTGGGTTTGCAGCTTTACACTTAGGCTGAATAAAGCGAAGTAAGTCTTGGCTCAGCGCATGGCTCTGGATGGACACCTCAGAGAGTAACTCAACATGTAGCTGTGGTCTGAGGCAGGGGGACTGGCTTTAACGAGTCCCTCCCAAAAAAAAAAAAAAATCTCCAAAAGAAGCCACTTTGGCATCAAAGGTTCTGGAATCGAAGAATTCGCTGCCATAAAAATGTCAGTTTTCCTATTCCTATTATCTTATTATCTTATTCTGACGCCATGTTTCGACTTTTCCACCCTGAACCTTTTTTGCCCGGGAACATGATTACCCTGAAGCTTTAAAGACGACGACTCCAAACTGCATTGCAACAGAGGAGCAAAAACAAAACCAGCTGAATCCGATGGTAATGGCTTCCAAGTTACAGCTTATGTTTTTAACTAAAAATGCAAAGACAAAAAAAAAATTAGATTTTTTTAAAAACTATTCTTTGTTATTTTAATTGTTTAACCAGGTTCCAGGTATCATTAAAGCGGCCTCACTTCTCCCTTGTTGACTATCAGGCAATCAGATAATAGACCTTTCTGAAAGGTCTTTTTTTCCTCTCTCTCGCTCTCTCTCTCCCCTTCATTCTTTTACCTCCTGGGAGTGGAAGACAAAAGAAAATACGGAGGTGGGAAATTGAGGGGAAATTGAGAGAGAGAGAGAGCGGGAGACGAGGGAGGGGAGAGGGCCGGAGGCGTAAAGAGAGGAGAGGTGAAGAGGAAGGCAGGGGAGAAAACAGATGTGGCTCATTGAAGCGCCTCTAGCCCAGTCAGAGACAAAGACCCGAGAGCATAGGAGCATGATCCTAACACACAGGAAATTATAGGCGGTGTGTAGTTATTGAGTGTGAAAGGGAACAGATGATTGGAGAACATTCAGTAAAGGTGCGTCGTATGAAACTCGCACACGGATGGAAATATTACCACGAGTCAAGGTTGCAGCCGAGCAGCTCATTCATCACCGGAATAATATCACAAGATTTTTATTCCAAGCTATGGATTCGTCGACTTAGTGGGTTAAATGCGGCGTTGCTATATAAATTCCACCAAATGTGATCAATATATCACTGCCAGGACACAGCTGCAATTTAATTTGTTTGCATTCCACCATTGACTAAGGAGTAATTTCAGCTTTACGTTCAGATCTTCTGCGTGCACTAGATTTCTCTATATTAGGAATATGTGGGGATATGTAACAATAAGCTAGGTCTTTAACATGGATGTGTGGGACGGTGGTGGTGATGATGTGGGGCAAGGCGTTGTGTCTTCTTTTCTTGTAGAAATCCTGCAGCCACAGAGCCCCTCAAACACAGGCTCTGTGGAAAGTGCTTTTATAAGACTCTTTGTTGTTTGGAGATTTCTAAGGTTATGTGAAACGGTAGCTCAAGGCTGGAAGACGCTCAATTAACTGTGTTCTGTTTAGGTACAATTTGTAATTGACTCCAGAGTTACAGCGGATTGGCATTCCAGGTGGTGGCACCAGCACTGGGACAGTGTAGATATGGAGCGAATACGCCAGAAAGACGAGAACTTTAATTGTGACACGTTGTCAAAGTAGTGCTGAAGCTCACTGTCTTAAAATAAATAAAAAAATAAAATAAAATAAGTTTATAAATGGGTTTAGATTCATACAAGATTTCAAACACCTGAGTTCGTGACCTGCTGCTGCCACAAAACACCTGCCACACCTTTTCACTTTTTGCGTGCGGTGTTCGGTTTTCTATTTACCTGTGTGAAAATAAACCAAAAACACCCCAATACAGAGAATAAAAACCAGAACACCTGAGCGGATCAGCTACACGCATATCAGCTCGTGAAAATGTCGTTATGGGCAGCCCGTCAGCTGCTTCTTGATATGGCGGGACGTGATGTAGCCTTTTGTGTTTTTTAAAAACATTTCTCTTAGATTTAGATTAAAAGTGTAAAACATTTCTTGAAATACATTTAGAACAAACTTTGTAGACACTTCTCAAATTATGTACATATGAATACACATAAACATAAAAGCTATAACGTTCTCAGTGGAGATGGACTCTGTTAGCTTGCAGAGCTAACCTAGCGTGTTTTCATCGTTTATGCTAAGCTAGTTCGTCGCCTTCCTTGTGTAGCTTAATGCACCTCTAGACATTACCCATTTTCTTTTCATCAACCTTTCACAAAACAAGGCTGAAAATTAGCATGTTTCTTCAAATAAACTGTAGAACAAAATGTTAAAATTTAGCTCACATGCTAATGCTAGCCAACAACCTTATAGCTTGAGGCGGGCTGAGACTTTTAGTTGTTCTTTATGGGTTTTTGTTTGTTTTTTTCTCTCTCAGCACAGTTTTTAGCAGGCACTACTTTATCTTACAAACATGTCGACATTCTGTCTGAAATAATTCAGCTAAAATTGGTTTTGGGGTTTCACTAGAACGGATTGAACTCCTTTTTTTTTCAGAGCATCTTGGCCGAGATCCGGGCCGATTATTCTTCCTAATCCCATTTTCATTACCCTCCCAAACTGAGGGAGTGCAGGAGAATTAGCAGCGCTGCATCCCGCCCGATATTAACGACGTTTTGCCAAATTCAGCTTTTAACAGTGGATTACTGTTGTTCGCCCGCGTGCGTGTGGTCTTTAAAGAAGCTCATTAGAGAAGCACTGATGGATGATACCTTGGTGAAATAATTACCACCCCTTTCCACGGCACCTATTTAAACGAGGAAAGAACCAGAAGTGGAAGAGTTGTGAGGAAGAGGAATGTAAAAACAGGGGGGGGAGAAAGATATGAAGCGAGGCAGCGACAGACTGAAGGAGAGTGATGGCGAAGACAAACCAAGAGAGAAATTTAGAGAGATTTCACTCATTAAAAAGAGGAGCACAACAAGGGGAGACGGCATTAATCAGAGCCCTGTGCTAATGAGGCATTTACTCATTATGCTGAAATAGAGAGAGGCCAAAGAAGAGAAAGAAAGGAGAAAAAATAGAGAGGGTGGGGGGGTAGGCTGCAGTGTAAATTAATAGAAAGGAGAACAGAGGGAAAAACGAAGAGGTTTCTGGAGGGAGGTGAAGGAGTCAAGTGTGTTTGAGGTAGACGATGAAACAGATTTAGAGGCTAGAAACAAAATGTTGGTTCAGGTGGATCAAGAGCCGGTCCTCTGTTTGAATTAAAACTTGGGAGCTATCTTTTAATGGAATGACGTTAAATGGTGCGTCCACGTCTGTGAGTGCTGAAAATGACAGCTTTACCCACCGATATGGGAATCGTGCAGCAATTTTCTTCAGGCTATGGCCCTTTCCCCCCCCCCCCCCC
>NC_051448.1:13508197-13600402 GCF_001649575.2 Kryptolebias marmoratus | reverse complement strand
TGGGCTCCCCCCCCCCCCCCCCCCCCCTCTCGTTTCGGTGGCATAAAATATAAGAACTTTCATAACGCTTTGCCGTTTAAGAGTACAAGTCATTTTGCTTTTGGCGATCATTTAAAGAGCACCGGGGCTTTTAGTTTAGCTCGTGAGCCTGTGTGATGTATGTCTGTGGGGTTTGCACGGCTGCCTCCGGAATAATACACGTCTCTTTTTACTAAGTGGAGTTGTTAATGTGTGCATTATTTAAGCCACTCATAACTGATTGATTGGGGCGTCTTTGAGGCTTTTAGAATTAAAAAAACAAACAAATATGTGGCGTAAACAAGCGCTTTGCTTGGTGACTGCAGGGGAAGTAGCTTTAATGTGATAAAATAAGACAAAAGGTGCAGCTGAAAGTGGTCGCTTCACATTCTAAATGTGAATAATAATGCAGATTTGGTGTAAAGGGCGGCTGATTCAAGCCAAATGGAGAAGGGTTAAAGAAATAAAGTAAAATAAGGAAAATCCAACGATGAAGTTGTTATGATTTAGGCAGATTTTATGGCAGTCTATTTAGTACTTACAGAGATTAGGTCTGATCCACAGTGGTAAATCTGTGTTTGTATTTTTACCACTTCATTTCCATCACTGTCGGTTTCTCCTCCCAAGTAAACCAGGAGAACCAAAGTTTTTCCAAAGCAGCAGCGTTTTAGTTACTGACCCTTTCATGACACCAGAGCAGAAAGCCGCTCCTCTTCCTCTGCGGCTGAAAGCCTCGACATCTTTTAATGCATGAGGAAAAACCCAACTCGGCACCGAGCTCTCTTTTTTTTTTTCCTTTTTCTTTGCCGTCGTTTTCTCACTCTGACCTCCCCTCATTATTATCTTTTCTTCTTCTTTTTTTTTCTTAATGTCCGTCTTGCATCTGAACGGCTCGCCATCTGATCCGAGCGACCCCCCCGCGCATCATCGGCGTCACAAATCCCACACAGCTATTTTTAGCTCTCGCTCGGGTTCGATGGCTGAAAGAATTCAGCATCGTCTGTCCTCGGTCTGAGGGTGTAATTCAACTCACCACCTGTCTGTCTGCGTGTCTGTGTGTGTGTGTGTGTGTGTGTGTGTGTCTGCCCCTGCAGGAGTCTGACCTTGTCCTGACGTTCAACCTGTCCATGCATCGCTCCTGGTGGATGGAGAACGGCCCCGGGTGCAGGGTGACACCCGTCACCCCTCCTCCCTCCTGGGCACCCGAGGACCACCGATATATATCTATATCTGGCTGCCTGCTGGACTTCCAGTTCATAGAAGTGGCTCATTCCTCACTGCAGATACTGCTGGCTGTGAGTATTAAATGTTTTATAGACTGCACTGGAACATCAAACTCAAGCACGTGGCGCGTTGGGTCCATATGGTTTCCTAAAGGTCTTTGAAATGATCGAAATAATCCGACGTTCGCAGCAAGTGCTACTGTAAAGAACAAAACGCAGCGACTTGGAGACGTTCATGTTTCTAATTTGAAATGTATTCAAAGAGCAAAATGAAAAAAAAATAACCAACTCCAGGAAGGCTTTATGTATTTCTCAACTATAAAAGCAGCAACTAATCAAAAGCCACGACTGCAGTAACGCTGCAGACGCAAACAAATAAAAGCCAGACTCCGATTACGTGCCAGGGACGAAACATTAAAAAGCTGAGTGAATGAAAACCCCTTTTTGTGTGTTAAGTAATTTAAGCTTAATGCACATTCCTGCTCGTTTTAAAGCCATAAATGAAAGTTTGAACCATTTATATTCTTCTCAGTGTCCCTTTTTTTATGCTTTTCATGCTGAATTATTCATTTCAGCCAACTCTTTCAAATATTCGTGGCCCCTCACGATGTTTTAATCGACCATATTGTCCCGTTTGTTTTAGGAGAGTGTCCGCGTGGTTTGTGTGAGGAGCTTTATAGCGTTAAAGCTAACATAACGACGGGCTTCGAGTCGTTCGGCCCGTAATTTGCATCACTTTGTCCCCATCAGGCGTGTTTGTGCTGTGTTCCCGTATTTGACAATCCAAATCCCCGCGAAGAACAAAATAAGTGGAGCAGAGTTAGCGTAGCTTTGGAAAAAATAAGTCAGATAAGTTTTCATTCGCACTTCTGACACAGATCACTGTGTCACTGAAACGTCCAACTTTAAACAAATCTGACAATTCATTTCAAACTTAACACGTTTATCAAACTTAATTAGCCCAACCTAAACCCAAATCGGCCCTAAAAGGTTGTTTGTAAATTTTTTTTTTTTTTTTTTAAATAAAGTTTAGTGAACTTTTTATTACGTCAAACAAATTCCCTTCGGAGGTTTTGACCTCCTCGTGGATTTCTCTTGATTTAAAAAGCCTCATTTGATTTGATTTGATTTCTCCCAAAAGAAAAAAAAAAAAAAACCTATTGCTTGCAGATTTGTGCCGCTAAATCACGGAGCAATAAATTTCGGCGCCGGGCGTATATTTGCGCCGCTGATGATCTATACAGTTACACTCGGCGGTACATTAAGTTGGCCGTGGGCCGTGCAGTTATTTTTGCCGGCCGTAAACCTGTTGATTTTTGTGGTCTCTCTTTAAAGGGTAAATAAAAGCACCCGTTAGGCTTACAACATCACTCTATCATTAACAGGCACCCGGCTGGAGCCCCCCCCCCACGTCTTTTCCTTTGTGTCTCTTTTCATATTTCGTTGTTGCTTAAACCCAGCTTTGCGTGGTTTCCCGACCCTTCCTCCTCCTGCTTCGTCAGTGACGATCAGGAGGATCGGACAGCGGATTCCAGGCGGACACTTTCCACCTCAGCCCTCTCTGTGACGAACAGGGCAGTCTGACTGTGCGCACGCTTACGTCAGCAGGAAGCGGGAGCCTCTTTTTCTGTCCACGTCTTTATCCCGCCCGTCTTCCCCTCTCATCACAAGCCCCCTGTCTCTGCGCTGTCAATCGATGGCGGTGCTTATAGCGCGGCTGAGAGCCAAGCTAACAAACAGCTTTACTGCTGTCTCACTGTAATTGGTGTGCTGAAACACTGTCATGTTCCCTGAGCACCAAACTCAGCAGCCTGATGGGTTCACCGGCTGACTGGATGGCTGGTTTAAGGTACCGCACTAAGTGAGGAGTGAGTGTTTCACTGGACTGCAACACGGTGCTTTAAGAAAACCGGTCCTAATTAGCTGCCTGGTTTTTTTGCAGAGCGGAAAAAATAAAAAATGATGGAAGGGTTGCTTGTTTCTGGGAATGTTGAAAACTTCAGCGTCTCGCGGATGGAGACATTAAAAGCGAAAGAAACCGAAGACGTGCGCGGGGTGGGAAGGCTGGGCGCCGAGGCGCGGGGGCTGTCGGGTTCTTACGCAGAGCCTGACTTCGCTCGGATCGGTGGCCTTCGGGGCCCGCGGCGGGCTAGTTTGTGTTCTTGCTGGCTCGCTGGCTGTCTGATTTTCTCCCTGTGGCTTACAGAGTTCGAGGCTTGAAGTTCGGCAACACCACTGGCTGCACAGCGCATCTTTGAAATGATTCCACAGAAAGCCCGAGAACATTTATCCCAAGAGGAAAAACCAAAAAACATGTTTTTTGAGTCTCACGTCTTATTTATCCAGCTCGTCTCGTGACTCACTTTAAACATTTTACTAACTCGAACCATTACTGATTAGTTTTGCGGCATCACCATGACAGTAAATTAGTCCTTTTTTAAATAATCTGTACTGAAATCTGGAGTTCTTAAAGAAATGTGGGCCACTGCAGCACATCGGGGACATCTTTAATCACTGTTATTTTCACCTGTGGTTTACCTGCTAATAGCGCGGGGAAAGTGATAATTAAATTAGATTTCATTAAAAAAAGAGAAGAAAAGAAAGACCTAAGACGAGGCCTCTCTGCTGGCTCAGTGGTGCAGTAATTGCAGTGATTAACCAAAGTGGAGGAACTAATCAGTGGAATCACCTACTGTTGTTTGGAGTATGGAAGAAACACACACACACACTTCGGCGATGAAGGATTACAGGTTTGTGTGATTAAAAAAAAAAAGACCGTTAACTACTGGTTTGCGTGTTAAACACTTTACAAACACCCGACTTGAGGGTGGTCAGGAGATTGACCTTTTTAGTTACAAACCGGTAAACATTAACGCCCACTTTTTAACACGCCGTGCACTTGTTGGTCCTCACTTTAACAACGGCAGGTGTTTTTTTGTGTCAGCTAAGGTCGACTAGCTGTGGCAGCCATCTTCAATCAGACTGACTCCAAAAGTTATTCAGTTGTAGACGTGCAGCCAAGAATTACATTCTGGGCGTTTCAGTGAAATTCAGCCAGTGGTTACGAGATATTTTGTTAAGACCACACAAAAACCAATACACACACACACACAGAGGCAAAAACATTCATTTTTCTGCAGCAGGTGATAAAAAGGGACTCTTAAAGTGCTAATTTCTCATAAAGCCATTAAGGCATCATATTGTTTCTGTCAGTAAATCTCGTCAGAACATGATGTTTAACACGCTGCAAATTTCTTACCAGTCCTTCTTTTCCTTGTACTGATGACTGCAGAGAAGCAGTCATTAGTGTGCAAAAAATTATTATTTTCTTTTCTTTTTTTCAGGTGTGACGTGAATTGAATATCAGCGAACCCTGAACATAATGCCAAGTTCCGGGGCCCAGCTGTATTCACAGCAGCGATCCAGACAGCTTATCTTGGTTTTTTTTGTCATTCAAAAAAAAAAAAAAGTCAGGGAAGTAAAAAGAAAAACAGAAAGAACAATACTGGAGAATTGAATGTCAGTCAGGCAGAGCGATCGCTGCGTTCCACCGCACTAATCCCATATTTGCTGAATAAGTTGAACCCCTCTTTTTATTTGTTGTTGTCGTTTGTTTGTCTCCAGGTAGCAGCGAAACTTCCTGATCAATTAAAAACAAACAAAAAGTATTGAAAATTACTGCGTACGCCGGGTGAAAACCAACATCTTGCGAGGTACATGCGGTTTCCAACAGCTCTGTTTGTTGTTGCTGTAAGATCTGTGTACGGTTCAAACAAATTCCCACAAAAGTGATTAGATGTAATCCCCGAAGCATTTCAGAGATTTGTTTATTTCTGCTTTTAGTGCCGCTCTTTGCTGACAAAAAATATTTTCATTACAAGTCTTTTTTTTTTTTTTTTGTCGGCGAGGTTAGACGGAACGGGATGCCGCTTTTGAGTTCGGCTCACAAACAGATTCAATCCAGCGGATGTGACGCCTTTGTCGCGGTGCAATGATAACGCCGCCGCAGTGGATTCTTTCATCTCAAACGAACGTGCCCTCCGTCACAGAGTAATGTGTCCGACACGAAACCCGTTGGCCGCGGCGTTAAAACCCAGGACGGGTGAGGGAAGCTCTCCGGCGGTCGTCTCGTTACAGCGGCGTGTGTCGAAGGGCGGCAGACGTCGGGCAGGTCTTGAAGCTGAAGAGAGACGGCTGGATTCCGGCGCTGCAGGACTTGTGTGGCCTTTTCTGGTGCGAAGGGATTATCACGAGATGATGGAAGGATAGCGAGGCCATTGGGTGTTAGGCACCCGGGTGTTTTTGAGCAGAGGAGGGTAACTCAGGACATCTGATCTGATCTGATCTTTAGCAAAAGAAAATGTCCTCTAAGTCCAAAGCGTTCAGTCTGGGAAACACATCTAAACCGCCTGCACCTCAGACTAAAACAAATAAAATCCAGAACTGAAACTGACACCAGAAAACCTGACCATTTGAAAACTTTTAGGAGTTTTTATTGGGACGCTATTTTAATATCACCATACTAGTTTTACCCTGGTGGTATTTTAAACAAAAAAAAAGCAAGATGGAGGCAAAGACTAAAAACATCACCTTCTGCTGGGGTTTCAAAGCACTAAGACCTGGTGGACCAGCAAACAAAATCAGCTCCGCAAAAACATACATAATGGAAAAGAGCGATCCTTAAAGGAGTACATATCACCCGCCGCCTTTCAGGTCAGAGTTTTGAACAAAAATCTCGCCTGATCTGGTTATGTGATGGGGAGGACTCTCAGCTACTACCACAACAAATTCTGGCTCCATGTCTGTAAATTTGACTGAGTTGCAGCCATTTTGTGTTTTCTAACGTCGATTAGCGTCTTGAATCTCACTGATGCCAAAAGTTAATCAGCTGCAGGTGGACATCATGGGATTACTTTCTGGGTTTCCCACACACACACACACACACACACTCACTGCCTTTCGTAGCAGTGGGCGATAAAAGCAAAAGCAGCAAAATATTTTAAAAAAACAAGTGAAGTGAAGTGAAATTTATTTATACAGCACTTTTCCACAACAAGGTGATTCAAAGTGCTTTACAACACAGAAACAACAATCAGGTACATAATCAAATACAGATAAAAACATCATACCAAACATCATAAAAACATCATAATCAAATATAGAGATACAGAAGTAAAAACATCAATCATGTATAATCTTAATGAAATATAAGGTAATCTAAATAAAATCATGATACTAAACATATGTAAACATGAGCTAAAACAGTCAAAATAGTAGCTAAGATAATCTAAATGAAATCATGATAAAGTTAAAGCTGAGCTATACAACAATTAGGAATCTAACAATCTAACAACCTAACAACATCTAAAATATGAGCTAAGATTAACTAAACTAAACTAAATGTACAGGAAGGCTAAAGGATCGCTAACAAGCAATTGTGATAATATTATTGAATATTGCAGTTGTTATTAGCCCACATTTTATTTACTTCTCTGTTGTCTGTCATCACAAAGCTCACGACATCCTCCATGTTTTTTGCATCGCAGCTGCAATCATCTAAACTCGGTGTGGGCATCAAGGCCAATGGGAGTCAACTGGACTGACCAAACATAATACTGACATGCTGGCTCTAAGCAGTCTTTTGGGATGTTATTACTGTGCATGTTGATAATGTGATAACAATCCATTGCAGTTCAAATAAGAATTCGCTTCAGCTTTCTGCTTAGTTTGTCAGTACTTCCCTGTGCTCAGATGGCATGTAGTGTTTGGGCTGTACTGAGTATTTATTCCAGTCAGAGGCTTCACCTTTAAAAACCTTCTGAGCTCGTGGAATCTGTGCCTCCGCGGTTCAGATCTGCACGGCAGCACAAGAAGGCCCAGTGCAACATTTGCCTGGTGATAATAATAATAATAATAATAATGTGTCAGAGCAGTGCAGCTGATAAACAGATTCACTGCAAGTAAAAGTCAGCAAGAAAATATTAGGAATGTTTGGGAGCTAAAGAAACTGGAAATAGGATGGTGTGACGATGTGAAAAGGCCGCCAAGCATCTAAATGTTTTTAATTCCAGAGGCGACGAAGGTGAAAAATGCGCAGCCGTCAGCACTTTCTGCTGCAGTTGTTTTGGCAAAAGGCAGCCTCACCTTTCTCTCTGCTGGAGGACAAACCGAGCCCCTGGGTGGCAGGTCTACAGATGCTCTCCCCCTTGGCATCTGTCTCTGCTTTCCAAAGGTCTCATCCCGCGACGCAAGCCCCCCGAGTTCTCTGGGCACCGTCTATGCAGAACACAGAAGTGTCGATTTTCCTCCCTTACTGAACACCAGCTGTTTGACATTCAACTAATTTCTCCCCGCGCTGCTTTCAAAACTACCAGGTGCTCTCAGTGTCTCTGCCAAGTGAGCATTTGGGACTTGATTATTGTTGGAAAGAATGATGATTCAGTAATCTTTTTTAGCTTAATGGGATCCCCTTGCCAACATTGCACACTGAAGATGTACCGCTCCTCTACATCTTTATGGGATTCTTGAACATTTCCGCCAAGGATCATCTGTAAGGCTTTGATGAGAGCTTTTCCCTGCAAGAAGGCGAGGGGAAAAAAAAAAAAAGTACTTGCAGAGCAAATGGACCTGACAGCAGTTGCATTATAGCTTACTTTGGTTGCAAACAACAGCCGATTTAATTAAAAACCAAAAGGAATAAGTCTATTTATTTTGTACCAAGGGTAAAAGCTGTTGCTGTCTGGCCTAACAGTGTGCCGTTTTGGTCCAAACTACTATAACTGATCATATTGAAGTGTCATTGCTTTGGTACACTATTAGTGCCTCCCAGAGTGTTTGATCTGGTGTCATATTCCAGAGTAATCTAAGATACCGGCTGCACCAAGTCTGAGGGGAATGTGTAAATGGTATTTATCTGACATGGAAATCTGCTTTAGAGACCAGCTTTTTATTGTTTCATTCTGAGGCTTGTGTAGCATTTAATAAATTAGAAACAAATCATTCATAGGGCTGCCTGTAAACGGGAAATGAAGTATGTTTGAGAGTTGTAATGTCATTTTTCACCCTTTAATAATAGCCGAAGAGATAGTCTACAGTCGAAGCTGATGAATTGGTTTTCTTCTATTTGTAGCAACACTGTAAAGGTAATAGAAAATATGTTGCCTGTTTAAAATGCACATTTGTTATTAGCTGGCATTTAATTACTGACTGAGTCGCGTTTAGTTAAGGGTATTGTCACACTGGGCTGTGACGGTTGGAGACTAGCTGAAAATCGGGCACTTTTTTAGTTGCAGTCTCACTGAATTCTGAGTGCTTGTGACAAAGTGACCAGCGAGCCGTGCTGCTGCGTTTTGAGCAGCCTGTGTTTGTGTGCACTGCTTGCAAAACTGTATTCTTGGTCACGCACATTGTTTCGCCGCCCATCGTCGCTCACATTGTGCCTGCCTCAGTCCACTTTGTGCGCTGTTGGAATGAATGCAGGCAGATGTGGATGAGATTTTTAATTAATATTATCTGTCGTCGGCGAGGGTTTTAGACCTGGTAGTCATGGATGTTTTTGGCCACAGGAGAGCTCCTGTGCAGATGTCAAAATACAGCTCCAGAATTTATGAAAACTAAATTCAGACGGGTTCAGGATGGGTTGGAACTTAAAGCTTACAGATTAAATGCAACATAAACAGTGCTTGTTGGAGTGTTGATGAATACAGAAAAAAAAACTAATAGATAAAGATTTTACAACTTTAATATTGGAAATATTGGCAATCAGGGAGCTCACAGTTTCTTACCCAGTGTTGTAGGCTGTGAGAATGTATTTTATTTATTGGCTGAGGGAGTATTTGTCACAGTGACCCAACGACGTAAGAGTTATCATCAAACCACGGGCAATGGCCGGCTCAGCAGGAAACCGTGGTCGCACGGCACAACCCGCTGAAATGAACAGGTTTCAGAATACAGCAGTGCCGTCATCGCTTTGGGTCTGAAGCGGCCCTCACGTTGTCTATTGTTTCACAGCACTGTGGTGGATCCAAATAATAATGGCACAACGCAAACACAGTCAAAGTTCTTCAGGTAGAGGCAAGAAATCGTGTCATGATCATTGATGTTACGGTCAGTGAATGTCACAGCGTCCCAGAGAAAACCTGCTGGGAGTCCGAATGTCTGCCAATGTGATGAAAACATGCTTTCATGTGTAGACATCGTCTATGTGCAGTGTTCTGTTAACTGTGTCCACTTACTGCCTTGGAGATAAGGAACGAATAGAAGTATCATTGTTGCTTCTCACAGAGAAAATCCAGATCAGTGGTGCTCAATCCTGGTCCTGGAGGGCCACGATCCTGCAGGTTTTAGATGTTTCTCTGCTCTTCAGCAGGTCTTCAGGTTCTGCAGAAGAAAAGTGTTTCAAAGAAGAGAAACACCTAAAACATGCAGGACGGTGGCCCTCCTGGACCAGGATTGGACACCACTGATCCAGATTGTAAGACTGTCAGAGCCACGTGAAACCGTATTGTCATTGTTCTAACAAATCTCCACGCTGTCCTTTTTTCAGTACTTTATTAAGAAGTAAAATACGCACGATGGTCATTGTTGATGGTTTGCCTTCTATTCACAGAAGATGTCACGTTTTCAGTAGAGCAACAGTCTTGTTTATGATTTTTATAGTTAAGCCAGAATCAGCTGACAGTGTAAATGCACTGTTTAACTTCCTTGGTTATGTGACAACATGGCGGCGTGGTGGTTATCGCTGTTGCCTTTCTGTGTGGAGTTTCTCTCCGTGCACGCATGGGTTCACTCTGGTTTCCTCTCACATTCCAAAACATGCATGTTAGGTGTGAGTGAGAGCGTGAATGGTTGTCTCGTTTATCTCTAAGTGTCCCTGTGATGGACCTGTGACATGTCCAGGGCGTCCCCCCTCCGCCTCTCGCACGGTGACGGCTGGAGATAGGCGACCAGCTCCCCCACGACCCCGGGAAGGAGAAGGAGCTAAAGAACAACATGAAAGAAAATGGATGGGTGGATGGATGGATGTAACAACATTACAACATTTCATAAATTCACTTAATGACTGTTAATGCAGACTAATCTGGTATTAGTGCCAAGTGGGAGCCGCAAAATAAATTTACCAAGAAGCTGTGGATGAATTTACAAGACTGAGATTGAAAACGTGGCTGAAAATAACTGCCAGTATTACAGTGACAAATTGGGAAGACCTTGTGGGACTTGAGGGTGTAACTGCTGTGCAGGAAGCTCGTTTGCAGTCATTATCATTGCAAACATTAGTTGAGAACATTCTGCTCAAGCTACGAATGGAAAACAAAAAGGTTACAGACAACTAATGCAGAGATGGAAGAGTTTATCAACCATACCATGACCTTAAGGTAATATCACTTCTACTGACTTCCCATTGGATAGCTAGCGTTTTTCTGTTTACCATGGCAACAAGCATTTGCCCTGCAGTATGTTTAAGGAAAAAGAGAATGAAGTGTTTTCCAGCCTCAGATTGTGTGCGCTTAAAATCCCATAAAAACGGCCTCTGCTCGGGCACACACTGCTGAGAAGTAAAGTGAAGGAGTAGATCAAGATATTCCTTATTGGGCTGATCAAGGGCAACAGTCCTGTATGAGTTCCATTTTCACTCATCAAAATGAACATTCTTCTTCTGCTGGAACTGCAGTACGTAACCTTAATTCAGAGACGTGGGAAACCAGGGGAAATGTCACCAAACTGACCAAATATGTAGCTTCTTGGAAATAGTTCAATCTGAGATAGTGCTGGGTTTTCAGTTGCAGAAGTCACTGACGTATACAGTGTGGGAAATAATTATTTGAGATCTGATCCTGCTGCTGATTTTGGTGAGTTTCCTCACTTACAAAGAGATGAACACTCAAATTTTTATGGTAGTTTGATTTGAATCTAGACCAGCTCCCCCGTGACCACTGCATGAAAAAGCGGGGGAAAGAATTTAGATGAATGGGAAAATATTATGAAAGTTAAAAAAAAAAAGCTGATTTGCAAATGACTGACATCAATACTGTAGGTGTTTAATCACCAACAGCCCTGCTCCCACAGATCGGTTCTGTTCTCATACGGCACACAGATGACTGTCAGTCAATTTCAGGCACTCCCGATCTCGACGTGTTCTGTCTGTAAACCACACATCTTTTCCATTCTGTCCTCTCCACCAAAGAGGACCAAAGAGCTGTCACAGGCCATCAGGGACAAGATGGAAGAGCTCCACCAAGGCTGGGCAATAAGATCACCAAGAAGCTTAATGAGAAGGTGACAGCTGTTGGTGTGATTATTAAGAAATAAAGGAAATATAAAAATACCATCTGGTCTGGAGCTTCATGCAAGATCCTGCCTCTTGGGGGGGACAAAGGTGAAGGATCAGCCGACAGCTACCTGGGAAGAGCTTGTTAGTGACCTGAAGGCATGAAGGCAGTTGGGGCCACAGTCACCAAGAACACCATCAGTAACCCACACCACGCCGTGATTGGTTTAAATCTTGCAGCGAGGTGCTCAAGAAGGCACTTGTACATGCCTGTTCCTAGGGTTGTCATCGAACATAGCGTTACCGTTTATTTGGGTTTTTTTCCCCCCTCATTGACCAAAAACACCTGCCTTTACTTCCACTTGCAGTTCTGCTTTCAATCCTACATGTTCACATTATTTTGCCACTCACAGACATAGAAATTTTGGTTTAAAAAAAAACTGTTGCGGTTTTGACTGATTCGTCAAGTTTGGCGGTTCACTGTGGAGAGGCCAAAAACGGCAAAGGAAACGGAAGTGTCACGATCATCAGTGTCACGATCATCAGTGTCATGGTTAGTCGAGGCCACGGCGCTCCAGAGAAAGCTGCTTGGAGTCAGAATGTCCAGCCGTGTTATGTAGCGTTTATATAGCGACAACTAAGAAATATACGTATCTTTGTTGCTGCTCTCTAGAAGAACGAACCATGTGAAACTATATTACGACTGACCAAATATAGCTCAATTTTTGAGCCCTTTGGTTCCTTTTGAAGTGAACTATTTACAGCAACAGGAAGTGCGTCTTTTCTGACGGTTTAGATCCTTTAATTCCTAACATTCCAAGGGGTTATGGGAGGAATACCTTGAACATGACTTTAGGCGCCGCACACGCTCACAAACAAGATAAGGCGCGTACGTCACGACCCCCCCTCCCCAAATCTAATATCGCCGCACCCCAGCTTTCCCATTTAGATTTTTTCCCGATGCGCGGTGAGATCTAATCCCATTTGCAGTCCACAGGATATTATGTTTACACGGAACAACAAGAAAACTGGATGCTTGAGTTTGAGAGATATTAACAGGATATTGATGCGCGGAGCATAGGTGCTCTGTCAAGGCTGATCAAACAGGCTGCAATCGCAGTGCGGGCACGACTGTCTGCACTCTGTTCGGTCACGCCAACAAAACTGCACCCCTGGAGTCATTTTCGGAGTCGATGAGCCCGGAGAAGAGAGAACAGGCGCCAGACTGGCTTTAACGCCAAACTCTCCAGAGTTTCTTAAACAATGTCCTGACTTTGTAACGTTTAAAGTCTCCTTCAGCCGAGTATTAATTCAAAAAAAAAAAAAAGAAAGAAAATCCTTCAAGATCGTATTGGCACCAATTGCTTGTGGGCTGATGGCATCTTAATCTTCCAAACTATGGCAGTGACAGTTTCTATGATGTAGCCAGTAAAGGTTATCGGCGTCTCTGATCAGCGGTCCTTCTCCAAGGCACGTCTGCCAGATTAGGCTCACGGGTTTCATTGTCGGTCGTCATTCCAAAACCGGCAGGGGTCGTCCCAAGAGTTAGCTCGGCACCTCGCGTGGCAAAAAACACTTCTGTTTCTGTCAGTTGTTTCTTTTCTGAAATGAAAAAAAAGAGAGAGAGAGAGAGAGAAAAAGGAAGGAAATACCTAGAAAAGGGAACGGGGGGGAGGAAGGAAAGCAGGAAGCTGGAAGAGGAAAAGTGTGCAAAGGACGAGCTTTGGGAGCCAAACATTATTTAGATTAAATAAGGTCAAGACCTTGAGATATTCGCTGAATTCCAAATGGCATTTCTTGCAACTGCAGCTTGAGTGTTTATGTGTGTTGTCTGTGTAGTCAATAGAAAACCAGCCGGGTCAATGTCATTTTCGGCCCCTATACTTGACGGCTGATTTGAGCATTAAAGCTTCTTTTATTTTTTTTTTCCCCTTCAGGGTAATATTGCCTCGTACAATCCCACAGGTGCTCCCCTGCCTGTGTCCATCTGTGCACGTTTCTCCTCCTCTCTGTCCCTCCTTCCTCCTCCATAAACCCAAGGGCAACGAGGTCACAGAAATGCAGACCTGGCACTGCCGGCGCCCCTTCCTGTACGCTCGCCTCGGTCGGCCACCTCCTATCAGTTGCCTTGGAAACAGACAGCCAATGAAGGCGCAGACTCGAGAACTAAGGGGTTTGGTTCATTTGGACTGCGGTGCTGTCTAAACACGACAGGCAAACACAAACACACACACATTTTTTGTCGCTAGGGTTTCTTTTTTTTGGTAACAGTGCCAGTTTCACATTGGTTAACACTGTTTTTTTTTTTGTGTGTGTGTTTGTTAAAAATACATCCTTCAAACAGGTGTGAGACACATCTGTGTAGGCACACCTTTAATATACCAGCAGTAATCAACAATGGGGGTGTAAGATTCAGAGGATGATCAGCGGGTTTGACCCAGAGAAGCCAGGATGTCTGCCATTGTTATGATACCATGTTCATCTGTGAAAATAATGTCTGCTCATTATGTAATTATCTGTCCTGTTTGTCCTAAAGACAACTAAAGGAATATAAGGATTATGATTCTACTCTGAAAGAGACAAATCCAGACTGTCAGACTCTCCACGACGCCATAAATGTGATTGTTTTTTTTGTTTTTTTTTAAAGAAAACACCAGCTGAAGTAATAAAAAAAGGACAAATTCTGTAGAGGGCAAATATTGCAAATGAAACTGAGGTCAAGAACCTCGTGTCTGACCTCGCTCAGAGTCCGAATGTCTGCCAGGGTCAGGAGGACCTGCCTGCTTGTGAGGACGACGTCTGCTGGCGGATGAGCTTCGTGTTACCCGGTTCTGATGACTGACAGAGAGATGGGGGGGAATCCGTTTTTTTTTTTTTTGGTTATCAAAATAAATCTCCCAGCTGTCACTTTTTTTTAATGCTTTGTTAAATTGTGGAATTAAAAAAGAATAAAAGAAATCCCACCCAATACAAAGCTCTGAAACTTAACAATAATCCAGCAAAAGACGGAGTACGGCGGAAACTTTCATTTCACCGATTGTTGTCCTTCTTTTTGAGATAAGTAGCCTTTTATATGAGGAAATAATGGACGTCACGTTCAAAAATTTTATTCAAACATCATGCGTACTGTTCAAACATGAAAATCTAGTGTGTGTGTGTGTGTGTTTGCTTCAAGTGCTCTATTTAGGAGCAAAAATATCCCACCGCCGTTCTGCTCCACTTCCTCCAACACCTGTTTCCCCCCTTTTGTTGCAACTTTTCTGTTTGTCTGTGTTTTTATGACTTTTGATTCCTTTCCCAGCGACAAAGAATGATGTTCGCTTATTTTTTACTTTTCTCTCTGTCTCCAGTTGGTGGGCTTCATCTACGCCTGCTACGTGGTCAAGCTCATTTCTGAGGAAGAAGACAGCTGTGAGTACGCAGTCACGCACGCACAAATGCACAAAGCTGACCGGGTATCTTGGTTCCTTCGTAACGGTTAATAAATTAATTAAAACTTATCGCCCAGCTCATGGGATCACAGGGGCACACAAACTCCTCTGTCTTAATAAGGGAGAAGAAAAATAATTCTTTTGCCGTCAAAGAAAACAACAAGCACAGAGAATACTAAATTTGTTGACGATGACTCATTCCTATTGAGTTCAATCATCTGAACTGAGGGGTTTTTTTACGTCTTGAATAAATAACACCAGTTCTTTTTGGCACGGAGTGAAAAAAGTCAAATGTTAGGCCGCACTGAAAGTCCCTCTTCGCGTTTGCTCGGGTCGATCTGCTGCGACAGCCATCTTTAGCCAGGCTGACACCAAAAGTTAGTTAGTCGAACACGTCCATCTAATAATTACTTTCTGGGAGTTTCATCGAATTGTGCCCAGTGGTTCATGAGATATTTTGCTGAAAGGCAGACAAAACACTCTGAAAATACTGTATTTCCATTCAGCATATCAATAGATTTATCTTCAAATACTTTTATTTTTTTCCTTTTTTAAGTGTCAGTCTGAGGCTTCACCTTCTTGTCCTAATTTGTTTCCCGTCAGTTTTATGAAGAACAGCAGGGGGGGGTGTTGGCTGAACGGAGAGGCTTCAAACTGTCATCTAACGGATGAAAACAGTGCCTTTGTTCTGCTTCGGTCTGTGTGAATATCTCTGACGTGACAAGTCAAAGTGTCAGCTGTGACAAAAAAATCGTCTTATATGCAGAGCTGCAGATGGAAAGCAAACAAAAGCTCAGGCTTAAACTGAACCTTTGAGCTTCATCGGATCAGGAAGGTAAGGTAACGTTGATCTGTCTGACACAGCTGTGTAATTTATGTCAACTCCTTCTTGTTAGTCCAGGTTCAAATGACTAACAGCTAACAGCTAACAGCTAACAGCAGGGCGTTCTCTCCTCCAAAAGGAGCGCAGGGTAGCACGAACAGTTTTCCGTTCGTTTTCCAGGTCCGATTAGTCAACGAGACGTAGAACGTTGTAGTTGTAGTACGTTGTAGAACGTTTAACTTTGGTTAAACTACAAGGCCGCTCCACTTGCAGCGTTAAGGCCCTACTGCCAAACTCACGTCAAAAGATTTGTTTTTTAATGATTCGTTCACAATGACAGATTTTGTCTTTGACGACCAAAGCTCCCACAGTTCAAACCTCCTCCACGTCTCCTACGGCCAACACAAATGCTCTGTTTACTTACAGCATCAATCCTCCTCTCTGCGCCACCGATCAGAATAATTTTCCAGTTTTCCTTCCTCGTGTTACTTCATTTCAAACCAATCAGAAGCAGCGTAGGGTGAGTCGTGACTTCCTGTTTTCAGTTTATATAAATTGCCCGTAGCTTAAAGTGGGTCACACTGATGCTGCGTTCCAGCAGGTGGTATAGTAATGGTATAATAAGGTATAGTAAGGACCGGCCTGCTTCAAGTCCTGCACTTTCCCGTTATCCCTTTGTGCCTTACAAACCCAAGTGCCGATGTGTCCTCCTACAAACAGCAGGAACAGCCTCAACAAGCAGATGAATACATTTAAATCTGCTGCCCGAAACCTGTCTGTTGTCTTGGTTTTGAAAGGTTAAAACCTCTTTAAATGTCAGCTTCTGTCCTGACTGCTTCTTTATGAGTGGAAATTCAAAAACAGACACACTGGCTGTGCTTAGTTACAGTCACTAAGCTCCGACAGCAAAGGTTCAGTGAACGGTCATTTTTCTTTTCCGCGCGTCTGCGTTCAAGTCGGCTTTGAGTGGCTTTAAGTGAGATTTGTAAAGCAAATCTAATGCGTCGCCCTTGTCCTTCATCCGTTTAACCTCCTCGGCTTGCTTGTTTTCTTTAGGACAAAACGGCAAGCACTTGCGGGGGGTTTTAGCAGCGGATTTTAAAGTGTTTCTGCAGCCAAACAGAGGCGGAGCGTGGAGGACGGAGACAGCCAGCTGCACTCTTACTTTTCTGAAACTGTAGGATGCTCCCACAGACGTACCAAATCAGTCGCACCCATCGAAAAAAAAAAGGATCGAGGAGAGGTTGGAAAAAGTGTTCGCCGATCCATTTGTTCACTCCGTTTGAGTCGTTTCATGGCGAGGACGCTTAAAGTAAGTAGTCCTGGCGCAGAAAGTTCATAATCAGTGGTTTCAGGCTATCATGGCAGATAATGCAGATAATGCAAGGTTTTTCCTGGGCTTCTACGGTGGAAGCCCACAGGGCTACTGAGGAGCTGTCAGAAAACAAAAACACAACGTTCTTAAAGCTGCTAAATGCGCTCCGTGAAGCTCGACAGGTTTGTCTGTTTGTTACATCTTCCAGTAAATAAAGGTTTGAGGAAAACTTTCAGACTAGAGTCCGGGCTCTGACACGTCCTGCGTGTCGCCGTGGAGATCTGTTTCTCCCCACCCAGCTTCGCTCGCTCTGTTCTCCTTTTAACCTGTGTTGTTTCAGGGAACGGTAATGAATGGGATGGTAATTTAAGGAAAATGCTAAAAAAAAAACCATCTCTTTGTCTGTTGAAGCAGGAGAAAGACACCCTGATGGCTGGATATCTATCGACTGCACTTAGGTGGGAACAGATCTCAGCAGGGCAGCAAATCACCACACAACACCTGTGTGTTGATTTGCCCATTTTAAGAATATTTAATTGTGAGAAAAATGTTAATAGCTAAATGAATGAAAATGAAATCTGACAAGTTCTTATATAATGCACACAACAATACAACTCATATATGACACAAACAGCATAGAACAGGTTTAATGATCGTTTGGTGTTGTACATCCAATAGTATCATGCTGAAAATTCAGGCTTTTTATTTTTAAATACATAAATAATAAGAGCTTTATTTTATTTCTTTGGCACAATGGAGCGGGAACTTTAAACCTAAAGTGTATGTTGTACTTTATTGCAAAGCCCTCGCCAATAGAAGAAATACTCTTTTAGGTGGTCGACACGGAAACGCCATCCTTGCATATATTTGCTGATGGCCAAAACCTGACCTTTTAAAAATGATGATGTCATCACCCCACCTCTGACCTAACTTTTGACTCGAAGTCATCTTTTTCTTCTTCTTGTGTTTACATTTCACACTCAACGTGTCCGCTTTGTGGGCACGCTCCACCCCTTGTTTCCTGTTTTTGGTGTACTTTCTTGGCAGCGTTACAGCGCCTCACAGAGGCCTGGCAGAGTTATTACAGCGCTTTGGGTTGTTTTTTTGTGTTTCAGTGTGGATGAAGACATTTCTAGGGATGCTGCCGTGTTTACAAAGGTAGTTTTAGAAAGAATAAAGAAAAAGACTCATCGCAATAGTTAGTATTATCCAGCTGTTTAAAACAAAGGTGCCAGCCATGTTTGGAGGACTCGTTGAAGCCAGAAAACATCCAGAGTTATAACAACGAAGGAACAGAATGACCTTTGTTTCTGCAAGTGGTAAAAATGCATCATAAGATCTGTTTTTTCATTTTCCTCTTCCCTTTTGAGTCTTTACCAACACAACCGTTGTCATTTAGGAAAGTGATTTTTTAAAAATCATGACTCGCCACCAGTTTGTTTTTCTTTGGCCATCTGAACTTGCTGAATTTAATTAACAAAAAAAAAAAAAAAAGGGGGTGAAAATGTGTCAAACTGACACAATTTAATTCGGCGAGGTTTTAAATGCGGGGTGCGTCTGCAGGCATTAACATGAATGAGCTCATTAACCCGAGGCCATCAGCTCCTTTATTCGGTTAAAGTAGACGCTGCCGCTCCTCCACAAGATCAATACCCCGGCATGTCTTATTCAGCAGCGGGGCCGAGGACGCTGTTTGCTAACGCATAAATATTGATAGGTAATGAATGCAAACGGGTCGGGAGGGAGGGGCTGAGTGGAAACGGTTCGAGAGCGAGCACGCAGGGTTTCCTGCTGCTCTTCCTGCCCAAAGTGGATCGGGGCGCTGAGCTCGACAGACTTTCTTTAAAAAAAAGACAAAAAATCTTTAAAAAGTGCCGTTTCTGTGACCGAATTATCCCAATGAAATATGAAATGATCTCATTGGTGAAGTTGAAACCGTTTACAGTGATGTAACATGGTTCCTGTCCCGTTTTAATAGAGAGTAATTAAATTTTAAGGGTTAGTTTGGAGATTTCTTTTTTTTTAAACAGTTCATTTTAATAAGCTTGTTGATGGCAGCAAACAAGAAACTGCCACATTGTATTTTGCCTGCATGTCTAAATAATTAATGTTTAACAGTTGTTAGTATTTGGCCTTTGCGTAATTGTTGCGTTTTGGCCTTTGGCTATCAGTGCTGCACATTTCTGCTCATTATGCACCCCAGAAGAGTCTGTTGGAGCTCAGAAACAGTCTCTGATAAAAGCCGAGCCGCAGAAAATGTGTGGAGTAATTTTGTGAGTATTTCAGTGCTTAGTGATGAGGAACAACGCTGTTTAAAATATGCATTTATTCACTTATACTTCAGGTTTTTTTGTTTTTTTCCTGGAATACCTAAGTTGTTAGGAAAAAGTTTCAAATTATCAATACGATTTTGTATCGCACATCTTGTTTCAAAGTTTTCCTTTTCTCTTTGGAAATATATAATTTGGAAGAAGACGGTGGGTCAATATCAGCTTTGATAAATATTGATCCATCATCAACCAAATATTGACCTCACAAAACTATGATCATACTTGATCTTTGATTGATGTTCATTAAGTCATGAGTAGTTTTATAACCCACCGCCGAAAAGCGAAGGTGGAGAGTCCGGTATGTGTGTGTGTGCAAAATATCTCATAAACCACAGCTTGTATTTTAATGAAAACAGAAAGTAATCAATGAATATACATTTACTGCTGATTAACCTTTAGAGTCCATCCAATTCAAGATGGCCTCCACAGGTAATCAACATCAGCAAACATACAAACAACTATAACTCGGTCAGTTTTACACATATAGAGCTAAAATTTGATGTGGTAGTAGCTGAGAGTCATTTACAACACACACTTTAAACGTGCCCTCTGGCGATACTGTATGAGATTGTACACAACATTATTTACAAGGTTTGACCGAAACGGCTTTTCTCGTCATGAGATGATCTTCGTTTAAAATTCTGGCGTCAGTGATGGAGGGTGATATGTGTTCCTTTAAGAAATGCTAAGCCTTTAATTATAGCATGAACCCACACTGGTAAACTTTAGGACATTACTCCATCTTAACGACACGACCGGAGACACCAGAGACACTGAGGGAAACCTTTCTGCTTGGAGTAAAACTCACATAAATGACAGTAGAATTCCTTAAAGGAACAGATATCATATCATATCATATCATATCATATCATATCATATCATATATCAGCTTTGACCTTGAGTTACAAGGCTTTAAACAAAGATCTAACTCTGCAACCGTGTAACATAGAACTGTCAAGCTGCACAACTGGTCACCTCATGGGTGACAGGTGATCTTTATTGATTTCAAGATCACATGGTCTAAAGTCAAAGTCACAGGTCACCCCTTTGTGAAGCCTTGTCTGTACTCTAATTCTGCAGTCGTGTAACGCAGAAATGTCAACCCACATCTGGGTACTTTACAGGTTAAGGCTGATCTCTATTGATTTCATGGCCACAAAGGTCAAAGGTCTACGTCACAGGTCATCCCTTTGTTTAAGGAGCCCTAAACTAATAACCCTTTAACATAGAAAGGTGAAAATGCACACTTGGACACTTCGTGTGTTAATGATGATCCCTGTGTTTAAACCTTGTCTGTGCTCCAACTTCACATCTGACTAGCATGTAAATGTCAAACCCCATGTTCCCTACATCGTGCCTACCAGTGGGCGTGTTATGTTTTAGGTACCGTTGGTGGTGCTCTTGTTGTGTTTGCCAAGGTTGGTTAGCTGCGGCGACCATCTTGAATTGGGTTGACTTAAAAACTGGTTTACAAAATATTTTGTTAACAGACAAACACACAGGCGAAGGACGATCGCCCGCCTCTCAGCAAGCAACAACCCCCCCCAGCAGCACAGACGGTTTTAACGACTCCCCACTCTAAAGAACACCAGCACTCAGAACGATACAGGAATCAATTTGAAGGGTTTTTTTTTTTTTTTTGGCCACCATTAGCGTTTAATAAGTATTAAAGCGAGTCGCAGGCATCATTTGCTTAATTTCTGAGGAATAATTTTGGGATTAGTTGTAATCTTCTCGCTGCTGAGCCTGAAGTCTTGAACGTGTCGGTGGGGGGGGGGAAAAAAGCGGCGCCGTAATGCAGTCTGGAAGAATAAACACTAATCAGGCAGCTTTGTGGGGAAATGTGCCTCGGGTGAAGGAGCTAATACTCACTAAGGACAGATGAAGACTTTGAATTGCTGAGAAAGCTAATTACTCTGATAATTATTGTGTTTGTGTGTGTGTGCCTATGTTTGTGTGTGTGTGTGTGTGTGTGATATTCATTATAGTCGCTCTCAAAGCAGCTCAGAAGTGTCAGATTCCCATCAAATATACAAGTAAACAAAACAACACATGAATATACAAACACATGTAAATAAAGTCACGTTCAGATGAGATATCAGGCATGATGAAGACTTCGGTTCAGAGCAAATGATGATCATTTTTAGGCATTCCATGTCAGATAAAAAACGGGAATCCAAATGTTCTCATATTTCAGAGAGACTTGGATAACGCTGAGCCTCATGAATATCGTATCTGAAGTTTAAATTGGGTCTTAAAAGATTGACTGGCAGCACCCTGACAGGCTTAAAGGCTCCATTTTCTCTAATGTTCGAAGGATGGAGCGCAGAGGAGAGTCTGCAGAGACGGTCTGACTGCAGCATGAATCAGCAGGAAAGCTTCGCCGTCTACTACAAGACGCTCTCCCGCAAGGCGCGCCGGCAGAGAGAGCGGGCGCGAGGAGAGGCTCTGCTCTGTCCGAGTGGAGAGATCGTGGTTGGAAAGGATTTTAAAAAGGCTTCTTTCTGTTTGTAAAGCCACCTAACTCTGACCTAAAAACCATTCAGGCATAAAAAAAATTTAAATAACTAAAGGGATGAACCAGTTTTGTGTTGACTCATAGCAGACGAATTGACAAAAATCTTGAATTGATGAAAAACACCAAAATTAACACGACTTGTATAACTTTTATATAACATATACAGGAAGGAAGGTCAACAGTTTGAATCTCAGGTTCAGTAAGTGTCATAATTTGTTTAAAGAATATATAAAAGTAAAAGGTCTTCATGGTGGGCAACGTTTGTGTAGTTTTTAAAGAAAATCATACGTTTGCAGACTGTTGTTTTCAGTTCTACTCTGATGTTGCATTGTACATGTTTTACATTATATTTTAGAGTCCTGTTTCTGATATTATAGGACCAATTTGGTTTCAAGGTTCACATCCAAGCAAACTTAACACAATCTGGACGAGAGATTTGAGCTCACCAATAAGGACTGAATGGAGTTGGTCAGTCTTCTGCCTCTGTAACAGTTTCCACTCTTCTGGTTTTTCTACAAGAGTGTTTCTGGGGCAATGTGTGGCCGTTCGTTGTGTAGAGCATTTACGTCAGGCACTGAGGGTCGACGAGGAACTCTGAGTGCTTCCCGGTTCTTCCCAAAGTCAAGTTCTTCCACGCCACAAGGTTTTTTTTTTTAATAGTCCCTGCTTTGTGCGGCGGAGCACAGAAACGTTTGGACAGAGCAGGTCCTTCCCCGGAGTGTCGCCGGAAACCTGGAAGCTCAACACCGTCCAACACGTGTCGCCGGTACGTCGAAGCATTAAGACCGCCCATCACTGGAGATAAGGGGCCTAACCCGAACCCCGACTGAAACATTTCCTTTTTTGTCAACATGTCAATCAAAAACAGCCCAGAGTCGTCGTTTTTGGGTTGTCTGAAGACGTGTGACTCAACATCTGTCCATTTTCTTTACTCACTTTTCCATGCAGGGTCGTGGGAAGCTGGTGTCTCTCTCCAGGGGTTGTGGGTCCATCACAGGGTCCTGTTCACGACAGTTTTGGGCAAAAATAACGAGGGAATCAGTCTGATTAATTATACCAGTCCTGAGATTAAGTCTAAGCGTTTTTTGGCTCAGCGTTGCCAACAAACACTGGGCTTCCTTTGCAGTTAGCTTTACAGATGCAGGTTATTTGAGCAGATCCTTTTTACACCTGCATCTATTGTCAGTGTGTGGTTGGTTTGACCCGTTGTTCTTTGTGCCACAGTAAAGTTACACAAACAACCTGAGAAAATAGGCTGTGTTATGGTGCCACAGTCTAAAATGGACGGCAACCGTTTAAATTTTAGGGTTTTTTTTAGGTCATTTTGCTGCAACACTTTACTTTCAACACTGCTAATCAGTGTTTTATTATTATCATTATTAATTGTAGGGGTAGAGGAAGCTTGGCGAAACATAACAAGTGAACTATCTTCCAGATTTACTGCAGACTTTATCACAAGCTCTGCGACATCATAGAAAAAGAAACAAACAAATAAAAAAATAAAAAAATCCACTTCCTGTTCTCGGCGTTCCAACCTTTCTGCCTCAAACCGAGGAGAACAACCACCTGCCGGCAGCTCCTCAGCTCAGAAATCAGCCGAGCCATCCAAGATAATTTAAGGCTTAAGTGCACTTCATAAACATAAATATATTGCAGCATAATTCGCAGCCCTGTTCATAAAAATAGACTTGGATTTGCAAGTTTTTCCACACAGTTTCATGCAGATTTATGCCTTTCGAGTCTGAGGAGCAGCAGAGCACAATATGTTCCAGTTAGCCCCGCTGTAGGTGTATGAGGTCTGGTAGGAAGTTCCCAAATCTTACAGGCTTTCTTTAACTAATGTTTGTTTGTTTCTGTGTGTCCAGTTGATTTTATAGGAGGATTTGACTCCTACGGTTACCAAGGTCCTCAGAAGACTTCCCACCTCCAGCTACAGCCCATGTACATGTAAGTGGAACCATTTCTGTCTACAGCTGTCTGGTTTAAACGCATTAGCCATGAAAATGTGGCTAAAATCCCACGCTCCAGTCAAGCACATCGGTAAAAGTGAATAACGTTGATTATCTTGTTACGACACGGCGTTCCACAAAGACACCTCCGGGGCTTTGACATTTATCCGTGTGTTATTTTGATAAATCTCGCCCTTATAAAGACCGCTGCAGACCAAGCACACCTCCGTGGCAACGCAGCTCCCCGGCAGCAGCAAACCCGGCGCAGAACAACGCGGCTCGCCACAAAAGGCCGGGCAGAAACTGCTCGAGTAATTCAACAGGAAAGCAAAGAGAGAGAGAGAGAGAGAGACAGCGAGAGAGAGAGAGAGAGGCCTGACCTTCAAACGCAACTGTTGGTAATCCGGTCGAGCGTCTGCTGGATGCGCCGGAACGGGCTCGGCCCACGTTAGGCCTCGCACCTGGAAAGCCCGAAGAAAGCCCTGCCGACGTTCAACGCTCCGCACCCTGCTGAATGTCAGGAAATGGTAGGGTTAGGGTGAAGGACCCGGACGCAGGAAGATGAGCAGATCCGGGAGTGTTTTACTAAAAAAAAAAAAAAAAAAAAGCAGAACAAACTAAACGGCGCTGCCTTGGTTGGGAAGAAATTTAGACGCAGAACAAAGAATAAAAGTGGCGTAAAAACAAGAATCAATCAGAAATCTAGTGAAGAAAGGACTACCGGAACAGGAAACCAGTGTGTTAGTTGACAGCTGTGAAGGGGAGCAGAAAAACTAGACTCAATGACAAGAACAACACCCAGAACCATGACACGGACACCCTCAGCTGTTTTAGAACACTGAGGGCGAGCAGCATGTTAGGCAGGAAGTTTAAAGACTGGGGATAGTTGGTGCATTCCTCACTGGTCCCTTAAAGCTTAATCAATTTGCCTATGATCCCTATCTTTAGCTTTTGAGCGTCTCCTTGACCCCTTGTTTGAAGTCACAAGGAGTTGAAATAGTCCACTGTGGAATGGGACGCAACTTCAACAAGCCGATTGGTCGATGAATTGCCGCCGACTCGTTTTAGTAAAATCTGTGCCATGCAGCTTCGTAGCTTCTGACAGATGCTGTCAACTCTGTTTGAGAAAGAACAACAAATGACAGCAAACTTGAAACGTTGGAAGACGCCGAACTTGACATTACAGTGGTCGTTGTGGTGGTAAAATATTTTTTAATGGAGCAAATACTCCATTAATGGATTTATAATCCACCCAAAACAGTGTCAGTACAAAACGCTGATGAGCAGTTTTGTTCACGCAGAACAGATTAGATTTTGATTTATCAAAACTATGTTGTTTTACAAAAGTCATTCTTGTAACAATGAGAATTAGAAACGATAATAAACTTGTAAAAGAGTTAAAGTAAATAAAAGTTTTTATTAGGGGAAATTCATGGTTAAATATCCAAGAAATCATTTAATTTCATGTTCACGTCTTTGAACCTCCAAGGCTGCAGCTACAGGCTTTGTTGTTCCAAAGTTGGATACTTTGTCGTTAATTTTGACATCATTTAGAAAGGACTCACATACGTTTTAGTCCTAACACATCAATAAAACCAATAACAGTTTATTGTAGTTCTGCTTTTTTCCACATATGGTATTTATGTAAAATTCCTTTAGCTGTGTTATCTTTCTTTCAAGTTTAAAGCAGGTTTACACGTCTGGAAGAATTTCATTTAGTAGCCGAGGGGACCGAAGGGACTCGTTTGATTGTAACGGTTAGGATGAAATGGGACTGGATGTAAATATTCCTAAAACCCCTCTCTGTCAACACTGAAGTCTAATTTTCCTCTGGTTTTAATCCACACTCACATAAGACGATGTAGGCGTTTTTTTGTCCCAAATGAGCGTTCGAGCTAATAATTTTTCAGCCTAATGTCAGTGCTTTTTCACTGCCCTCCAACACATTAAATAAATGTGGAGTGTGTGATTAAAACTATATCATTTATTTATTTATTTTGTTTACTGAAGCTGTATTTTATGATCAGCTTTTATAATTACCCTCACAAACTAAAAAAATGGGGGAAAAAAACGAACTCTTGTTGCGTTTGTTGCTGTATGATCTTTTTTGTTTTTGTTTTCCTGTATTTGTGCGCCGGAGTTGAGTTAGTATGAAACTCGAGGAGTAAAATCCAGTTTTGTCGAGCCCCTCGGCTGTTTGGAGAACGAGGAGCCAATAAAAAGTCCCAAAAAACTGCGCCCGCGGTCCAGGCTTCCCCGTCACCTGCGCTGATCTCGGCGTCTCGAGTTTGCCCCCAGGGGGGCAGCGGCACAGATAAAGCTACGGCAAAAAACGGCGAGATGGAATAACGGTGATTCCACTGATGTGCGGCAGACAGATTATCGATACCGGTTCGTATTAGACAAGGACCAGAGCAAATTAGAGGGGAGGCGCAGAGATGGAGACTCTGATGGAGCGAAGGAAGGGAGGCAGAGAAAGAGGGAAACAGAGTGATGGATGATACGGGGGACTAAACAAAGAAGAAAGCCAATAAAGGACTATTCTGTAGTTTTATGCGTCCCCTGTGAAAGCCATAACCTGGCTCATAAATCACCGACCCTCTAAATAATAGCTGCAAACACAAACACACCGCGGCAGCAGTGTAAATACACACATCTATGCACAAACGGCACACACACGTTCAGACGCAGTATTTGTGCTGATGGCTTTTGCTCATAAACATGTTAATGCACCCTCTCTCTCTCTCACACACACACACACACTCTGTTAGACTCTCAGACACACACATACTTACACAAACGTCATCAATATGCCATCATTGTGCTGCAGCCGTTGTCCCTCCTCAGTTTGGTGTTTATTGGCTCAGGCCGAAGGGAGCAATAAAACAGCATCAGCTGTGGCATTCTGTGGGCTTCTGTTTTGCTCTTCGGCACACAAAAAAACAACCATATATATACAAAAAAATAATGTCACAGCATCCACTGCTTCCACAACCCAAAAGACATCTCCTTAAATTAGCCGCTTATTAACTTTTATAACCGCATGTTAAACAAAAACAGTTTAAAAAGCACTTTTTAACATTTGTATTTACTCCACTTCTTGGACACCAGCAGCTCTCTCCTGCTTTTAGAAAGTTTGCATCAGAATGTTTGTGTCCAAAAATATAACAAGCCTAATAGTATTAATAAAAATGTATTGTCATGAGATGCTTTACTGAAGAAATGCAATAATAAACAATAAGTGACACAATGTTATAAATTAGTTCATGTTTCTGTGTTTTCAGTGTTTCTCCCTCATCTGCAGGCAAACAACGAACAAGTTAGGCTTTCAAAAACCTTCTTTCAATATTTTTTCAGCCCTGTATTTAAAAAGGCTTCCCAATGAGGCCGAACATTATACAAAGGGGTTTCCCAGCAGGGAAAAATGGCCAGTTTGAAAGGAGATTAAAAGGATTAGAATTATTATTATATTTCCTGTAAAAAAACGTTGATTCAAAGGTAGATTAGGAGGATTCGCTGCTAATTTAGTTACTGGGATCACAAGATGGTGTCTTTATTCACTCATTTTTACACAATTACAGCAAAAAGTTATGTTTTCACAGTCGTTTTTCCAGCACTGGTATTACAGAGTTGTTGTTTCAATTCCTGCTTATATCTAGTGTAGGATTGGGTTTTTTTCTTTTTATGAACAGAGAAACAAAAACGTGTTTGCAAAAATCCCCATTGTAGTGTAGATAGGGCTTTTTGTAGTATTGCAAAAAAACAACAACAAAAAAGCTAAATAATGTGTTTAAATTCAGCCCGAATGAAATAAAATCCAACTAAATGCTCCAACTACACCAGCTGCTAACATAAACTGGCACTTGTGTTGTAACTTAAGGTGTGATTTTCATGATTTTCATAGCAATTTCGGGCAAAGTAACACAAACAAAATACTTGTTCACGTAAACCAACGAGGAAATGTTCAAGTCGCAAAGTGCGATTTCAAGCAACTCTTAAAAGAAAACGTTTACCAAGGAAAATTAGTTCAACCCACCCAATTAAAACTAATCAGATTCAGACCTGGTTAAAAAAAAACAAAAACAGTCAACAGAGTGTTAGTGTTCCCATAAGAGTGTAAGATATCTCTGAGGTGTTATTATCTCTTTAAAAAAACACACAAGAGAAGAGCTCGTGATGTTCTTATCAAGCTGTAGTATGCTGTGGAGCTCATTTGTCAAAGTAAATTACTAAATCAAGGATGAAGACGAACAAAACGGACTCTGTTGAATTTATCTTAACCTCTAATTTGATCAATAATCGTGAAACTTTCCTCCTCCTTAATGTGTAATAATGTCATACCTCACATACTGAATGTTTTTATTTCAGCAGCCTGACCTGCCGGTGAAAACGGCTGCAGTTTAGTTGGTTGAATTTTTTTTTTGTTTTAACCATCTTCCTCTCTTTCTCCAAAGGTCGAAATAAAGCCAGAAGCGACTGAAGAGGCGCCGCCTCGCCAACCCGCAGCCCTGCTTTTACCACTCCGACCCTCTTTTACCAAACAGAGACACACGAGCAGACAGAGAACAGACGATGCTCTGCGATTCCAAGTCCAACCACCCGGAGATGCTTCATCAGATGGCGTCTTCTGGCTCTGTCTGCTGACTGATGAAACACTGACATCATGTGGCTGAAAGTGGTAACTGCAGGAGCCACACCGACACACGTTCTGTGAGACCTTTTTACGGACCAGTGACTATGGCTCCCTTTTTTTTTTTGTGGATATCAGCTCCAAGAAAGAAACCAAAGGGGTGCAAAGAGGCCGCAGCTCCTTGGAGATGCGTTTCCTCAGTCCTGCTGTGGAACCCAGCCTCAAGACTCCTTGAGTCCTGATAAAGTTCTGCATAAACATGTTTAACCAAAGACTGAAAAAACAAGCTGCAACCNCCTCCTCCTCCTGCAGACACAACTGAACCATCTTTGGGACTTATTTTTTGTTTCTCGGTGCCTGACAGATGACTTTCCGGACATTCAGTGAGGGAACCTGGGTGCAGGACTACCGATCGAAGAATGTTAGACGTCTTTTTTTCTACTTTGGGATCCCGGCCACAAGTCGGCAGCCCACACTCCGAGCCCCAACTTCTGCTCTGTTGTTTCTTGAATGTTAACTAACGGTGTGATCCGTGCATGTGGACAAGACATAAACACACATACACACACACACACACACAAGCTTATCACTGATTTATCACTCATCTTCTCTTCTGCTAATGTGAATCCTAACAATGTTTACAAAAGAAACTCTGTCTGTCTGACAGAAAGACTGGGACGTTCTGCGATCAGACGCAGAAGGATCGAGGATTTGTCTTTTGGTCTCCTTCTGCGCTGCTGAAATATTTTGTCTTCCACTTGAGACAGGCAGAGTGACAGAGAAGACGAAACCGAAGATGGGGGCTCGTCCTCCTCGGTCGCATCACCGAGCAGACTTTAGGTCATAACGTTCGTTCCCAGGACCCAACTTTTTTTTTTTTTTCTTACCTACAGCAGCTCAAATTAGCTGCAGGGGACGCCGACGGAAAAGAACAATCAGAGTCAGAGCAGCTGAAGTCGTCACCCGATTTTGATCTTTGCGACAAAAACTGATAGTCTTCTAAATTGAGCCGCTCGGTTCCTTATTTCTTACCGCTGGGACGGATGGCTGGTAAAATCCTGTGACTCTAAGCGGAAGAGCCGCAGGAGGCCGAGCAGCTCCCCTCCTGTCGCCCCACAACTCCAACTCAAAAGCTGAAAGTGCCAACTGACCCCCTTTTTCACGGACCGGGACCAAAAAACACGTCTAGGGATCGAATCGGCAGGGTTTCCACGTAAGAGAAGTGGACAGAAATTTGACCAAATGTGTTGCATTCACTGGACCAAAAGTCTTAAAGTCTTCTCCTCTTGCTGAGGGACACTTCAAGGGGGGGCTTCTGGTGACATAAGTAAAAAAAAAAAAAAAAAAAAAAAACAACTACACAGTTTCCACCACCGCCATCCTGCAGTTCTCTTCAGCAGATTATTTGTTTTGTAACAAAACTTTGGGTTTTAGGTTCCGGCAGGATTTTTATGTGTTTGCATGAGGTGTTTCCAAACTGTTGCATATTTAATCTCATGCTGCGTGTGACTAACTAGCTTTGTAAAAAAACAACAACAACAACATCAACTGGAACTATTTGGGTTTTCCTGGATGCTCCTCGACTCTCTTCAAAGAGTCCTAAATGTGAACTTTGTGGAGTTTTTTTCTATAAATAAGAGTCCGAAGTGTCTGCCTGCGGGAGCTGAGGAGAAAACTAGCGACTGCTATGTAAAAAGAAACGCAACTTTGGTCTTCTAGACGTTTTCTACTCGCGTGTGGCCGTGTTTACTGTTTTTTCTAGTTGACTAATAATGTATGACGTTGTGTAAAAGTGGGACCTTGATGTTTGATTTCTTCTAACTGTACAGAGTATTTAAAACGAGGACAGAACTGCTTGCACTATAGCCTGTAGGTCAGATTACGTTTCGGCAGGCGGTTAAAGGGAGGGTTCTCCTGAAAACCATCAACATCAGCACCCTTTGTTGTCACGTCACACGAGCCTTTGACCACAACGAGCAGCGAAGACATTCACGAGCTACTGGGGGCGTGTCTGCACGGTGGCGAGTACGATTTCGTCAAATATGTCGCGCTCCCCGAGAGTTTTCTCCAAGTCCAGCTGGGCTTTGGTGTGTGACCTGCAGTGTCAGCAAGTTTTAAATTGTTGAAACACACTTTGCTGTCAAACAGAGCTGCGCTGCCGTGTGTGTGTGTGTGTATGTGAATCCGTGGCGTTTACCGACCGGCGTCTGTCCATGTTTCTGCCTTACGCGCAAACATAAAACACACCAACCTTCTGATACTGATCCAGAGAAACCAAGAAATGTTAAAAAAAGAGAGGACAAACAGAAGAAAGGAGCCGCTCTCCTGCACGTTCCAGACGTGTTCTTGCTTTAAAACGCCTGATTTCAGTGACTGACTCGTGGACATGCTGCTGGAGAACTTGATGGTTTGGGGAGGAGGTGATTGAACCATTTGAATCAGGCGTGTTGGAGCAGAAAAAACCCTAAAACTTCCAGGACAGCGGAGCCTCGAGGCAAACAGGCCTCCAGGTAATCTAGAGTCAACAACATATATTTTAAGAAGTACTTTCACCACCAAGCAGATGCACTTGTGTCTTTTGAGCGTCTTTGCTGCCAGCTGGGGTTTATAATTTTGCGGGAAGTTATAACTAGGATGTTAAGAAGAGCCCTAACGTTGATCGTGTTTCTCATTCACGTTGGCAGTCAGATGGAGGTTTGTGCCGCTCTGTCTGGTTTGTGCGTGTCGAAGGATTCGTGGACTCACCAGACTGACGAGCTAACGGCTAGTTCGAGTGGAGTCGGGTCGAAAGGCCCTAAAACAACTTTAATCTCCAAAACGCTGATGTTCGTTCATGCAGAGGGTATTTTATTAGCCTTTACATCAGGTTCACGTGACAGGTTTACGTAGAGTTCTGTGGTTAGCAGCAGCTAGCTGTAGCACCTCTGGCAGGAATATTCTGATATTTCTGTGCAATGGGAACCCATTCTGAAGGTTTATAAAGCAGCGTTTTGTTCGAATTGCTGGTAAAACGTTGAGGCTGGACAGCAGCGATCCACTTTGGTTTTAGCCCAGCTCCAACTAGCCGTTAGCTCGTTAGCTCGGCAAGCTGGAGTTGTTCGGTCTTTCTGCCCGCGTGTCAATGAGACCCAAACCGGACACATCGGAGAAAATCTCCAGCTAATTAGCTGTTAGTTTGCTGTTAGTTTGCTGTTAGTTTACTGCGTTTCTCCAAACTGAGGCGGTCCACAGAGCTATCCGCAACAGGTAGGATGTTGATTACTCACGGCCTTTCCAAATGGCTCCGCTTCAAAAGAGCCGAACTGTTGCTTTAAGGCTAAACGTTTCACTCGTCCTGGCAAATAGTCCCACGGTCCACATTTCTTTTTAATAATGAAAAAAAACAAAAACGACGTGAAAGATGAACGTTCCTGTATCAAAATTCAAGTTCGGGAGCCTCGCAGAAAAACACCCGTTTGACTGAAATTGAATTATTTTTTTCTTTGTCTGTTGGTCTTTAGAGGCGGTGACTGATTTAACCCTAACCATTATTGATCACGCAGCTCTGATCGGAGCCTCAGTTTGGCAGGTTTAACGAATCATCAAAGGTGCGTAAATAATATGACCTGACCCACATGTATGTATGTATGTGTGTGTATGTGTGTGTGTGTGTGTGTGTGTGCGTGTGCCTACATGTGTGACTTTGTACCGCAGCGCTTTGTTTTCTGTGTCAGGGCGAACACTGAACCCTGCACCTACAGACCCCCCCCCCCTAAAATGTGGTGAAACGAGACGGCTGAACATGAACTCAGTCGTCTGCAGCAGTTTGAATCATAAACTCTTTCCCTCATTAGAAGAATGTGCCAATGTGGAGTCAAGTAATGCTGTGGTTCTGGGTGGATTCTGTTTGTTTTTTTTTTTAAATTTACTCCCGACTATAATGATGTCTGTTCACTCCTCGTTTTCTGATGGTCCCCCCCCCCCACACACACACAGGTGACTGTACATAAACTAGACAGCTGAGATTAAAGTAGACTGTGGAGAAGGACGGCCTGCTGTGTCCTCTGTTCTCGGATTTCTTTCAAGACGTTACTTTGAGTTAAATCATCTCGAGTTCTTCATAACGACGTTTTTTTTTTTTCCTTTGTCACGTGACGTTCGGTATCAATGAAGGGTGTCAGTGCATCAGCGCTGAAGCATCCCGATTGCTGCTGTTCATCATGTAATCCGTCTGTACGCCCGGAAACTTCGAAAATGAAACTCATCGAAATGTGCAGCTCCATCGGGAAGACTGCGCTCTGGCTTTTTACCTTTACAGAGGTGAGAGAACCCGGGCCTCTTTGGTGCTCTGGATCTCCGGGATTCATCAGTCAGACTACTAACGGGCCTCTGGTAGTTGGTCTTCACAGGTTTGAACCGGCATGTAGAGATCTTCTGTTTTTTTTTTTTTTTTTTTTTTTTACATAATGACAGTTTAAGTTTTAGGATTTTCTGAAACATTTCCGCAGAGTTCATCTGACCGCTGATGATGCTGCACGTTCCATCTGAACAAATGCTTCTTACTCCCACAACTTGTTCGTACAAACACAGGTTATACATCAAAACGTTGGCATTTCTGTCTTCTTTCACTCGGTGTGCCTCTCACTGCTGTGGGGCTTATGGTTTTCTCTCAGATCCCCTCGGCGTGCAGAGAGCGCACACCCGACCTTTGAGAAGACTTCCCTTATATTTCAGCTCAAATTTGTCTTTTCCAAACTGGAATTCAAGGCTCTTTATTTTTGACTTGTCATATATTCAACATAAAACACTAGAAAACAAAAAATTCATGTGTGACCTTCAGAGGCTTCTGCCGCTCACGACTCAAGAACTTTTGAGATCCGACTGTTTGTCCGAGGCTTACTTTCCAGTCTTTGCTTCTGTCTGCCTCTTTCAAGAACGCCACTGACAGCAGCTTTAATTTCTCTTTTTTTTTGCCTTAGTCCTTTTTAAATGTCTTATACAGTTATTACATCAGAATACATGTTTGTTTGATTTTTATCTTAGTTGGGAGTTCAAAATGTCATCAGAATGTTTTTTGGGTTTGTTTTAAAATCACTAAGAGGAAACCTGACGTGTTCTCAGCCGACACTGGAGCTTCAAACCTCTAGACAACACCCACGATCCCAAGTCACATTTGTTTAATCTCGTGTTCGTACAGTCTGATCAGTTATGGACTGAACGGGATCCCTTCGGCTTCCTCAGGCTGCAGCAGCAAGGCCGGCTGCTGAGCGGAAAGCAGCACTGAGGTTCTCACATATTTCTCTTAGATGTAAAAGATAAAAACAAAAACAAAAAGGGCCTCAAATTCCTCAGAAGGAAACATCCACAGGCCGGCGGACGACGAGGGAAAACTCCTCTTTATGCATTGATTAGTTTAAGGGTTCCAGAGTCAGAAGGAGCCTGAACCAATTTCACGGTTTGACCTGTTTTATGTGAAAAACGAGTCTGATGGTTTCCCCAGGCTTTGTGTAATAACCTCACCCAGAGGCTTCTTTTTTTTTTTAACACTGCTGGCATCTTCTGTTCAAACCAACTGGGCGCAGCCGGGACAAAAAAAAAAAAAGAACTTGACTAATTACCACGCAGCTTTCACCCTGGGGCGTTAATAAAGTATTGAAAATAAAGCTAACGACCCGTTTTTTACAGGCAGCCCAAAGGATTTGTTTTACGTAGCGACGGTTAAAAAACAAAACAAAAAAAACGTGCTCATTCAAGCTGCTTTCATTCCTCCGGTGTTTGTTTGTCTGATGAAATCAATCTTAAGTTCAGAAGGGACTTTTATGAAGGAAGGTGATGCAACGACGAGAAACTGATCTGCAGCATCTGCATGCAACAACCCGCAGCCGATGCCTTTATTCCCATCACTGCTAATATTTGGAGGATTTTAAGGATTATTAGATTATAAAATAGCTCTTGAGCAGCTCCCCCCTCCAATGAAGTGGCTTTTTGCTTCTCCTCATTTGTACTCAAGGTGCATAAATAACCAGTTAAATTAGTTTCAAATCTTTTTTTCTTCTTCGTATAATTGCTAAAGATGTTTGAGGTGAGCTTTTACTGCGAGGCGCCGTCCCTGCGTGGAAGAACTGAGGGAGTGCGGGATGTGAGGAAGAGGAGCGAGTGTGCAGAGGCTGTGGGTAAGTTTGAAAATATTCGGCTCCTCGGGGTTGAGGAGGAGTCGGGCTGACCTCAGGACAGTCAGGGTCATACTGATAAGAGCGTCTCAAGTCAGAAATGTAAACACTGCAGATTTTTCCCTAACAGGGAACCGGAGACTGCACTGGAATTTTTTATTTTTATTTTTTAAATAAATGCGCTGTGAGGAGAGAAAGGTTTCCAGAAATGAAATGACATCAGCTTCTTTGTTGACTCTTCACGGTCGACCTCAGAAAGTTGACATCTTGCTTCCTTGGCAACGCCGGACTCTGGCTCATTCTCAGTCCTGTAGCAGACCACTGTCAGACGATAGTTTTTTTTGTTAAACAACTGAAATCTGACCTTGGACTAAAGGTCTAGCACTCCTTAAGGGAAAGCGCATTTCCTTCCTCCTTTCAAGTCAGAGTTTTACACCGAAGTCTTCTTTTGTTGAGAAGTTCCATGAAACTGACGTTATGAGCAATCTCATGTGACATCGCAAGCTCCAGCTCAGTAGCCCTTTTTGTATCGGCTAAGATCGCTTAGCTGTGGTGGCCATCTTGAATTGAGTTGGCTCCAAAAGTTAATCGGTTGTAAAGGTGTACCCAGTGGTTACTATTTAAAAGTTTTATGAAAATCCATCCAGTGGGTCATGAGATATTTTGCTAACAGACAGACAGAGTTGAGGGGTGATAAAAATCACGGGCAATTAAAAACTTTAGTGCAACGCTGTATTACGAGTCTCTGCTCTGTCAATAAAACGTGTCCTGTTGTTATCCTACTGATTAAAAAACAAAACCCCACACTATCTTCAGTCCATTATTCTCACTAAGCCAAATCTAAATGTTTGCCTGGTGGGATAATCAGTGTTTTTATTCTTCTTTCTACCATCATGGTAATATAAAGGCCCATTTCTGACTCTCTGGTGAAAGAAACAATCCTTTAAATATGAAATAAATGCCTCATAAATATGAGACACTAAGTCATCATTGAGAGTATTTCATAAAAAAAGTATTTGAGGCTCTGTGTACTCCATCAGGTTTCTCATCGGCCAATCACAGCCCCGCTTCCTGCTTACGTCACCTCCCGGAAGCAGCGAGCTGCCTGCTTTGTTTTGTTTTGGTAGTAGGAGTTGGGGGGCAGAGACAGGCGAGCAGGCAGGAGGTCCGCCCGGGGCAGAGCCTCTCACTAAATGGGGAGAGCTAAATCGGGGATGGAAGATGACGGACCGATAGCCGACGCCTTCAGGATGCCGAGCTTTATTATTAGCAACATCGAAGAAGGGAGGGCGAAATTGTCCCGCAACCTGCCGACGGAAACTTCCTTCGCTGACGGTAAAGTTGGAGACTCGAACCGGGGAGTCATCCGATCCAACTCGCTCGACGAAGGCGACAGGACCTCCGCGGAGGAGAGGGATGCGGAGGGCAACAACAACAACAACTGCAACGGCGGCGGAGGAGGAGGAGGAGGAAGGAGAGCGAGGCGGAGGGCGAGCGCCGTCGAGATCCTGAGGAGAAATTTCGGGGATTCGAAGTCCCCCTCTCTCCGTCTGAGCACCAAAAGTCGGATGCCGAGCGGGCCCGAGCACGGAACCGACATAGAAAGCGGCAAAAACGAGCCGAGGGACGGCTGCGGAGCGGAATGCGGCGAGTGTCGAAAGTCGGACGCGGGAACGGGAGGTCCGGGAGATAAAAACGAGCCCACCCCGAGCGAGTCGACGGCTCCGGCCGTCCACGGAGTGGACGACGGAACCGTTAGAGATGAGTGCCGTCACAAGCGGGACAACGACGTGCTGCCGTCGGCTCCAGGCGGCTCTTCCGGCGCCAAACAGCACGTCTACTGCACCGTCTACTGCGTCGCCAACGACGCCCGCCGGGCGGACGCCGAAGCCCCGGACCCGGCGGTCGCCTCCGACGGGACGGAGGTCGGCTCGGAGACGGGGCGGACTGCGAGTCCCGGTTCGGGTCCCGAGCTGGAGCTGTACTCGCTGGACGACCTGGTGGACCTGATGGGGGACGCCTCCCAGCGCCAGCACGGGGACCAGGCCGACTCCGGCAGCGAGGCGGAGTGCTGTGAGGTGTGCCTGGAGGAGAAACTCATCGCACCCCTGCCCTGCTGCGGGAAGCACTTGTGCGCTGGCTGCTTGAAGCTCTACGTCAGTTCCCAGGTCGGTGTGCAGGGTGTGTGTGTGTGTGTGTTATAAAGACTGGTTTAAGCAGTAGTAACACACTCAAACACAATCATAGTTTCCTTTGCCACATTTGGCATCAGTCTCTGAGGCAGATTCTGGGAACTTCACCAAGAACTGACCTCACAGGTTTTAAACCCTTAAAGAAATATCTGGATGAAAGGCCCTGCTCTGCCTCTTCAGTGTTAAACCCAGAGCTGCCAGCTGTCCCCCAGATAAGGACTAGTCCTGTGTTTAAAACTAGTTAACAAATAACTCACTTCGGTCCTTGTTTTGACGAGCCGGCGTCAATCTGTCCATAGGTGAAAAAAAATGAAACAGTGATTTTCTTTTTTTGGTCTAATCAGATTTAAAGAATCATGTTTTTTTTCCCCTGCAGGGAAAGATGTCGAACACAGAAATGTACTTTGATTAACCAAAGCCACTGAGAAGATTGTTGTTCGAGCTGCTTTCAAAGTGAGAGCAGATTCCAAACAAAACTACAAAAATGGCATTTTCTGCTTAGCTTGAATGCTGAGAGCTGAACGACAGCTGAAACCTGCAGAGGAAGCTGAAGCTAAAAGGAGCAAAACATGAGCTGGATGTAGCAGAAATGCTAGCTTAAACCTTAAAGTACCAAAGCTAAATGTAAGAAAGGGCTAGGTAAATTCTAAATGCAGCTGAAGACGAGCTAAAAGTAAAAAGACAGTCGCTAGGCGCCAGAAGTAGCAAAAAAGTGAAAATAGCTAAAGACTAGCTATAGCTAAAAGTAGCAAAAGGTGAGCTACGGTGACCAAAACGCTACCCCGAAGTTGCAAAATGTCAGCTAAACTCAAATGACTAACTAAAAACTAAAAATAGCAACTTGTTAAAAGTAGCAGAAGGCTAGCTTAAAGGAGCAAAATGGTAGCTAGAAGGCTAGCTCAAAATAAAACGTAAGAAAAAGCTCACTAATGAGAGCGAAACGTTATCTAAGAGTAGCAAATAGGAGAAAAATGGTTTTTATTTGTCTAACTCTTCTAACGTGGCTCTGTTTCTGTCTGTCGTGTAAATGTTGGCGCGTTTTCCCTGGTGACGCCCCTCTCAGTCTCACGGCTCATTATTATGGAGGCAGAAGTGCCTTCTCCCTCTGCACCCGCCTGTCTGGTCAGGGTTTCTTTCAGTTTCCCAATGTTGGCAACCCAAGTTAAAAAAAAAAGAAGCAAGGCTTTATGAAATATATTTTGAAAAATAGGCCAACACCTGAAGGTTTTCTCATCTTGTGATAAATATTTTGGTGAATCTAGGTCAAAGAGCGGTTCAGATAATAACAGACTTTGTTAACGGCGGGGCTACAGATTGCTTGTTTGGTTTATCCTCCACTAAAGCGAGGCCCATAGAGACATGGATGATGGAAGAACCTGACCGGCCTGCACAGAGTCCTGACCTCAACCTGAACGAACAGAGACTGAGAGACGGACCTTCTGTCCAACATCAGTGTCTGACCTCGCAGATGAGCTTCTGGAAGGACGATTAAAACTTCCCATAAACACTCCTGAACCTGTGGAAAACCTTCTGAGAAGAGCTGAAGCTGTTGTAGCTGCAAAGGGTGGACCAACATCAGAATTAACCCCATGGATTAAGAATGGGATGTCCCTCACGTTAATATGTGTGTGAAGGGAGACGAGCAAATACTTTAGGCAATATATGAGCTTTCTTCACCTGTGTCTTTCTCTGTGCCGCTCTGGTGAAGAACCCGGGCTGCAGTGGTTATATTCACAGTCTGTCCCATCGGCTGCTGAAGCTTTAGCTCCTTCAGAGAGCTCCCAGGGGTCTTGGTGGTCTCTTTAACTATATCCTCCTTCCTCACGGTCACTCAGTTTGTGAGGATGGCCTGCTCTTGGTAGATTTACACACGTCCCATGGTCCTTCCACGTCTTGATGATGGATTTCACAAAACTCCTGAGGTTGTTTAGGGTCCTTGGAGATCCTTCTGTCTCCATCCCCTGACTTGTACTTCTCACTTATCTTTTCTCTGGGTTGAATTAGGACAGTCACTTACAGGCGGTGAATATTTTTGCAGCAGGTGCATTAACGCACAGCTGATGTAAAACGGCAGCGGAGTGTGGTCAGCTGCTGTGATGCAGATGGAATGATTGTATCAGGCTTGGGACATCCCTACAACAAAACAAAACGAAAAAAAAAACAAGTCCAAGTGTTGATTCAGACATTTTTTTGAATTTTCTACTTACAACATTCTCTTTTTTTTTTTTTTTTATAATGGCGCTCCTCAAATCGCTCATCGGAATAGTTGCAATTTTTCCCACTAACCCACCTTAATCTGTTTAGATAAAAAACGTTTTATCAGCCACCCAGAGGAATCTTCTTGTCTGCGGTTTGTGTTGCTTCAAATAATTACACAAGTGCAGAGCAGACTCGCTGATAAGCCGACTGGAAATAAAAATAAAAGGGTCGTGTAAACGGTGATGTGTAGGTGGGTTATATCTTTGCACCACAAACTGATTTTTAGCACACGGGCTTGGCGTTAACCTGAGCGACACGTCAGTAGGTGCTCGCAAAACGGCGGCAAGAGACTGGATTGGACTGGTTCGGTGTCAACCGGGCACGGACTGCAACTTATTTGTGTTTGTCGAACAATTGCTGTTGTCCTACTTAAACATACTGGAGTCAGCATGATGCAAGATGGTCGCCACAGCTAATGAGCTTAGCAAAGACAAAAATGGCTCCAACTCTTTCAAGTTTACAACTATAGAGCTCAGATTCTGTGAGGTAGTAGCTGAGAGTCATCCCCAACACATACTCTGAGCGCTAACAGATGCACAAGATCTTGGTTTAAAACTTCAGCATTAACCGCGGCAGTCTGCACTGTCTGTCTGTTAGCAAAATATCTCATGGACGACTGAAGAGACTTCGATGAAACTCTCAGGAAGTAACCATTAGATGTCCACCTGTAACTGATTAACATGTGGGAACGATACAGTTCAAAATGGCTGCCACAGCTGATCAGACTCTGCAAACACAAATGGCTACAGCTCATGCTTTTTTTTTACACATACTGAGGTCAGACTTGGTGTGGTAATAGCAGAGCGTTATCTCCATCACGTACTCTGAGCACTAACAGGTCGTGTGAGATTTCGGTTGAAAACGTTGGCCGTGCGAGGCAGAGGGAGAAGCTCGTTTTAATTGTCGCTGTTATTGCAGATCGTGGAGTCGTCCACTCTTGTGTCTCTGATCCGATTCGGGCTTGAACGTGCACAGGTGGATGAGAGGAGCTATCACTTCTAAGCAAGAACACGAAAAAAAAGCTGTTGCTCCGTCCATTTACAGATGAATTCAGTGAAGGAAAGGAGCGGTGATAACAGGCGAAGGCTTCCTGGGCGCCAGCCAATCAGAAGACAGAGTGGTTTTTAAAGAGACAGGCGCTAACGTGGTCATCCGAAGGCAGCGATGGAACCGAGTGACTAGAATAAGGGTAGCTTTAAGTTAAAAAGACAAAAACATACTGGACATATATGGCCCTAGAATTAATAAACACATACAGATGTATTTAAAAAGAAAACACTTCAGGTCTTCAGTTTAGATCACCACGGTCAGATTTGCTTCATACATTTTGTTTGAGATGTTTCACCATTCTCATTGTGTCCACGGTTTCAAACGGGCCCCCGGTCTGTCAGCACGCCGGGCATACGGCACACCGTGGCGCGTTAGTGACGGATAACGTGTCTGACCAGTCCGACCAGGCCGTGGCCTTCAGCGCGCCGGTGTTGTGGCAACAACAATAACGCCGCTATCGCTGCCTTCTCATCATCTGTTTGATAAGTTCTTGGTCTCCGTGCGGGACATCGTCAGAGATCGATGATTTATTTATTTATTTATTTTGTCTTGACCGTGTTCCAGATGCACACGCGTACAAATGACAAAAGAGCTGTGGAAAAGGAGGACCAGATGGTGAAGCATTCTGAGTGTGTGTGCATTATAAAACACACATTAGCATGAGTAAACTGAATGATTCGAAATGTTACACAGGTTATGTAATAGAGCACTCTAAAGCTGCAGCATCAGACATTCGGACTAGTGGACTTCATGAACAGATTGTGGATAGGGTGTACTTGCTGGAAGTGACTGCATTGCTCTCACTGCAGACGGATTTGTGTGTGTGTGTGTTCTTTGCTGCACATTAGCTTCCACTCTCTGCACCGCATCCTTCGGCCTTCCTCTCATCCGCCTCGCGCTCCCTTCTGTCCTGCGGTAAATTATTCACCGGATCCCATCGGCGGTGTGAAGATTTTCAATATGTAGATTCGATGCTGCCGGAACACGCACGGCCCGTGTTGCAGGGGGGAAAAATACCTGACATGTTTGGACCCATAAGGAGCAAAAATAAACTTGCTTCGAGATGTCGTAACCGACCTTTTGTTTCTTTTTTCAGGTGACTGTGGGCAAAGCTGTCATCGGCTGCCCGAACTGGACGTGTCACGGCACCCTGGAGGAGGGACTGGTGGTCTCAAACTTGACCAGCGAGGAGGCGGCGAAGTACCGCTACTTCGTGGAGCTGAGCCAGCTGGACGCGAGCACGAAGCCGTGCCCCCAGTGCAACCACTTCACCTCCCTGAAGACGCACAACCCCACCCGCTTCGAGCACAAGTACAAGGCGAGTCCGCGGACAGCTGCCGGCATGTGACGTAGCAGCGTTCTGCCTGCTTACATTAAAACAGCCGTTTTTGAGGAGAAAAAATAGACAAGAGTTAACTTAAATCACACACAAAAACCCTGATACCTTCACTGGAACAGGTGCTCCTACAAAATCACTTCCAAATCTTTTTGAGTCTACCATACTTAAAGGCTTTTCCGCATTTAAATGTGATTTACAACAGAGTTTTAGGGTCACTCGGAAAAGACAAAAAAAAAATAAGGAGGAAGATGTTTTTGTTTCCAAATTTTGAGACTGACCTTGTAATGAAGATAAATAATAGATTATAAGGTCTGTTGTGTTTTTAGGGTGGATCGACAAGTTGCCACCAAACAGGTGGATGTTTTTTTTCACTAGGTGTCAGTCAGGTACAACGCTTCGTATTAACATTTGATTCAAAGATGCCAGAGTGTTGAGTTTAAGGCTCCAAAACCATCTGTAAGCCAGTGGCCGACTACGATCATCTGTTTTAAACTGTTTATTTTATATTATATGCATTGTCTGGGAAATGAAGAGTTATTTTATTTATTTATTTTTTAATGTTCTTGTACAGCTTTATGAAAAGCTTACTTTGAGGCCGACAGTGACACTCTGCAGAATTTGACAGAAACGATGAGTTACTCACTGCTGTTTTGGTCAAACTAGGTCCCACAAATACATTTGTATGTTTGGGTCATTTCGATGTAAGTCCTGATGCTGCACGGTGGAGCATCGTTAGCATCGTTGTCAGAAGGTTTGACTCTCGGCTGGGGACTTCCTGTGTGGGCTTTGTGTCGGTTTGTGCCGGCGATTTGTCTGGGATGAATCCTGCTTTTAGCCCAATGATCAGAGGAGAAAGGCACCAGCTCTCTGTGGTGGGGGAAGAAAATGCATAAATGGGTGGTCATTTTGACTAAACTTGACAAATCCTACCTCTAATTTCAAAAGTATCTTTATTGTTTCCATTCCTCGGCCTGTTGGTAAACATTGTACATGCATCGTTTTCTCCCGGCTGTAGATCCAGTGCAGCAGTTGCCAGTTTGTGTGGTGCTTCAAATGCCACGCGCCGTGGCACGACGGCCTGAAATGCCGCGACTACAGGAAGGCGGACAAGCAGCTTCGGACCTGGGCGAGCGTCATCGAGCACGGACAGAGGAACGCCCAGAAGTGTCCACAGTGCAAGGTGCCATCCTGACTTCCCTGTTTTTCTTTTTTACCTTTAGAACAGATGAACGCTGGATGTGGTCACGGTATCAGTAGCTGGGTGTCTGTAAATGGCAAGCGGGTTGATGGATGGAGGCGGGGGGGAGTGGAAATAAGTGAATCACCGAAGGTTAAGAAGCGTGAAGGCGGGGAGGGATGATGGATGGAGAGCGCTGGAGAACGGCTGCGTGTTGAACAGCAGAGTACTGATGCATAGATGCTACATATATTGAAAATAACGATTTTTTTTTTACCCCCTACTGCACTAAACCACAGATAGTAGACTGAGTATATAAAACAAGCCTGGGTTTATGTCACAGATCTCCAGCTGATTAAAAAAAAAGACAACAAATAAGTCGTGCTTGATGTAAAATATGGGAGCTGTTTTTCCTACAGCGTCAAGCGTTTTCTCTCCGTGTTTGTCACATTGTTGCTCTGGGTCTCTGAATGTCTCCTCTGGAAGCACGGAGAGAGGACTGTGCCAGACTGCGAAGCCAACAAATTGGTGTCACGCTGCGTTCAGCTGGAATCAGTCCGCCTAACTTAACACACAGTTTAAAGGGAGGCTGCTCGCTGCCGCGGCGACTAGTGAAGCTCCATTTCACACGCTGCTGTCTGCACATTACTGAGCCGCTGTGCTGTTTTTAAGTCATCTTACTCTTAAGTATTATGAATAACTTTGTTTTTGTCTTGTCGAACAGCAAAAACTTTTGTACCAAAAGTGTGCTATTGCTTATGTAAAGTAGCTGCTTTAATTGAAAGTCGTTCGATTCTGGTCACACCGTAATAAATCAGTCCATCTCTGTCAGAAACTATTAATCAGATTTTCCTTCTTTATTCGTCCCTTTGTCCTCAGATCCATATTCAGCGCACAGAGGGCTGCGATCACATGACCTGCACGCAGTGCAACACCAACTTCTGCTACCGCTGTGGGGAGCGCTACCGACACCTGAGGTCCGAGTCCTCCTCTGTCCTCCCTCCGTTTGGCCTTTTTAGCGTCTTTCTGGTTTCATCTTTCTTTGTCCCTTGCCAGGTTTTTTGGAGACCACACGTCCAACCTGAGCGTGTTCGGCTGCAAGTATCGTTACCTCCCTGACAAGCCTCACCTTAGAAGGTTGGTCCGAGGATCTGTCTGTGGTAAGTCGGTGTGGGAGTAGTTGAAACACTCGCTCTTTTGACGCGTTAACTCTAATATACAGGGTGGGCCATTTATATGGATACACCTTAATAAAATGGGAATGGTTGGTGATATTAACTTCCTGTTTGTGGCACATTAGTGTATGGGAGGGGGGAAAACTTTCCAAGATGGGTGATGACTATGGCGGCCATTTTGAAGTCGGACATTTTGGATCCCAAACAGCGGAAGCCCAGACCTTCCTCTGTAGGGTAGTCAAGTTCAGCAGGAATCTTTATAATCACTGATCATAAAACTTTCGGATAAAACTTAAATGGCTGAGGTGGTTTTGTTGGTGGATCTATTTAGGATGTCTTGTCGGCATTGTTTCTTGGCACGTTCCACTCGAAGGAGACCCCGAGGAAGACCCAGAAATCTCCAGTGAGATTAAAAAAACCCTTTACAAAAATGTAGTTCTTTGTGTTTAATGAAGGTGTTAATTTGTAAATCTTTGCGTTTTAGTATCCGATGTGATGTCCTTGTGCAGCAATAAGTGCAACAGTTTTCACAACTTCTCGTCAGTCCTGCACCTTAACTTCGAGGAGTTTTTGCCCATTTCTCTGAACAGAGCAGTCCTAAATCTTCTTCCTCTTCTTGTCATATTACAGTCTGAGTTTTTGGTTCTAAAGCATCATTTATCTTCAGTCGTTCTTGGGTGAAATCACTGCGGTGCAGCACGTCTCACCATAGCTTCAGATATCCAGATGAATTTCTGTTAAATTCACAAGCAAAATGCGTGAAACGCGTTGTTTCGTCAGTGTACGGCGAACCTTTCTGACCCAGATGAACTGGACCGGAGCCCCGCCGAGGACAGCTTCGTCTTAATTATAATTATTCATTCAGTTATCAGATCTGTAAGGCCGTAAGGTTCCAGGAAGCTGAACTCCTGACATATCTGTTCCTCTCGACTCGCCAGAGTTGGTTATATCAGAACCGGGAGCTAATTTGTCCCCTAACAAGAGGCCATTTGCCCATTACGGCGTTTCGCTCATTTCCAGCTCTGGTTGATTTTGCATTTAATGAGTTGCACTGAGCTCCTGTCTTTCTTTACTCCTCGCAGCCTCGAAGATGCTGATAACTCCGGTGGTCCTGGTGCTGGTGGTAGTGCTCGGAGCTCTCGCGCTGGTGATAGGTAACACACACGCACACACGTGGACACACACGTGGACACACACTCAGACGAAGGCCGTCCACGTGTAGCCGCTAAATGCCTTATCTGAGTCACAGATTTTCTTTGCACAGCGGCTGCACTCCACTACAGTTTCAGTAACGGCTATTTTTACGTTTTATGTCAAAGAGAAGCAAACTATTCTTGTTTAAAAAAAAAAAAAGAGGCAGGGATCCAGCCACCGGATCACTGACTGTCACATCGTCTTCATCCAGCTGGAGACTCGTTTTTTCAGCCTGCGCTGGGAGTTATCGGTGCTTCAGCCAAACCGTAATTAGCGTTAATCTCTTTTCTGTGTTTGTAAATCCCACGGATGATCTTCTAAACACTAATATGATGTGATGGAAGATTCACATTTACTTTAATCGAATTAGTGTTGTGCAGCTGACTCTTTCCGTCTCTCAGCTCAATTAATTTTTCATGTGCCAGATCTGCTTGCTTTGAGCTGTGATGTGGAAAACTCACATAAAATCCCTATCCTAATGATCGCCTGAGAATATGTATTTGCAGATTACATATAGAGTTTACTGGCTGAGATTTATTTTTTTTTAGAAACTATGTTGATTTAAGAAGCAGACATTTTGGTTTCTTTTCAGTCCACATTCTTACCTGTGCTGCAATTTATTTAAGGTTCGCTACGAATGCAGTTCAGAGGGTATATTTTCTTCCTAAAAGTAACATTTCCTAGTTAACCAATTAAATAGAGTTAAATAGAGCCTCTCCATTCTATCTGGAAAACACGGCGCTGTTATTATGAAGTTAGCGTAATGTGCTGGTCAGCTTCCTTTGGGGTCTGCCGGTGTTGTACAGAAAAAAGCACCCCGGTCATTGGAAGCAGATTGATAAAAAGGTTTTAATATTTCAAAATGTTCCTGTCTTAAAATGAGCTTACGCTGCGTTCCATTTTACCTCAGAAGTCAGATCTTGTCTGGGAATGACGTCATTCCAGTTGCAAGTTCGGAAAACCTGTGGGATTTGTTGTTGCCCAGTGGCCCAGCTAACAGTTAGCAACACAAACCAAATTTAGCTGCATTTTATGGATATTTATTTGCTGTTTTTTGTCTGTGTCTGTAGTGTCAGCAAAATATTTCATGAACCCGGATGTTAGCAAACACAAAAGCAGCTGCAGTTCAGTAAATTTTTAGATATTTGGCTAAAATCGGGTGTGTTAGTAGCTGAACTCCTCAGCATGTCTTCTGAACTATTGTGAGTCGACCCTGTCTGTCTGTTAGCAAAATATCTCATGAACCAGAGGACAGATTTTGCTCAGACTTTCAGAAAATAACCACTGGATGTACATCTGCAACTGATTAACATTTGGAGTCCGTCCAATTCAACATGGCCACCAAAGCCATTCCAGAAATGGTTGTAACTTAGTCGGTTTTACAGATATTGAGTTAAAATCTGACGTGGTAGTAGCTGAGAGTCATCCTCAGCATATTCTTTGCTAATCAAACAGGTAATAATCTGTGTAATCCTCTTCTGCCTCCCTGCAGGTTTATTTGCTTTTCCAATCTACTACGTGTGTAAGAGGAGGAAGAAGCAGCAGCAGCACACCCGAGGCTCGGGACGGTGGATCTGACCTCCTCTAACCTTCGAACCCCTGCTTACTCGGCTCAAACGGACGAAAGCCGCGTCTCCTCAGAGACGGACAGGCCGGCCCGAGACACGAGAAGACTCTTTAAAAACAAACGTCAGCCAACGGACGCTGGGATCCTTTTTAACAAGCGAGGGAACGCGTAAACACAGAGTGAGGCCTTTTGTCGTCGCACATCATCAGATGTAGTTTATTTATACTGCATGGGAACGCTTTAATCGGGACGCTGGACGTTGAAACGGGGCAAAACGAAACCCTGTCTTGTTAAGTTAGGAAAACGGAATCAACAGCTGTCTCGAACGAAGCTCGCCAGAGTTTCCGAGCTGTCTAAATGTCACCTGTCAGGTAAAGCACACTCTCCTACTAGCCAACACTTGCCATAGACTGTTTTATTTTGTTTTTATTTCACCCCTTTGTCTCAGATTTACAGACAGGAGAATGAATCCAAACAACAACACGTAGTTTTGTTAGCTTTTCGGATAGCGTCAGCATTTCGGTCCTCTCCGGAGAAAGTGCTGAGGCAGGAAGCTTTTAGAGTGGTCGATAATCAAACTTAGGAAGGTGCCAAAATGAGACATTTGAGGGAATAGTTGTTTTTTTTTCCCTTTTTGCAAATACTCTTCGTGCTGGCAACGAGCCACGACGGAAACACGAGTGCAGGGGGACATCTGCGCGTCGGTTTTGGTCCGCCTGTCACCGAACAGAGGCTCAAATCTCGTTGAAGGTTGTGAATTTTTCCAGTGAAACCTGAGAACCCGCACCGGAGAAAAATCACATATAAAGGCAGGCTAATGCTCGAGACTAACCTGGATATCCAATTCCTGCCAGGAGCTTTGAAAACTGGGCGTGTGCCGAGTCTTGAGACGTGGTTTCAAAGACAAAACACACACACACACACATACACAGCACAGAGTCTGAACATGCAGACCCCTCAGAAACAAAAACAAAAAAAAACCTCCTCTTGTTTTTTTGTTTTGATTCTGCCTCAGTTCGTCTCCGGTGTCCCCCCCTGACCCCCCCGTCTACCTCCGTGTTGTCTCGTTCTTGCTGTGCTCGCACACGTTCCTTATGTTCTGCCTGATTATTGTGTCATCAAAAAAACAAACAAAAAAAAACAGCTGTGCCAAAAACAAAACGCTAACTGTGTTAGGACACGCACCTAATCCCGTACTTTCCCGTTCTTTTTTTTTTTTGCTTCTGGCGCCGTTTTGGTTGCCGTTACTCTCACATTCTGCAGAGTCCGTGTAAAAGGCAAACTCCAGACCAGAGTTATGAAACGATTAAATGGTGGAAAAACTGTTCAAAGGCGCAGAGAATAAGTGGAAATGTTACAATGTTACTTATTTTTTTATTATTGACGTGCAGCTTTTTCTTTATAGCTTCATTAGTTTGCAGTGCACTGGATATGTGGCTGTAAATTACAAGGTGGTCAGATTTCATACTTTTTTTTAAAGAATTAATGCAGAAAGGCTCGTTTTCTTTCTGAGTTTGGAGGCTGCTGTTGTTAAAATAGCCAAAAGCGACACAGGAGGAGGAGCACTTTCGCAGCAGGGATTTTTGAAACGCTTTAAAGGTCAGCTGATTGTCACATAACCCTTCGTTCCTTCCTGCGTTTACTCTCGTTCTGCAACGTCGCTGCTGCTCGTGGATGTTTTTCACCGGATTCCGACCTCAGCGGCGAGGTGGAAGCGAGGGAATGAGCGACAACTCCCTGGCCTTTAGATATTTAAAAAGAGTCGCTGAATATTTTGTGTGTCGATCGCACCGATCTGTGACATAATCTGCTTTTTTTTTGTGTGTGTGTTGTTGTTGTCGTAGCGCTCCCTCCCTGATGATTTACAGTTCAGCAGCAAACCAAAGAGGCGTGGCTAAGCAGGGTTATTTGTCACAGAGAAGATGATGCAGGGTCAGGCGAAAATAAACGGGCTGACAAAGTGATGGGAGGCGAAGACGGAGAGTTCGGAGCACTGTGTCACCGAAGCCTCACCGAAGGATTAATAAGACAAACAATAGGATTTATGTTTCTGCATGACAGAAATTTAGCGTCATCGCAGGACAGTGAAACCCAGAAAGCATCCTCCTCCGTGCTGACGTCTGCCAGGGTCCCGGCCCTCGGTCTGAACCCTCCCTCCCTTCCTCCCCTCTCCCTCTCTCTCAGGGAGTCAGCTTTGTGTCCGCTGCACCCAGAGCTCCTCGTCGGTGAGCCGTGCCAAAGAAAAGCGCCGCGGATCCGAAGCGCTTCCTGGTACGTCTGCCAGCCGCTCCCTAGCAACCGTGCTGGATTCCAGGAAGCGAGAGATCAAAACAGAAAAAAAAAAATGCGCTTGCGTTGCCAACTCTTGACTGTGTCTGTCCGCCTGACTCAGCTGGGATGTGAACGTTGCAGAGGGGTCAGGGGTTTGAAGAAGGGGGATGGGGGGGAAGACGTTCAGTCAGTCACTTCTGGGAAACGATGTGGGTCAGTGAAAAGGCCTGACTCAACCCATTTGACGTTACTGCACCGTCACGATTAACGGCTACCTTTTACTGATATGAAGGATGAAGATTTGGGCTTAAATCATTTTTCAGGGTTTTATGCAACGTCACGAACAAGTATTTCCTCCTTTTTTTTTTTCAAAAACGGTTGCCCTGAATGTGGACTTTTCCACCACTGGCATTGTTATCTGACTGATTATTAACCTGCTGACAGGAAACACACTTGAAAAGAAAGTGACATGAAATATGAAGGTGACAAGCAGATTACTTCCTTGCATGTTTTATTCCCCGAGTCTGAAATTGCAATTTACACAAAAACAACATCTTTTTCCTTTCTTTACTTTACTGTAAATGCAAATAAATCCGGTTGCGTTGTGTAGGGTACTTGTCAGCTGGGAAGTAGATTATTTTTCTTCTCCTGGTTGTTTCTGTTCCAGTCCCAGTGATACTGGCATAAATGGTGCCTTCACAGCAGCTATAGATCAGATTACCAATTTGTGGTACAGGGACTTTTTTTTTCACAGATCAAAAATGGGGGGGATAAAGATCGCAGCTCACCCTTCATCTTTTTCTTTTGTGTTTGTAAGACATTAAAAAAAAAAACAATCAGCGAACTAAACCAAAAATCGGGGAGAAAACTGTACAGAGGACCGAACGCGGAGACACATTCAGGTTTTTACATTTTGAGACTCAAGTCCGGGGGGATGGGGGGGATGTGTGTGTGTGTGTGTGTGAGCTGCATCTCAAGAGAACGCTTGTAAATTTGCACATGTGAAAAGTGTCACTTTATTTCGGCTCACGTTAGCCCGGACGAGCTGCTGAACTGTGAACCCCGCCTCCAGGAACCAGGTGGACTATATGAGACTTGCAAGAGGCGGTCAGGGCTCTCTCAGCGAAGACGACACAGAAACGGTGTGTTATGGCTGATTTGACAGATTTATTTCTGCTCTGAAGTCCGGACTATCCAGAATGGAGCAACGGTGGAGTTAGCAGTAACCTCAGGGTGGGTTTTCACTCTTTAGACATGCAAAATAGTTGGAAAAAAATGTGTATTTATGTGTATACACTACAATGTTTCTGAGTATCTTCTTACAAAGAAATAAACTTTGCACCAAGAATCGTCTTTTTTTTAAAACTGCTGCCACTGTTGGAGACATCTGCTGATAACACTGTTGCTCAGACACAAACACTGTTTCCCCTGAGCGTTTCAAAGACAATAAAACACTAGCTGAGGCAAATGACAAAGTGTGTTTTTCTCACCCGTCTGGTAAACGTCTCACCTCAGCTGTGATGCCAGTTTTACGTCAGCAGGGGTCACCATTGCACCACGAGAGGCAGCTTGCCATTACAGCTGCAGGTAGTCTGCAAAAATGAAGCAGCAGTGATTAGTTACAGTATTTGGATAATTAATGATGTGTAAAAATGGTAAAATAATATTAAATGTAACTGATTCCACTCGAGACAAAAACATTGTTTAAAAAGAGGAAAAAGCATTTTACAGAAACAAGTATTCACTCGGAAACGAGTACTACGACGATTTTACATGAACTTGTTTCCTACACAGTAAAACTTTCTCCACCAACAAATAATTTGCTGGTTTGTTTTAGAGTTTTTATAAAGTATGTTGCACCCAGCAAGCGAGAAAAGCTCTTTTTAAACAAGTACTGTACCCAAAGCAGCCGTATCATTACGACCACTTTCTTATTGCTGAATGCTGCCAAAACCAACATTAAAGAACAACTGGGAGTGCTTTTACCACAGCTTCTGTCGGAGATGAGATCTGCACGGATTAGGCTTTTGTCTCACACATGCCGTTAAGATTTTTTTGTGTTTTCTTTTTTTTTTTATTATTTTGTTTGCCATTTCTACATAATGTACTCATTTACTTATAGTGTTTTCCAGAGCTGACCAAGTATGGACGGGGGGATAGTATGCTCTCAGACTTATTCTCCTTTCTATTTTCTAAAAGAAAAAAGTCAAAATTTCTAAAGTAATAATTTGCTCAGAAGATAACGATATTTACAGATAAAGGTTTAGCTGACATTGTAAAACAGTGAACCTTACCAACTTTATAAATGTGCTGTTTCAGAGCAGAATTTTTTCACAGATTAGTTCAGCCCCTTTTTTCTATTTTTCTTTAAATAGGAATTTATTGTGTGGATGCCGACACTTTTTCAGTTTTTTATTTTTCCATACATCTGACTACTTCAGCAAACTTTGTGCCATTTTAGCCATCGATATATCCAAACTTTCAGCTCATTCACGAAATGGATGCTGCTACATTAGTTTTTGTAACTTTTATAGTTTATTTACAAATATTTTCCCAAAAGAAATCTCTTTCATTCCTTCAGAACACTGTTCTCTTTAATATCTACTTCAACATACTTCCTTTAACTTTTGACTACTGTTCTACTACTTTTAGCTTTGAGGCAGGCTTTTGGCTACTTTTAGCTTCTAACCAGTCATTTGCATTTTCAGCTATACTTTCACTACCTTTAGCTTTTAGCTAATCTTTTGCTACTTTTACTTTAAGCTAGCCTCTTGCTACTTTTAGCCTTCGACTAGTGTTTTGCTATTTTAAGCTTTTAGCTAATCTTTGCTACTTTCAGTTTTTTTTGCTAGTATTTAAGTGCTTTTACTGAAAATGTTGCTACATTTAGCTTTTGGCTAGTGTTTTGCTACTTTTTGCTAGCATTTTGCTACTTTTATCTAACCTTTTGCTGCTTTTAGGTTTTAGCTAGTGTTTTCCACATTTGGCTAACATTTGCTGCTTTCTGCTTTTATGTAGCCCGTTTGCTATTTTTTTAGCTTCTACCTATCCTGTTGTATTTTTAGCTAGACATTTATTACTTTTAGCAAAGCTTTTGCTACTTTTAGTTATTTTTAGCTTTTAGTTCGTTTCCGCCTGCGACCCAGAATGGAGAAGTGGGTAAAGAAGATGGATGGATAGTTAGTTTTACACATTTTAGCTTTTAGCTAACATTTGTCAATTTTAGTCTTTAGCTAGTATTTAACTGCTTTAAGGTAACAATTTGCTACATTTAGCTTTTAGCTAGCCTTTCGCTATTTTTAGCTTTTTGCTGTTATTTCACCTCTTAGCTTTTAACTCAGTTTTAGCTTCTAGGAGCAGCAGTCATTCAGCATTCATACTGAATTTCCACAGAAAATACATTTTTTCCAGTTTTGCTATTTTTTTAGTTCCCTTCAGCTAGCTAACACTTAAATACAGTCTGCACTGTACATGGACATTGATTTTTGTTTGTTTGTTTGTTTTGTTTTAATTTTCCAAAACAGCCTAAAAGTCAACTGAGAAATCAGGAAACTCAGGAAGTTTGAGCTGTGAACAGAACCATGAGTAGAGTGACCGGTATCCGACCGGACGTAGGTAGTTTTACCGACAGGATATAAACATAAACAGTACTTTACCCGGCGGTGGTCGTAATGTTCTGGCTGGTGCAGCAGCGCGCGCTCTAAGCTCCGCCCACGAGCTTTTTGCCAGGCGCGTGACATCCAAAGAAAAGCCTCCTCTCCTCCTCGGCAGCTCTCTGTCTCTCTGTCTGTTTACTGATCTTAGCTGAGCTTCACCTCCGGAGGTTACCGGGAAACTTCACCTGAGCGTCGCTGATGGAAACCAGACAACAACAACAAGGTGAGTCCGCGCCAGCTAACGGGCTAACAGGCTAACGACGGCACTTTTTAATGGCTCAGAGAGAGAAAAAAAAATAAAAAAAGAAATGTAGTTGTTTTTGTTTTTCAACTAGCTGAGCTGAAAACGTTTTACAGCAGCTCTACAACAACTACAACAGCCCAGGTGGAGGACGAAACGCTGCATTTATCTGGAATTTGAAGACATTTTCACTGGATAGGGCGAGAACTGCCATGAAGCTAGTTTAAGGAGCTCCATAGTTGATTGCTCAAAAAAACAAAGAAGCAAAAAAAGTCCTGATAGTTTCGGACTGCATGTTGTTTTCTGCTGCAGACAGGTTATTTGCATGCTTCCCAGCACCCCCCCCCCCCCTTCTTGTAGAACATCTCAGCTCTTGTTGGGTTTTGGACAGGAAAGAGATGTTTTAAAGAAAGAAGTGTGTTGCACCTCTGCCATCAGAGGGATAAAGTTGTGTTTATCCAGACTCCTGCTGCTCAAGGATGTGCATTTTAATCAGGGAATATAAAACTCCTGCCCCACCCCAAAAAACTAAACAACTTTATATTATCTTTATGTTATAGGTTATAGAGAATTAACTAAAAGCTGCGAACTTCTAACCTTTAGAGTAATTGTTTGGTTTTACAGGTTTGTGTTTACATTGCTGCTGTTGGCTTGTCAGCTTGACATCCGGTTTAGTTTTAATTGATTTTTTTTTGTTTGTTTCCAGCCGTATGACCTCTGATTTGGCGTGTCCTCATGACCACTGGGACAAATGGTAATCTTGTGATCTAAGGCATTTCAGCCCTATGAAGCTCAGACGGACATAGAAGGGTTATTCTTCCACAATTAAACAAATTTGGAGGCGGATGGATGCAGTCGCGAGCTTGTTAGTTTGATGCGAGTCAGGCCCTGATCCTCCCAGATGATGAACCAGGAGGCGTTTCAGTACCTAAGGGTCCGCGCAGCGAAAAACTTTGCATTAAAGCCTGCCATCGTTGCTTCCCTAAAAGTCGACTTGAAGGCCGTTGGTCGAATGTGGAACTGGGAAGGAAGCGATTCTGAGTGAGACTGGCTTTATGCTGGCCCGTTTCCTCCTCTCTGGCGTGTGGCGTAATAAGATCTCATCTGCGTCCGTAGAGCACGCGCTCCCTCGATGACCTCCGATATTCTATCTAGATTGTTCGTTTTGCTAATCTGCCGGGGCGCCAGTTTGTTCCCTGTGTGCAGGTGGCCGGAATCAGATATATCCTGTTTGAAGAGTTCAAGACGTTAAGATCTGTGCAACCCAGAGCGAAAAAACCAGATCTCCAGTCCCCGTGCAAACACACGAGATAAAACTGCAGCGACACACGGGCGTGGAGTGGACACTGGAGAAGCGCCACATCTCTGTGCTTTGTGTGAATAACCACTCTCCTTTTTTTTTTTTTCCTGCTTGTTTCCTCCCGTGCTGCTGCCTCGCTGCGCTGCAGAGTTGTACTCTAGTGTTCTGAGCGAAGCAGTGGTGGACTGGGGCGGCCTGGGCCCCGGAGAGGAATGGGTTAACCCAGCCGCATACGAGGGAGAGCTGGGTAAGACTCCACACTCCAGGTGGAACGGAAGCAAATCCCGCAGCCGGGACAGAGAAAACCTGCTGCTGGAAGCGGCCAAAGCGTCACTGATTTGAGTTGTCCAGAGAAGCTTAAAGGTACTCGCTGCAAACTATTAAAAAAAGCAGTTTGAAAGGGTTCACTACAGCAGTTTTCCAGATGTATGGAGACGCAGTTCAGAAATGGGGGTACGTGCTCAGTGTAAATAAAGCGCTTGGCTGAATCCAATGAAAACCAGGTGTAAGCTTGAGCCACGCTGACCGACGCCGAAATCTGTGTTGGCGAACAAATGCAGCGAAATCCTCGGCCTTCTTGATCCCCTCCTTGTTGTTGCCCTATTTTCAGTCACTTCGGTTGTTCCTGCAGGTAAACAAACTCAGGTGGTAGTTGGCACCTGCCTGAGTTTTAACTCAGAGAGACGTTAATACGGGAACAAAACTGTTTTTTTAAGTGGGCCCGGTCTCCGTGACTCGACAGTGCAGCGAGTACCTTTAAAAGCCACCTGAGATCAGTGCAGCAGCACTTTTCTCTTCTGATCTGATGTGATTTGGTGTTGATGTGGTGAAGGAGAGGAAGTGAGCAAAATGGAAGACAATGAGGCCGTCTAAGGATGGAAAAAAAACCTAAAGTTTACTTTGTTAACGACGGAGCGTTCATTTTTCTTATACTGCTACGCAGTAGGGGGGTAACGGTACGCCTGAGTCACGGTTTGGGACAAAATGGAAAAAAAGAAAAAGCTACTTTTTTTTTTTGACCCGTCTACGATGGGTCAGTGTTCCTGATCTGTCTGTTTGTCTAAAAGAGATGCGTTTGTTATTTTTCATGTTAAAGTGAGAACCGCTGGGATGTCGTTCAGTTAACAGGGAGCACGTTACAGCGCTTGTTGACGTGCAGACCGTCCTTTAACGGGGTGCACTTCTAGAGTTGCGCTGTGTTTTTTGTTTCGGAACAGAAAATGAGGTTCGTAAGGAGAACTGAAACATCTCAAGCGAATTGCCCTGTAGGTGTGAAGATTGTGGATTTTTCTCAGAGCAGGACCGATTTCCGAAGATGCGTTCAAAAACAACAACAACAGAAAAGAAAGAACAAAGTGCGACGAAACGTCCTTCATCGGGTTCCGATAGTTCCTCCGTCCCTCCCAGTCAAATTCAACCAAATCCGACGTGTTTTTGTTTTTATTACCTGAACCAAAAACTCACTGACTTTTTGCTCAGGTCCGAACCGGTTTCACTCCCCTGCCGAGGAGGAGTCGGCTGGACGGAGTTCGCATGAGGAGGACTCGGCTCAGTTGGTCCGAAACAGGGAAACCGGGACGGGCGGGGGTAGAGCCTCGTGGCGAGGAGGGCGGGATCAGTGGGTCCGCTCTGACAACTGGGTCCTGTCCACCGCCTGGGACATGCAGCGGGACGGCTCAGGTGAAACGGGACGTAGACTTAGAAACGTGGGCAGTAGGTCACTTAAACTCTGGTTGAACATCTAAACATCTGGGCCCCCGTCAGGACTACAAACACCACACATTGTCTGTTTTCCTCAGGAAATTTATGTTTTCTTTGACATAATATTGGCAATAATAATATAAGCAGATTAAACTTTTTTTTAAGAAAATCAATGAATGTCAAAAAGAAATGCGTGTTGCAGTATTTGCATATTATTTCCAATGTCAATCCACTTTGATTTCTTCAAAGTGGATTGGCTTTAAATAAACAAATAAAACCATTTAAAATACAAGTAAACAGTCGAGCAAGCATTACGGTTTTGCGGATTAAAATCCTTGATGTTCTTAGGTGCATGTTTTTGGGAATATACAGCCTGTTGAGACTTCAACCAAAGTTAGACGTTTTCGCCGATGTAGAGCATTTAGCCCACTGCATTGCAAATGTGAACACAATGAACATTTCTTAAACAAAATCATCATTTCTGTGAGACAGAAATTGGATCATTTTTAAGGCTCTTTTTCATTTTCCACACAACAGAAAAGGTGGACAGTGGTAACATTTGAAGACATAATTATTTTCTGTTATAATTTTGATTTTAAATAAACATTTCAGGTGATCCTAAACTGAAATGCAAAGAATCCGCATCACGCACCTCCAGAAGCAGCTCTGACATTTCTTCTGTTTTCATAAACAGTACGACTAGCCCAGATATTTAGCTTCCACCTTTTATTTGTTTCAGCTTAAATCTGGCATTTACACCACTTCACACACACACACACACACACACACACACACACAGACACACACACACACACACACACACACACACACACACACACACAAAAAGAATCATCTTGCCTTAGACCTAATCTAGCCCCCAGATTCTGGGTCAGCAATTGCAAAAGCATTCCCCTTTTAAAAGAAATCTTGCCCTCACCAAATAGAGGCCCGTGTTAGCTTAAAGAAACCCTGCTGAGTTAGCAGACTTGGGAAAATAAAACCCGTGCAAGCATTATGTTAAGAGAAGGGCGTAGTTTTTGTGGAAATGTGTTGCTGATCTTCAACTATTATGATCAGCCCTTTTTATAGATGTCTGCCTTTTAGACTTCTCAGATTTTAGAAAACCCTAAAAATAAGAAAAGAGTTTAACCCTTAAACCGGAAGCCCGCAGCGCTCCATCCTGATTCGTTTCTTTCTTTTACATTTCATTAGTGTGTAAACGGGAACGAACGCTCGACTCGGACGTGAAAAGCTCCCATTTGAGCTGCAGGGGTTAAAAAAAAAAACAAAAACAGGCTCATTGTCCTCCTCTTGTTAGCAGAAAAAGCTCGTCTTGAAGTGAACCACTGCATGCTGGGAGTGAGTCAAGTGCTTTGAGCTGCATGTGTGTGTATGTGTGTGTTTTAGCTGCTGGAGTTGCTGCTTGATTCCAAAGCACTGAACTGCCCATAGGTTTCCTGTTGTAACCGGCAGTAAGTTTAGCTGTATACCAGTTTTATTTTCTCACCTCATGTCTCCTAACGTGTCTCATAATGCTGCCTCATGAAGAAAGAGGACACCTCACTGCAGGTACAGTAGTTCTGTTCGTTAACGTCTGGTTTAAATGTGAAAAAAATCGCCACAGGTTCTCAACGCCAAGCGGACCTGCTGTTGTCTAACAGTGCGTAGTGTCTGCTGTATCTGCCCTGGTTAGCTTTTAAAATACCCCGAGTGAAGCCCCTCCCGTATGACAGGACAAATCATTCGAATGTTTGCGAGTGTGTGAATCTGTTTGTCTTCTGTTGGTGTCTGTTGGTTCTTGGGTTTTTAAACGATCCTCTCCAGCTGGAGGAAGCAGTTCAGAGCCTCGTTTCTTGTCCTGGCAGTTGGAGATCCTGTAATTGCTTGTGTGTGTGTTGGTGGTCTGTCAGCAAAAAAAATCCTGTGTAACACTCGACGCGTTTTAATAAAACACCCAGGAAGGAATGACAGGATGTACAAGTGATTAACCTTTGGAGTCAGTGCAACGCAAGATGGCTGCCACAGCTAATCAGCATGAGCAAACACAAAAATGTCAGACCTCAGGTCATTTTTTCTTTCTCAGATATTGAGGAAACATTTGTTGTGGTAGTAGCTGAGAGTCATCAGTGAGGTTAGAGCTGGGTTCAGATTTATCCAGCTTTTGTTTGGTGTGCATTTTGGATCCTTTTTTTATTTATTCTTTAATAATTGTCAACCAGGAAGTGTCCCCAAATAAGGACAATAGGTGTAAGCTGAACAGAACAGAATATGTGAAGAGAAGCCGATGTCCTCATATGAGGACGTAGGGACTTAAAGAAGTTGAGCACCATGTTTCAGAGTTAATTGGAAGGGATCAACCTTTCAAAAGTGCAAAATAGGCGTTCCACACGATCCCATTTTAGGACCATTGTTTTTTTGTTTTTTTGTTTAATTACATGATTTGTTTTATTTCTTGCCTGTATATAAACGACTGACCTGAAGGATGTGAAGTTGTTCAGAGTTAAATGTATGCAGATGATGCTATCATGTATGTGGCTGCAACGACTCCACAACAAACACCTCGCAGAGTGACAGAAAAGACACGACTTTACCGTTGTCACTGATCAAAGGCCCATTTTAGAGATTTCTTTTTTTTTTTTGCTTAAAAAGAAAAAAAAGACTAACTGGGACTAGATCTACAGATTAGCCTTTGGCTAGAAGGCCTCTGTGCTGTGTCTGATCCAAATAAAAAATATAGAGACTTGAATAGAGCTTACATTTTGTGTTCAAGCTGATTCATTTCCTCGGTGCCCGTGAATTCTTTAGCCTAACCTTTGAAATCTGGGCAGAGTTTGCGTTGGCTTGTGTGCCAGACGGTAGTGTTGTTCAGCCCGGTTACAGCAAGATAATCCACATCAGTTAAACCAGATTAAAGTCCTGCAGACTGCAGCCGCAGATTACGTAACTGTCAAGAGACGGCGAGCGGCCAGACGTGGAGACAAAACGATCAGAGAGACGCAGGCTGGACATGGACAGCGGCACTCAAACACTTTTCCAGCCAACGGCTCAGGAAGGAATGCAAAGTGGAAAAAGAAGTGGGAGCACTTCCTCTCTGACGTGGCCGAGTTAAAAATGCATGACACAGCAGACCACAGCTGAGGTGGTGTAACGTTGCATGCACTGTTGTGGCAGAAGTATTTAACTGTAGGGAGTTCATAAACTGGAAGATGTAAAAATTGGAAGTAAGTTGTGTTCCTCTTGAAAAAAAACAACAAAAAAACAGAAGTTAGTTTGTTCCCACCTGGCTACACAACCGGTTTCTGGTAAAAAAAAAAAAAAAAAAAAAAAAAAAAAAAAAAAAAACACCAGGCATTTAAATATCTGGGCAGCTTCAACATTTGCACGTTGTGGTTTTTTTTTTTTTTTTTCAAACAGGTTTCCTGGACTCGGAGCCGCTGAAAGAGGCCGATGAAGACTTGGTGTCCGAAGTCAACCTGAGCAACTCCGTCATGACGGAGGAGGAGAGGGAAGAGATCCAACAGGAGCTGGCCAAAGTATGCACAAACATGCCCGCGAGCCACCGAGACGTGACGCTCGTCTCAGTTCGCTCTCTATCTTTCTGTGTGCGCGCAGCTGGAGGAGGAGATCGGCACGCTGAGGCAGGTTTTGTCGTCCAAAGAGAGGCAGCAGGCAGAGCTCCGGCAGAAGCTGGGCGTCTCTCCGTTTAGCGAGCTCAAAACCAACTTCAGCAGAGGCTGGCAGGACGTGCAGAGCTCCACGGCGTAAGTTTCTGAGCCGGCGTGCGCGCGGCACAGGCGGAAGGCTGAAGCCTGGGCGATATACTTTGGAGTTTGGAGAATGTTTGCATTCATCTGTGTGTTGCAGCAGCACAAAGCTGAATGGCTGCTATGTTTGCCGTCAACAGAAGTGCCCCTTGTAGGACACAGGCTCAAAGTAAACCCACAGAAAACAGAAGGTCATTCTTTTTCGTTCACAGCCAGCATGAGCTCACAGGCTGAAGTGAGTGTGTTTAGCAAATACTGATCTCATAAAGGCAATTTAATGGCTCAAACCTCAGCTGGCAGCTGCACAGCGTGCATGCAGTTATCTTTGGTGTGCTCACTGAAACAGACATCATAAATGTAATTTTAAAAACATCACTCGAGGCAGTCGTTGACCCCAGGACACAATTAGCAGCTCATGTTCTATGCAGGCACAGGAACTGATTCTAATGTTTCTGCTAAATGTGAACTTCCTACTATGGGAACATTTTACTTGGGTTATTTTGCATTTGATACTTCACTTTTGTTTACATTAACCACTCTGTAAAAGATGACCACAAAATTGTGAGTTTTTCTATATATGCATGTATAAAGAAAAGGCTAAGTACTTCATGTAGTTTAAGTAGTTTATGTGCCGACCAGTTACGAGTGTGCAAATAATTTCATTTGCAAAACGCTGGCACATCTAAAACGGGCACCTGAGGGCACACTGTAAGCAGGCACACCATGAGTGGATCTAAAGTGTTATCAGGCAGTTGCTAGAGCAACCAACAGTCAGTCAGAGCAGCGGTGCAGGTCATCGGACGCAGAGGATGCCTCGCAGATGATTAGGTTAGACGGCATTACCAGCACATGAAGCGGGTCACATTGTGGGTTTGCGTGAGACCGGGTGGGCGTGCAGATGTCAGAGCGGGCCCAAAGTTGGGACCAATAAGTACGCGAGGGCACCCAGACACGTGAAGATTTCACCTGCCCAAGACAGGATTGTTGTATCCTGCGGCACATTACACAACCAGATGTTAAACCTTTTACATCTTTGTCTCATCATTTACTTCAGTGAGCAGCTGGACTACGGCTTCACCGTCGTGTGTGTGTGTGTGTAGGCTACCATCAGCACCAGAGACGGCTGCATTTACTGTGGCGCCATCACCAAGGAGGCATGGGCTGGTGACGAGTTGCGTCATCATAGTCATAGCTGCAGTGAATCTCGGTTCTGCGTCTTCGTGGATAACCACTGTGTGCATGCTGGACGGCGCCGAGAGGAGAGGGCCAATCCTCGCTGTTAGGGCTCCGCGATATTTGAAAAACTTGCGAGATTATTGTTTAATAATGCGATGACGATATCGGTTTCCTCACTCCTCGCTTTCTGTGCTGTCATGACGTAACAGCTGTGAACTTCAGGATGGAAAAAGTTTAATTCTTTAACATCTTTGAGTCATTTGGTCTTCAGATAAATAATCCCATTTTTTTAAAAACCGGTCAGAGAGCAGTTTTCTCTCAGACACCAAGAGACAGACGTGAGCAAGTGGATAGTCTCCGAAGGCTTCTTCTCTTATCCAGTTACTTTATTCGGGGGATCGCTTTACACACTCAGCCTCCATCCTCATCTATAATGAACCAATGTGACCACGGGAGAGTGCACTCCGGGGTAACGCTGGCGTGTGATTGGTTGTAGTTGTTGTATTCGATCCATATGTCAATGCAAACCCACACACCAACACAATGAGAACAAAGGAGGTGAAAACTGGAATTAATTTAAGAAAACTGGAATTCATTTTAAATTTGTTTTTTTCCAAAGGATGAGATTGGGATGTAAAAGTGAAAATAAGGTCATTTAAACTGCTCAGACTACCCTTTGACTTGACAGCCTGCACCTGAAAGCCTCGGTACATTAAAAAGATGGATTTTGTCCTCTGTTAGTGCAGGATGCCTTCCTCAGACCGATAAATCTCGTTTTTTAAAGACCGTACTTTTGTTCCTGTGTCCTTCAGATACAAGAAGACATCAGAAACGTTGTCCACGGCTGGACAGAAGACCTCGGCCGCCTTCAGCAACCTCGGCAGCGCCATCACCAGGAAGCTGGGAGACATGAGGTAAACGCTGAATTTCACATCCGTTAAAGGCGCTTATTTTTCAAAATGATATATTTGATAGAAGGCCGCAGTCCCTAAAACCTGACGGGCCTCGTCGCAGCACAGGCGCCGCTGCTCGCTGAGTTTATGATGGAGTTCAGATAAAGTTCGGCTGAACAAGAAAGGGAAGACCATCAGCGGCAACAAAAACAGGATCTTTGGAGGAGAGTGCCTACACAATACTGACCTCATGTAGCTTTCACTTATTACTGATGGTGTCAGTGGTGTAATGTAGTAGATATACCCTAAAATGATTTTCTTTTTTGTTAAAAGGCCTTTTTTCCCTGTAAACGTAATGGTATATTTTCAGCTTTTTGCTTTAAGTTGTGAACTTATTACTCACAATCAATAATATTTCTTTTTTTTTATTTTATTTTTTGTAATCTCAGCTGTAGTTTCTTTGTTGTTCTACAACACAACATGCTCAGCGGGGACAAAGCCAACCTCCTAATTTGATTTTTTTTTTTGTTGTTGTTGTATCCAAGTCAAACTCTGAACCACTTGATGATCGTGCAGAATCTTTGGACACTAAGAAAAACACAGAAAGCTGATCAGAAAAATGTTGCCTCGTTTAATGTTTGAAGAGCTTGAGGGAAAGCTTGAAGAGCCACTTTTTTAAATTTTATAATCAAAAAAAGTAGGTTTGCTCAGAGTTATACAAAGTGTCGTCTTTCATTATTTGCCATAAAGATCCGTAATCAACTTACGTGTTCCTGGTTCACCCACCCACCACCTGAGTTATCTCACTCCCCCCATTCTTATTACATGTTGCTGGCTTTCCTTATCCATGCCATCCATCTCTGTATCACAGAGACCAGAGTTGTAAGTCTTGCTTTAACAGCTCAGGGGAGCGTGGGATTATGTAACCCAACATTAAGCTGCTTTCTGAGCGAGCTGAAAGGCTCGTGGCAAAGCTTGTTCCCCCCCCCCACGCCCCACGCGCCTCAGCCGCTCTTCTTCCGTTCTCATCCACAACAGACTGTGCTGTTTTCGTTCGAGGCGCCGAGGAACGACAACAAGAAAGAGGCCGGGTGCCTGCATTGTGCTGCGTGTGAAATAAACGGAGCACTCGGTTGCGTAGCGAGACAAAAAAGACGAGAGTGGGTGACTTCATTCATGCTGACAAAAAAACACAAGGAGAAGCTAAGTGAACAAAGACGGCTGAAAGAAACATGAACATGTCATCCCATGGTTGTTGCTTAAATCAAACAAATACTAAATAAATTTGTAATGGCAAATAAAACAAACTGAAGTGTTTATTGCTTCGTAAATACGGAGGAGCATAAACTGAATCCTGAATCCTGAGTTTTCTGGGAAGCCAGTGTAGAAAGATAAGAACAGGGGTGTTGTGGAAACAGAACGGAGCCGAGTTTCGCACCAACTACAAACGCGAAACGTCGTCTTGGCTTAAACGGGAACGAGAGGAGTTGCAGTCCTCTGAGCGTGACGACACAAAACCACGACTTACAGTCGCTAATTGTTGATAAGATAACAGAGGGAGTATTTTGGCTACATTTCTCAGGTGAACGTAACTGGACTAAACTACAGATTTAACATGTTTATCAGAATTTGTGTTGGGTGCTTTTTGACTGAGCAGCTAGAGAACCAAGAGGCAACAATTCAGCTTTGCTCTGATTTAACTGCTGAAAGCTCGAAGACGCCCTCTTCCTGATTTTTAACCAATCAGTCGTGTAGACTGATAACATTTTGTACCATCAGCTTTAAGGACATGCACATTTGAATAACAATGATGAAACCCAACTAAAACTCTACATCAAGTGGTTCAGAAGGAGCATCTTTAAGGTAAATTAAATTGGTCTGAGAATGGAGCCCTGAGGCACCCCCACAAGTCAGACGTGCCAACGAAGAAACGCCATAATTAAATGCATGAACTTTTGATTAGAAAAGAAGGAAGTAAACCACTTGCACCTCTCTTTGTGCTTGATAAATAAGAACGGTGATCAAATTTGAACTAATTAACTAAAATAGAAGTTTCACCACAATTTAAGTTGACAAGAATGTCATTGGTCACTCTCTCGCTGCCGTGTTTCTAATGAAATCTTGATGTTTCCAGTGGTAAAAACCTGGTTCATGACCTTTATCATACACTGTGTGAAAATTGTTTATAAAAGGAAGGAACTTATTCCGATCGTTGCTATATTGTAGCGTGGCTGGGCTAGAGTTACTGTTCCCGCGCAGGTACGTCTCCACGGTCTGTTTGGGTTTGGTTTTAGGAAGCATGTTGTTGTCACTGCATGTGATTTTTTTTTTTTCAAACTTATTTTTTTTAAATCAACTTTTGAACTCTTGTTTTGTTCACTTCCTCAAAAAAGAAGAATCCATCCCTAGCTTGTGCTGTGTGTCCTGTACTTTACAACCGCAATTCTGAAAAAAAACTTGGATGCTGTGTAAAAAAAATGTAAATTAAAAGCGGAATTCAATGATCTGCAAATCTTATAAACCCACGATTTATTTCTAATGGAACATAGTAAACATATCACGTTTAAATTAGGAAACTGTAAAAAAAAGAAAGAATAAGAAGGTCATTTTAAATTTGATGGCATCAACACATATTTCAAAGAAGGTGAGACAGGGGCAACAAAAGGCTGTAAAAGTAGGTGGTTTAAATAAGAAATGGCTAGAAGAGCATTTTGTAATAAATTGGGTTAACTGGCACCAGGTCAGGAAGAGGACTGGGGATAAAAAGAGCATTTTAGAGAGGCTGAATATCTCAGAAGTAAAGATTCACCGTCCGTGACAAACTGCAGACTGCTGAATAATGTTCCACATGAAGAATTGGGAAGACTGAATATTCTAGCATCTGCGGTTTGTAATATCAAATTATTTCCAGAATCAGACTCTCTGAGCTCAAAGGGTGAGGCTGAAAGTCATCACAGGATGGCTGTGATCTTCAGGCCCTTTGCATTAAAACCAGGTCTGATTCTGTTCTGGACATCACTGCATGGACTCAGGAAGACTTCCACAGATCACTGGAAACACAGCTCACTGATGCAGGTCAAAGCTCTATCCTGCAAAGAAGAAGCCAGATGTGAACATCGTCCGGAAACGCTGCGTTGTGTAGTCAGATAAATCAAAATTTTCAAAATTTGAAAATATTTTAGAAGATGTGCTCCCATCCAGCAAAGCAGACTCAGGACTGTTGAGCAGCTAGAATCCTCCATCAGACCAATGGGACAAAAATCCCTCCAAAACCTCCAGCAGCTGCTCTCCTCAGCTCCGAGACGTTTACAGAGGAGAGGGAGACATGGCTCTGCCACAATTTCTCAGCTGTGTTGCTGCCATAAATTTCAAAATTACCAGTTTTTTTCCCAAAACAAACAGTATAATTTCTTAGTTTAAACATTACTGTGTTACACTGTGAATAAAAAATGGATTTATGAGATTCGCAAATCATTCCATTCCATTTTTATTTGTATTTTTTTTTTTTTTTGGAACTGTGGTTGTATAATCTTTGCGTCTTTTCATAATAATCAGTGCTTTTCCTGTATTTATCACAGAAGTATAAGAAAAGAAAACTGTTTCAAAGTGTTAATAGACGTTTAAAAAGATTGCATCTGCCACAGAATGTGAGAATGACCTTTTAAAGACGTTAAAGTTATTCATCTAGGCAAATGTGCATTGAAGTGAAAGTGAATGGATTACATTCCTTGTGATGAGCAGAATGCAACAAAACAAAATAAAACTAATTTTCAGGGTTTTTTTTTTTTCAAAACTCAGGTGTTTAACTCCACAAGAAACTAATAACACCCCTTTTTTCTGTGTCGTGTTGCTTCTCCTTTAACAAACTGCCAACTCTTCATCCCTGCTATTAAGTCTGTGTGTGTGTGTTGTGTGTGTGTGTTTTTTTTATCTTTAGGAGTGTTTGTTACATGCACACTGTCCTAGTGAAAATGTTCCACTACAGCTAAGTTAACCCTTCAACATGCCGCCGTTGACTTCGCTCCAGTCTGTTTTCTCGATCTGACATAGTTCTGTGTTACCAGCGTCCCCGTTTGACCGGAGACCGTTCCGAAGATGTGGAACTGCCCGTGCTTTTTGTCTTGAGTGTTGTACGAGTGTCTAATCGGTTCTCCGTCTCCCCCCTATGCCTTCCAAAGGTCCAACTCTATAGGGTAAGGATCCCCGGCAGCTGGTTGTGTTGCGTTAGCTGAGCAGATGTGGCCTCGGCCGCCTGCGACTCGAACAGGAGCTCCACTTTCAGTGCTGATCCATTTCGGTTTCTAAATTGTTTTTATTAGTCGTGTGACGGAGATGTCCTCAACTTTCCCGCATGTCCCTGAATGCATCGAAAAGCTTAAAATGGAGCTTTTTTTTTTTTTTTTCTCTGGCCAACAGACAGACAGGAAGTTGAAAGTAAAATGCAGCTCTGGGTGGTGCTTTTATAAATGGAAGACCTTTTTGTCTCTGTAAAAAAAATTCTACATTGGTTTTTAAACGAACAGCTCCAGCGTGAGGTAAGTTAATCCGCTGCTCAAGTCTAAAATCGGTCCGTCCTTAGCTGTGAGGCTAACTCGGCATGAAACGCTCCAGCTCTTTTCTAACTCTGGTGTTGCTTTTGTTTGTGATCTGTGCTAATCATTGACTCCTCTCCCATCATGCTCTCTGGGGACAGTTACTCTGTCAGACACTCGATGAGCATGCCTACAATGAGGTAACAGCGCTGTGTTTGCTTACGTTACCTGTTCACACACACACACACACACACACACACACATTATCAGTTGCCTTACCTGAATACCATCTGTGTTAATAATTGATTTTCTTAAAACCCAAATAATAAACATTCTGGTTCTAGATTTAGACACATTTACAGCCATTAATTTGTGGATTTTGGGGTAATTTAGAAAGTAAAGCGTCTAAAAACATTTTAGGTTTGTTTAAAAAAAAAAATGTTTTTTGTTCACAGAAACTCCCCCAGCTTCAAGTCCTTTGAGGAAAAAGTTGAAAATACAGTTTCCACCATCAAGGTAAACTTCATCTGTGTGTTTATTTGTGTTTTTGAGTGAAAGTACTTGATTTAAAGGTGTGCCGGGCAGCTATTTATTTATTTTTTTTTAATTAAAAATCTCTTCTTCTTCGCTTTTTTCATCAAACTGTACAAACCATTTCCTGTCACTCAGGTAAGTCCTGAACCTCTCATGAATTGTCCTCCTTGATCCCGCAGGCTCTGTAATTTAGAGAGCAACAAACACCGCAGTGAGAAATGCTGTTTTGTAAATCAAGAATTCGCTGCGTTGAACTGTCTTCCTGTTGCTGCTGGAAGCCCCGCGGTCAACTGAACTAAAACAGACCTATTAGTTCTAACGTCATACAGGGTCGCAGTTTTTTTTTTTGATTCGGCGTGAATTAAAAACGTCCCGCAGCTCGATTGGTGGCAGGAAGTCTCACAATAAAGGGAGATTTTAGCCAAATGTAACCAACCAAATAAACAATTTGACTTAATTTGATGTCTCGTTAGCAAAATGAATTGTTTGCATCTGTCCATCCTTGTCTGTTGGGAGGTGTTCATGTTTCCGTGACAACCGCATCTTTAAGATCCAACTAATTGTCACAGTTTTCGTTTAAAGCATTACAAACGCCATGTGGTGATTTAGAAATACACATTTTGTAAAAACTTAATTTTTTTTTTAACTAATCTGAGTTTATCTTCTATGAAAGAAACCTGAAGCCACTTGGTAGACAGTAGAAAATCTGTACCTGAATATTTTGCTGACACTATGAAAATGAAGGCTGTTGGTATTATTTGTAAAAGTGCGCCCCCTTCAGGCCGATCGGCAGCACAGCAGTGGTACGTTCAAGTCGTCGGTAAATAACCGCCGCCCTCTGCGTTTCCTCGTTTGTGTGTCTTTTACCAGACTAAAGTGGGTGGTCCGGGAACCGGAGGCAGCTTCGAGGACGTCCTCTCGTCCGCGGCCAACGCCAGCTCCCAGGACACGCCCACCAATAACCTGACGGACAGCCCCGAAGCGCCGTGTTAGAGCTGCACGGCGAGGCGGGGACTCTTTCTTTCTGCTGTGTCGCCGCAGTTTGTTGTGTTTCTACTGAAACTCCTGACACACCGTATGTTGTTTTTTTTTTTTATTCGTTAAGTGCAGACAATCCCGTTAAAGTTCCCTGGCTCCTTGTCAGTGTGCGTTACGCCACAGATGTTTGTTAGTCTAAGTCGATCACGGACATTTTACAGTAAAACCCTGATTCTCTGACTTCTACTTTCACATAAGTTCAGTCTTAAATGCTCAGATTTGTCTGGTTTTCTCACATCATGCTGGAAAAAAACTAACTATGGCTGGGATTCCTTAAAACTAAGAGGTTATTTATTTCTCCTGTTTGTTTTAGATCCAGCCGTGTTGGAGGGCTTTAAAAAGGACCTTTTGACACAAAAACTATTATTCCATGAGCAACTTTTAAAAAGATACTTGAACAAAACACACTAGAGGAAACGTTCAAGCACAAATGATTGTTACACAGCGCAGAAAATGTTATATTAAAAGACAAAAAAAAGTTCTTCTTTTTGGCTAAATGTCAGGCATGTTTCTGAGAGTCACAGTTTGGGTTTAAATGCATCATTTAACATCTGTTATTTTTTTCCTTCTGTTTATAACATCTGTTTCGCCATCTCAGTAACATCTGTTGAACGTAACCTGCATTTTAGAGTTTGTCTTTTTCTTTCACGTCCTGAGGATTTCCCTCCGCTGCAGCTCGAAAAGACGCCAGAGGTCACAACATATTTATTCATGGATACTCCAGCACTAAAACCACTTGTTTAGGTCTCCGACACAGAGGTGACGTGTTCTGATCATGTCTTGTTTATAGAAAAGGAACGGATGAAGGAAAAGAAGCATTAAAGACTCTTTTGCACGTATCTACAAACAGCGGGGAAACAATTGTGCTCGTTTGCCTGATTAAATAAACTTTCTCTAAAACTTTCATTTTAAATATGACTGGTTTGTAAATATTACAAGGGTCAAACGAAACCAAACACGAGGGGACTGCTTCTACACTGAACGTCTGCTGAAAATGTGAGGAAAACAAAAAAATAAAGCTTTGGATTCAAATCAAACGTTTTATACAAGATACTGAAACACAAGTGACCTTATATGATCGTGATTACGCCGTTTCTCTCGTCCACATTCTGCTACAGGACTAAAAACAAATTAACACTAGAAGGAAATAAACAGAGTGGTGCAACTTTTTTTTTTCTTCCCCCCTTCCCTTTTTTTATAATTAATCCTGTGATGTCAAATTTACCTGGAAATAAAGTTATATTACAAAAAAATAAATAAATGTATATGACACGTGCAATAAAGCTTGCTGATGTGAGATTTGATGGCAGCTTTTCTTTATTCGGAGAAACTCAACATTAACCGGAGAGAAAATGGTAATATCACAAGGAAGAAGCTCTGGAGAAGGTTAAACACTTTCAGGAGATTTATATTTACTTCTGGCAGGTCTTCGGTCGTAGTTAGATGATGCTGTACTGTTTAACCCTTTTAAAACCATGGGGATCAGCGGTGACACCGCAGCACATGTGTATCTACACATAGGGCATTTTTTGACCCAATTATTGGCAAAAACAGACAAGAAAGACCATTATTATGGTGCTAAAAGGGTAAAGCGATGCCTACAATAATAGTAACCGTCCTAAAATCTCATATTTTTGAGAAGGAGAATTTTTTAACTTGGATGTTTGCTGCTTCATCTTCAAAATTGTCGGATTAGGTTGACAGTAAACTCAAACCAGGCCACCTCAGAACAGTTTAGACCTCCCTTTAACCGTCTACAGAGCTTTATAACTTAAGACTTTTGAGGAGAGTAAGGTTGTGCGTCGCTGTACGTTTTGTGTTTCAGGTCCATCCTTTAAAAAGGCTTTCGTCACCCGGTCAGGATGTGGGCGAAGACGTGTTCTGGTGCTCGGGTCCTGATCCATCAGCCTGCGACTCCTCACTGCTCCTCGCGCCGCCGGCGTTCTGACGTCCCCTTTGTTCGTTCAGAGAGCCGACCAGCCGCAGAACATCCAGGTGGTGGAAACGACCTAAGCGACGAGAAGAAGTCGAGTCAAAGCAAGTCGAAGCCCGACACACTCGCGCACTCGCAACTCGAGGCGTCGTACCGGCGGTGGAGTCGAAGAACTCCTGCAGCCTTCCAGGCGAGCCCTCCAGCTCCTCGTACTCGTGAGCCTGCAGGATCATCTCCAGGAGGTCGAACTGTTTCACCAGCTTGGCCTCTGGAGTGCTCTGATGTTCGTATTCCTGCAAGCGACACACATGTCCACCTCACCTAAACATCCCGGCTATCGTCTGATCGTACTTACACATGACATGAACAGGATGCGCAGACTTTACAAGGCTTGTTGCCACAAAAAAAAAACACCCAAAAACTAACTTAAAACACCAAAGCAGCATACCTCCCACAGAGCAAAGATTTCCTGCTTGAGTCCCTCCGGCAGAAGGCTTGTCAGATGCCTCATCGCTTCCTGGGAACGAAGCAATACCAGCAAACCTTTTTACTTTTGTGTCATTAACTTAAAAAGCAGCGATCAGTGAGGCTGCTAGACGCCGTAGCTCACTTGCCTCCTCTCTCCGGTGCTTCTCTGCCTTGCTGACGTTGTCTGACGGAGCAATATCTCCCACAATGCACTCGGCCATGTCGTGGACAAGAGCCAGCCTTACGCACCTGAGGACAGAGCACACCTTGAGACGTCTGTGCAGGTGAGGACAGAGCACACCTTGAGACGTCTGTGCAGGTGAGGACAGAGCACACCTTGAGAAGTCTGTGCACGTGGACGGCTCCTCGCTTCGAGCGGACCTCCACCCACCTGTCTCTGTCCACTGTGGGGTCGGTGATGGTCAGAGACATCACAGCCATGCGGTACATGTGGTCGGATACGCTCTCTGGTTCCTTCACCTTCCTGTACACCCAGCCGGTCCGAGGCACCCTCTGAAGAGAAAACACAAGGCTCATCAGAGGTAAACCAAGTCTGTTCATAGGAGATTATTAAACAGACACGTTTATTTATTTCTTTAGGTAAACACGTGCACAGTATGCTGCCAGGTGCAAGAACTGGGTTGGAAATGACTTAAAAAGCCAAAGTCCAAAGAAAAGCATTGAAAGACCCCTCAGAAAACCTGCAGAACTGTTGATTAGGATCACTTTGAAGTATGACAAAAAACTGTGGCTGTCTTAAAATGCTGCAAAGTATTGTATACCTGTGGTAATCCCACATGTGTATTTGTTTATAATACGACGCATTTTAAAATAAATAAATTAAAAGACTGCATGCAAGTGCATGCATTTGATCCTATAAAAAAAACTCAGACAGCTCAAAATGTGTAAGTTATTTCAGTAACAAGTTGCTGGATGACTTGAATAGGTTGGTTAAGACCAAAGCTTTTACGAGTATTATCAATAGACACTCTTTGTTGTATCTGAAAGACACCAAATCCAACTTAAAAAAAACAACAAAAAACGTCTTACTTTGAGTTGTCCGATAAGTTTCATAAACTGCAGCATATTATTCATGCCGGCTGGTTTCTCACTGGTGGCAGCCATTACTACCGGATGTGGAAAAGCGGAATTTACCGGTGCAGTAGCACGAAGCAGCCGCTAGGTAGCAGCACAGGCTTTGCAATGAGAAAGTGGAACTGCGTCGAAAAGGGATATTTTCAACGGAACTGTTTTGCCCACGGATTTATTGACTTCCACGGACTTTGTGTTGTCGCGTCTGTGTAAAGAAATACACGCGCAAGCGCACGAAATTTTCCCCGCTCACGCAACAAAACGGGAAACGGTAGGTGGCGCGACGACGACAAAACGGCAAAAAAAGGAAAAGCACGAAGAAGAAGAAGAAGAAGAAGAAGAAGAAGACTTCGCACCGGATGTTAAGAGAAGCGGGAGATTGGAAACGTAAACAATTTTTGTTTTGACGCTTTAAACGCTCGTTTCGGGCGCAACAATAAGCAAACATGCTGAAAAAGATACCCAAACTAAAAAGTACTGTTGCACGAAAAGCGAAGGGAAACGTAAAGATCGGGCCCGCGTCAGAAGCGATGGTAGGTGGATCTTTAATGTCTGTCGTGTTCGCTTTTTTCCCCCCTCTGTTAGATTTTAACTCATTAACCAACACAGCTGGGGTTTACCTGCTCACAGATTGAACTGCTGACACTTCTGTTCCTGAACAACCTGGCTGAAGAGGCCAAGGCCAAGGCGTTTGAGGAAAAATCTGCGACGATACGAGGTCACCATGTCAAAGCGGTCTCCAAGGTAACAACAATCATATTAAATGTATGGCGCTTACATGAATATGAACATTACAGGCCTCCATTAACGGTACAAGGGGCAACAGCTTGTTTCAATAAGCAGCCTTAGGGGAGCATTTACCTCACATTAACATCTTGTTTAAGAAAACATAAAATTAGTGAACAACAGAGACAAATGCAGCCCGAGAGCTGAACGCTGGTGATGAAGCTAAAACTGACTTTTTAGTTAAAAAAGCAAACTGGGAGCTAAAAGTTGCAAATCACAGACAACTTCATTATCAGTATTGCTGTATGTGCAGGACATACGGAGGATCAAAACTAAGTTTCTCTCCCAGCCACGGTGCAAAAAGGCAGAAAAGTAAAATGCAAATGTAAGCAGAAATGTAAAATATACAAACTAAAACATGAGATGATATATATTTTACATTAGTGCAAGTTCGGTACTGTTGGAGGTGTCTCATGTTAGGAATAGTGCACTGTTTGTATTGTCCAAATGATTTGGTCCTGGATTAAAGAGTGGTTATTGTAGGGATGGTGAGGGGGGCAGTGTGTGGTGGTGGTGGGGTGGGGGGGGTCACTTTAATGGCAGAGTTTGTGTGTCAGAGATGGATGGGAGTGCTGGAGGAGGAGTTCAGCTTCCTGACCGCTAAATGGATGGAGCTGGTCCTCAGTCTCATCCCGGGTGGCAGGGGGTGGGGAAGGTCACCCTAACCCTAACCCAGAAGCTCCGGGGACCAGTCGTTTATAGCATTAGTCCTGGAGGGAACGGAGAGGATGATTATTAGAGCCATACTTTGGGGTTTAGGTGGGGGTTTTTTTTATCTGGTGTAATGCCTAAAAGTCACAGTGGGTGGCATCGTGGCTCAGAAAATGGAGCCACAGGTAACCTCTCAGCAGCCTCCCAATTTTTACTACTTTTAGCCAGTCTTTTGATAGCTTTAACATTGAAGTTTCAGCTTCTTCAGCAGGTTTTCAGCATTCAGGCTGTAGTTTTTGCAGGAAATCAACTTTCTCTAGTTTTTCTTGTTTCTTTTTTTTGCTCAGTGGTTTTAATTAGTTGTCTCTTTATTAAACATTTATCTAACAAAGTAGTTAGTTGAGTTTTAAGTTATTTAAGATAAGCCACTCAACGTAAACAGAAGTTTTTTAGTAAAGATTTAAATTTCGATTAGTCATCTGTTGTTAAAGGTGAAAAATGATTTGTTCAAAGACAGCTCCTTTAAAAAGAAACCGTGTGAAATTAGACGCGTTCAAATATTTTAATTGTTTATATTTAAAGACACATCTTCTTACATTATGTTTAAATTCAAAGCCAGTCATAACAGTAAAAAGTGCATTTTCTTCAGTTTTTTCTTTTTCCCTGGTGTTGCTTCAAACTTCACATCAACTTAAAGGGTTTTTTTTTGTTCTTTTTCTGTCTTTTTAGAAAATGCTAAAAAAGTCTCGAGGATGAAGACAATAAGGATCATTCCAGTCACACTATTCTTGTTTTTGTTTGTTTTTCTCCTTTTGTTTTGAAATTTTACATTTTTATAAAGTCTTTGTTCTCTTTCTTGCAAGCCAACAGTCTGTACCTGTTTCCTAATAAATCCTTTAAAATGTCACTCTGGCTCTCATCCTGAGCCTCACACAGACATTACTGCTGCCAAAGAGATCTTTTAATCAAAAATGTAAAAAAAACAATGAATGAATGAACCGTACAGGCTGAAACGATATAAATGAGCAAAAAAAAAGTTGTTTTTGGAAGTCATGTTCTGTTATTACGTGGGCAGTGCATCAGGTGTGTGTTTGTGGATGGTGCTCCGATCGTCCGTCACGCTCTCCGTCTTCAGCTGCACGCCTCACGGCCTCTTCGAATTCCTCCTCTTCGTCACGCCAAGCGGGAGATCTGCTCGCCGAGATTGGTATCCTGCTAATTCCTTTTCACCACACGCCTTTTCGCGGCGAGATCTCCTCCTCGAAAAACAAAGAAGTGTTGTTTGTATTGTTCCGCTCTAAATAAACTGCGCCACCTTTTTTTTTTTTTTTTTTTTATCCTGGTGAGACCCTTTCTGGGTTTGTTTTATGCTTCGCGTCGAGTCATTTTAAACCTAAATATGGAGAGGTGTTTGAATTTTACAGCTGTGAGGCAAGAAGTTCAGTTTTAGGGCTTGTATCTGAGAGAGGATTCCTTCATGTAAGCTTATCGTGAGGCTCCTGTCCGCATGGTTTATATTGGTCCCAAAGTCACACTTTGTTCTTACTCTGCTCCTCTCTTTCATGCTCAGCTTTCTTGTCCGTTTCCGTCCTTCCACCTACGCTCTTCAGACCTCCCTCGGCCTCTCGTGGTCATTCCCTTCAGGAATCTGATCCGGCACCCCGATGAGCCTCGCCTCGCCACGTTTCTGCCTCCTGTCAGATTTAGGAGTAGGGGCTTCGTGGAGCCGCCTCTCATCTTGCTTCCCTTTCTGTGTTTCACATATTTATTTATTTATATATATGCTTTTGAAACTGAGCCTCCAAATATCTGCTAAAACATCTGTGCATGTCCCCCCCCCCAAAACTGTCTTAACTCCCTTGTTTGTATCTCCTTCCCTGCTGCTGCGAGGTAACGCATCACCAGCGGCAGAGCTGGACGTTTCTCGTTGCTCTTTCTGTGCTTTTGAAGGCACCGCCTGCGAACGTGCCGCCCGCGGGGTGATGGATGGCGTTGCTCGTGCAGCAGCTGGACGCCGGCGTTGCTTTATTGTCCTCCTCCTTGTTCCTTGAGGGATTTGAGCCTCCCCGGCCAGCGTGTTGCCTGCTGTGTGCATGTACTGCATGTTGTTTTTTTTACGCTCGCAGGTCAGAGCCGCAGCCAAACCACGGAGCCCTGTCCAGCTCCTCGGCCTGGACTCATCCTCCTAAATCAGTCTCCCTGAGATAAATCAGCTCCGGAGCAGATCTCCTGCTGATTCCTCCAGGGACGCTAAGAGGCACACAACTCGCTCTGCGCTTGGTAACAAAGAACACATGCTTTTAAGGATGTAAGATGTGCTTTTACGCCTAGTTGTGTCTTTATGCCCACGTTCTCCGGCATCGTTATCAGTCCAGAAGCGAGACTTATGGAAATAAACACAGGCTTATTACCACGTTTGGTTTTTAAGGTTAAAAGAAAAGCTCTAAATCTGTTAGGTTCTGTAACGTTTTGAGACCAAACATACAAAAAAAAGTGAATTAAATAGAGGAAATCTTGCCGACAACATTCCTCGGCGTGACGTTAGCGTTCAGGTTTGTTTTGAGAAAATGGAACCACCGAGTTCCCAAAACAGCCGATAACACTTCCCCGGGATGCCAAACAACAAACCTGGAGGACGGAAAAGTTTCATTATCTTCCAGTGTATGTGTGTGTGTGTGTGTGTGTGTGTGTGTGTGTGTGTGTGTGGGAATCGCAGCTTCTTTCTGACACCCTCTTCTCTCATTTTGATTTTGCGCCCCAAAGGTAGTCAAATCATCTGGAAGTTTTGGTTTTCATCTCTTCAACCCAAATATGAGCAGAAAACACGCCGTGCTCACTCACGTTATGCTTAACTTCAACATTAAAAATGAGTGGAAGCATAAGAGCAACACTCGGGTGTTTTGTTTTTTTTTTCTTTTTACCTCTGAAATGATGTTTTCTTTAGCTTTGACACAAGTCACGAGCGAGTGGTGGTTATTTTAAAGGTTTATTCGCCTTTTTTGATCACTCAATTCAGCAGCCACTACTAGAACTTTAAAGAGATTGTTATAAAATATTAAAGAACCTTTTCCAGGCCTGGTGAAAGTGTTAAATCTGTTGTGTGCCCTTTTTGTTTGTTTTGTTTCACTTGCACTTAATTCTCAAGTAGCTTTAGGAACCAAAACTGGTTGGTTGACAGAGAAATGTAGTTGGCGCTAAATTCAAATATTTTCAAATGGATTCATGTATATTTTACGAATCAAAATTTTTGGACCATGAGAGAAGATGTTAAAGTTTTCTGAATGGATCCCAGTACAAAGCTGTACTCTCAAAGACACAAATGAGGACATTTTGTAAAGTAGACCTGAGTAAAAATCCTCTCTAATGGCAGGAATACGATGATGCTGAGGTGAAGCGTGCAGAAGGCAGCCATGTGTCGGTCTTAACAAACTCCTGCATCATCATCTGCACCTCTAGTAACCTTCTGCAGTGCATTTGCAAAAGCATCATATACATAAAACTCAGACTGTTTGAAGTAGGGTCCTGTGGAAAGGTCATAAACAGTATCTCACCTATCTCCTCCCGAGTCTTTGAACGACTCAGGAGGAAGATTTTAATTCTGACTGGGTTAACGAGTTCAATTTGTCTGAGGATTTGAGTTTTCTTCAAATATTCGACACGGGATTCCCGCGTCCTGCCAGTAAAACGGAGTTCACCCACGACCCTAGTTTCCATTTCAGAATCCTTTCAAAATAAACCGCAAACAGCACGCTCCAAGTTGTTTTTTTGGTTTTTTTGAGCATGCTGGGAAAGCTCTGTTAGGAAACAACTTTGCATGGCAATACCAGGTTCAGTGTAAGAAAAACAAAAAGGCTTTAAAGGCTAGGCTTCAAATATACAACTAACTAGCTAACTAACTAACTAAACTAGTCAGAGCACTACTAATACTTCAGTGGGTTATTGTGTGCTGTATTAAAACGACTCCACTCTTAAAACGATTCATGCGGTTCATAATTCCATAAACCTTTCCTCACCATTAATTTTACATGATGTGCTTTGTTCTCTGATTATTTTAGTTGTAAGTAATTACGGTGGCAGCTAGCTGTGGCACCTTCGTGGCAGCCTGGGGGATTTCCAGCAGGAGTATCCGTGCAGTTCCATGTAAATAACCGTGAAATGTGGAAACTGACGGCAGTGGAAAAGGTTTTATAAAATGGCGCTTGCGTGAACCGATATTAGGTTTTTGAGGGCGAAGCTGGTTTTGAGACGAGCTGTTTGCTCGTCAGTCTGGTCCAAACGAAACTCCTCCAGCTCTCCAGTCACAGAGTCTCAAACCAACATTCGGGTCGACCACAGAGGATCTCTTCTGACGAATGGGTCCAACTTCCAGGATCATAGGTGGAAAGGAACAAATAAAAGTCAACTGAACTGGATCAATGAGACTGGGGTGGGACAGACGAGGGTCAATATTTCCGATGAGACGATTCATCGTTCAAGTAAAAATAAAAAAGGAAGCAGGGATGTTACTCTGCTGCAGACGCAGAGACCCTGTAGATGTGATGATGGCTCAGAAGGAGGGTTTAGAGCGATGAAGAGAGGAGGGTGGGAGTGTGAACTTGTGCAAGGAAAAAAAAAAAAAAAGAGCGCTTACCCAAACTTTGGATTAGATCGGGGGCTGCGACTATCGTATGATGGTTCTCTTCTGTTTGCACTCTCCATGGCATTCTGGCAACTCCGGTGATCTCATGGAATGCCCGAGGGATTTTTCCTCCAGAAAACATCTTTGCACTTCTCTGCTGGAATCTCTGCGCGAGTACGTCTGAATGACTGCTGTGGAGCCCCCGCGACAACAATCTGAAATGTGCATTGGGGGATCTGGGGTGTGAACGCCGCTCCGGAGTGTGAGGGAAAATGAGAATATCCTCCTTCATTTGGATTCTGCACCTCATGAATCTTTCAGAAAGCCAAGGGGCCACGGATGTTCTGAGATGGAAACGTAAGTACCTTCCAGCCTTCAGTGGCTTGTGATTTATCGCTCTTTTTACGGACAGAGTAGACGGGGACGACATATGGAGACAATAAGTGTACAGTTCAGCTTACAGGGAACAATGTGCTCATAGATTTCCATTGGATTTACCCACTTGCACACTGGGAATTCCAGAGCTGAGATCTCAGTTTGTCAAACAGCACATAGAGTAGAGTTTTACTTGCCTAAAAACACACATATCCAGACTTACTCATGTCTAAAACCTCTGCCCATTCTTTGCTGCAGGTAGCTCCTCGGTGAGCAGCGACTGCCAGGCGGGATGCGCGACGTGCTCTGCCCCGAACGGCTGTCTGTCCTGCAGACCTCGTTTCTTCTTCCACCTGGAGCTGGACGGGATGCGGCAGAGGGGGACGTGTCTGTCCTCCTGCCCTCGAGGTCACTACGGCGCGCGCTCGCCGCAAATCAGCAGCTGTGCCAGTACGTACCGGCGAACGCAAGCGGGAGCGGGGATTTCTGTTACTCCAGTTTTTTTTTTTTTGTTGTTTGTTTGTTTGTTTCACTGTTCTTTTTTTGAAGAAAATATAATGAACGCACAAAAAAAAAGAAAGAAAAAAGTGGATTTTGGTGGAGCCGTTCTCTGAAACAGTCAAAAAGGCACATGGAGTTGTTTTAAATTCTGTCATTTCCTTTACAAAGTTATATAAAATGCTTTTGGCAGGGGTTTGGTTTGGTATTTCACCACTTCTCTTGGCAGAAAATATAGGATTTGTTAAAAAAAACAATTAGTTTCCTGGCACAGATTAATTTACAACCATCTTTGTAGCTTATGCTGGTGTAGATTCTCAGTCTTCCAGGCCATGGTAAATTCAAAAAAGGTTAAAAAACAAAAACAACTGGACTTCTATTCTGTAGTTGAAGACGTTTCCCTTCTCATCCTGAATTGAGAAAGCTCCTCAACTGCAAAATAGAAGTCCAGTTGTTTTTGTTTTTAACCTTTTTTGAATTTAGCTTTGATGCTTTTTTGGCCAGTGGACTAAAACTCACCGAACCACGTCCAAGTTTCAGCTTCAAAACTATGGTAAAGAATTTTCTAATAGTGTTCTTCCAGCTCCTATTCTGTTTACTTTGCGCAAAAAATAAATAATAATAATAATAATCCTTACTGTCACCAAAGAGGGCCCCGTGGCATGATGCTACCACCACCATGCTGAACAGTAGGTGTCTGTTTCTGGTTTCTGAACCAGTGGTTTCCAACCCTAGTCCTCAGAGCCCACCAGCCTGTAAGTTTCAGAGATCTGTTATTGTCCCATACATAAATCAGAAGCAGAGAAATGTCTGAAACATAAATGGTAGGGAGCCCTGAGATCCAGGGTGGGGGTCCTCTCCCCTCAGCATCCCTCTAAATATTATTTTCAAACAACTTTTTTCTCAGACACCCATAACATTTTCCTTTTATGTGTTTTGTGTGTGTGTGTGTGTGTGTGTGTTAATATATGTGGTCAGCTGCAAACAATAGTTGGGTTTCTGGGTGTTGATTTTGGAGCATGGACTACTCTCCCCATGCCGTTATCTCAGTCAGTCGTGACGTAAAACATAATAAAACTGTCTTCAGTGAAGCTGGTTCCAGCAGCTCCAGATTAACGGCAGCTTTGTGTATTTGTAGTTTAGATTCTTCCCTATAACTTCTTATAGTAATGAGTCTTGGTTGATTTAAAAAAACTCCAAGCAAAAAGAACTTTTTTATGAAAATCTTGTTTTTTCTTTTATTTTAAAAAAACTGCACGTCCCACAATCAATCTGACAAAATCAGTCCAAGTTCAAGATCACAGTGGCAGATATGTTGTTGCGTGGAAACATCTGATCGCAGTTGTATATCTGATGTGGTTGCGTTAACTTGCATGCGGCTGCGGGGTCTTCAGCGTTCAGGGACGGCGCAGGGAGCAGAAAGTGTTGCAGTGCTGACTCTGGGTTTCTATCAACCTGCAGAGTGCAACGCAGACTGCGCCTCCTGCTTCAGTGAGAACTTCTGCACGCGTTGCCATCCGGGCCACTTCCTGTTCCGAGGCAGATGTGAAAGCAGCTGTCCACACGGTATGATGGCGAACGCAGCTCTGCGAGAGTGCCTCGGTAAGCTGCCATTCCACAGAATCTGTGCAGTGCAGCTTCAACGTTGTTTTTTTGTTTTTACAATATTTTCATGTCTTTATTTGTGTCAGAGTGTCCTGCAGGCTGTGAGCTGTGTACGAAGAGGAACGTGTGCCAGAGGTGTAGGGCAGACATGTACCACCTCCACGGCCTGTGCCACCACACCTGCCCTAAAGGCTTTGAGCCTTACATGCAGCTAATGGAGTGCACCCCCCAAAGTGAGGCGAAAACAAACCTAATACATATTTTTCACATTTTTACTCCTCCACTTCAACAAGTTCTTTTCTTTTTCTTGTTTTGTGTGTTTTTAAGTTCACTGCCGGGTTGGTGAATGGACCAGCTGGGGTCCTTGTGTCCGGAAAAAGAGCACGGCGGTCCACAAGAGGGGAGAGGAAACCCGCACCAGACAAGTCCTGCTCTCCCCGAGTGTCTTTGGCGGCCCCTGTCCACATCTGTCCGAGACCAGGAAGTGTGGCATCAAAAAGAGACGGAAAAATAGGTTGTCATGAGCTGGGAGGGGGATGATAAAAAGAGCCATTTGTAAAATATTAAAATCATTAAACCTAATTGTTTTACATTTGAATATAGCACGAATGTAAGAAAATTTGTGTTTGGTTGATTATTTCTTTGTTGTAACGATGCTTCTTGGCAGTAAATCTTATACTGTTGGAAAGCCTGTTTATTTCCCCTTAAATGGAGCCATATTTGATAAGAAAATGCATTTATGGGTTGAGCAGCAGAGATGAGTTTGTTGGTTGGGCTCATGAAAATCTGACCAAATCTTCTCTGCCAAACAGCTTATTCTGACATTTTGAGCCTGAACTCTATCCTCCAAGCTGACTATGCTCACCCCCACTAAGCAGGGTTTCCCACAGACTACCTCCAGCCTTTGGAGTGGAGAGGAGGGGATGTCCTGCCTGCAGTCCTGACCTGAACCCCACTGAACACCTGTGGGATCAGCTTTGGTGTTCTGTTTGTTCCAGAGTGACCGACACAACCACACTGGCTGATTCACAGCAAACGCTGGTTGAAGAATGGGACACCGTCCCACAGCAGGGTGTGATGAGGAGGAGGAGCAAGGCTGTTGTGGCTGTGTATGGTTCTTCCACATGCTACCAAAGCCCCTGTTTGTTAGTTCAATAACTTGATAACTTGCCAATATGTCCTATTTCTTCAGTTCAATCCAATAAATGACACCAAACAAGAGCCAAAAGCAGAACAAGCAGTTCTGTTTTGACAGAGAAGATTTGGCAAGTTTTTCATGGGTGCAACCCACAAATTCATCTCTGCTGCTCAACCCACAGATGTATTTTCCTAACAAATATGGCTCCATTTAGTGGCAAATAAACAGGCTTTCTAACAGTATTAGATTTACTGCTAAGAAGCATCGTTACAACAAAGAAATAATCAACCAAACACAAATTTTCTGACTTTTTGTGCAAAGTTTGCATTGTGTAGTAGTTTGAAAACCTCTATATTATGCAAAAAGGTATGCAGCTAAAATATCAGATTTTCTAATGCTGTCAGTCAAAAAATGAGTAAGATGAGTATTTCACAAGAGGTTTTTTTTTTTTTTTCGTTTTGTTTTGTTGTTTTGCTGCAACGTTTGGCCTTATTTGAACCTACAGTGCTTGCATATTTTATGTTTAGATTATTTTTCACTGCAACATTTGAAGGGGTCTAGCACAGGTGGAACGTCACAATGGGGGCAAAAAAAAATCAGAATCTTATTTCTACTCATGTTTCAGAATACTTTGTTGTTTTGTTTCTCTACACTAACTTCTTCAAATCTGCTGCTGGCATTCCAACTGATAATCGCAAAGGTTTATTGTGCAATTAAAGAAACAGCAAACTTCTTTTTCTTTCAGCTGTTCCCTTTTCAGAGCTCCCCACAGCGAGTCGTCCTCCTCCATCTAACTCTGTCCTCTGCGTCCTCTGTCCTCACTCCATCTACCTCCATGTCCTCTCTGACTGCATTCATATATGTCCTCTTTGTCTTTTTCCTGTCAGCTGCATCACAAGCAATGCTACAAATCTCATCTTGCTTGAAATGTTTACATCCTATAACGTTGTAATTCTGTTTGTTCATACTGTAAATGCTTTTTTTTTTTTTTGTGTTTGTTTGTTTTTTTCCTGTCTGTCCAGGAAGAGGGATGAGCTCCTTTACATTTCTCCCATATATCTCAGAGTGTTTCTTCATCCAAAGTGGAGGGCGCTGGACCGAAAGCTTCCCATTCTGTACAGATTGTTAAAGCTAGGGGCAAATTTTAAAAATTTGTTTCAATAAAACATCCAGAAGTATGATTTCTATTCATTACCTCTGCTTACCCTGTGAAGAGATTATTGACAAACCTACTGGTCACAACTTTTGAGTACCCAAGCGTTGATTATTCAGAGGATAAAAAAATAGTGTAAATACGGAAAAATGACCAAAATCAGGGTGCAGAATGTACCTAATAAAAACATAAACATAAAACTGTTCAAAAACTAAAAACACTGCACTTTCTGCAAAAATGGTGTATCCGGAGCTAAATTGTTGAAGCTAAAATAAGCAAGATGTTAGCTAAAGGCTAAACTTAGAGCTGATTAGGTAAAAGCTAAAAGTAGCAGAAGTTGAGCGAAAAGTAACAAAGGGCTAACTGAAAGTTAACGTAGCAAAAAGCTAGCTAAAATACCAAAAGACCCATGAAACCTGAATATAGTAAAAAGGTTAACAAGAAGCTAATTATAGCCAATGGCTAAAAGTAGCAAAATGCTAGCCAAAAGCATAAGAAGCCAAAAACTGAGCCAAGTTTGCTGAAGAAGATTTCAAAAAGAGGTTTTAATAGAATATCTTTCTATGGGGAAACTATTAAAAAGTTATTTAAAAAAAACAAAAAATCACAGCATCCATTGCCTAGTTGACCTGAATGTTTTGATTCATTAATCGCTAAATTTAAAATTTAATATTTTAAAAAAAAAGATGTACAGAGAAAATAATAAAAAACAAACAAACAGGAAAACAGTAATTAGATACAGCAACAGTGCAACCATAACTGAAGGCAAAATAATTTCAAATGAAATTACTATTAAAAGCTTAAAAAAGGGAAACTATTACAATGTATAGCTGTAAAATGACCAAGAGAATCAGAATAAGTAAGATGCATATTTTCACAACATGACAAAAACTGGATATGGTGTCAAAATAACTCATTAAAAAAATACACAACTTTAGGGTGTCCCGATCCTTATAGGACAAAGCGGCAACCTTTTATATAAATTACGTTTCTACTAGGTTAAACTGGAATAAAAATACAACAAAAAGATTTGTTTGATTTGACTGTATGGATTTTTGTCTCTGTGGACAGGAATCATGTAAACATTAGGAGTGTCTGCTCCCCACTGCGCATGCGCAGTACTTCCAGTGTGTCGGAATATGTGTGAGCTCAACCCTGTAACACTAAAGTCACTGTAGGGTTTAAAGGCCGCACCGAGGGCTCAAATAACGCTGCAGCGTAGGTACTGCTTGGCATATATTTCATAACAAGTAAATATGACTGCAGCAGTATAAATATCTCCATCTGCACTTTCAGTTACGGACGCCTTCCGAGGGCTCTGCGTTCAGGTGAGTGAAGAAAGTGAAAGCTAAGCGAAGAAGCGCACCATTAGCTAACAATATGCTAACTGGAGCTGAAGTTAACATTAGCTTGGGGGGTGTTTAATCTCAGCGGACTGTCAGTTAGTAACGTTACTTTATTAAACACAGGTAAACATCACGACTACACTTAAAAAATATTTTTAAAACCATCAAATTCGCTGTTTTGTGAATGAGCTAACGTTAGCCTAGCTAAAAGCTAATGTAAGGTGGAGGCGTTAGCGCTGTCAGACAACCTTTGTGCTGCCATTTTTTTGGTCAGTTTTTTGAATGGGAAAATGGAAAGTTCTTAATGGTTTAAGACATTTTGGTGGAAAATCATGCAACGTCAGAGTACATCCGGATAATAACAATATATCGAAGTTGTCCTCGAGTTTGTGTCCGACTCGAGGGCGTTACCAGAAGTGTCAACACAACAGTGTCTGAATTATTGTTAGTCTGGGGGCTATTTCACAAAACCCACAGAGGGGATTGAAATGGGATTTTCTGTTTAACCTCGCTTGACCTGTCCTTGATTCGGTTTTTCAGAACAGTGGCATAAATTATCATTATAGAGACTTAATCTGTGTATTTAACATGCTCTAGTCCAGACTAACAGGTTTAGTTAAACGAGGGTTTGAGCTATGTGTTGAAATTAACGTCTTAACCAGCTTTGTGGAGCTGAAAGTCTGAGTTTTCGGTACCAGGGAGGCTCTCTTTGAGCCTGGCTCAATCTCCATGGTAACGGGGGCTGAACCTCTCCAAAGCAGGTTATGAGTTCAGCCTCCATAAAAAGAACTGCCCTATTTTTCTAACACGTTACAGGAGAGCTGCATGGTTTACTTTATGCTTACAAGAATCTTACAACCAGTCAAATAGCAAGCGAGACGGTCGGTGGTGAGATTTAGTCTTGCTCACTCATTTTTATTTTGTGCGTTTCAGGGGAAAGAAGTGGAACGGAGGGCACACCCTGCGGCACGAGGACAAACCAGCCACAGAACTTGCACAGGAAGTAAGACCAAGCTCGACCCACAGCATCATGTGACTGTTGTATGTTTTAAGTGTTTTACAGCAGTCCAAGACTCGGCCTCTGTGAGTAAACAGTTTGGTCTAGAAGAAGTTAGCGGCCACTGATTTACTGATCTGATTTACTGCACAAGAGCATAATTTGGGGCACATTTTGTTGCTCTGTGGTTAGAGCAGTTGTCCTCCAATGAGAGTTGGAGAGTCGATTCCTGGCAGCAGTCACATGTTGAAGTGTCCCTAGGCAAGACGCTGAACCCCTCATTGCCTCTGATGTGTGTCTTATTGGTCTATGAATGTAGCCTGGTTGGCTAGGAAGGTGCTATATAAGTACAGTCCATTTACCATTACATCCAACCAGGTTTGATGTGACAGTCTTGTTTCTCTCTGCAGCATGGCCGGCTTTGGAGAAGTGGACATGTCGGTGAATGCCCCAGCTCCCTCCAAGCTGAAAGAGGAGGCGGGAGAGGACTCCTGCAGCCCCACCCCCACCACCCCGGAGTGTGCCATCTGCCTGCAGAGCTGCGTCCACCCTGTCTGCCTCCCCTGCTCCCACGTTTTCTGCTTCCTGTGCGTGAAAGGTGCCTCCTGGCACAGCAAGCGCTGCGCTCTCTGCCGACAGGAGATCCCGGAGGACTTCTTGGAGCGTCCTGTTCTGCTCTCACCAGAAGAGCTCAAAGCAGCAGCCGCGGGACTGAGCCGAAGCCGCGGTGGGTCCGGCGCGGACTACGCGTGGTACTACGAAGGGCGCAACGGCTGGTGGCAGTATGATGAGAGGACCAGTCGAGAGCTGGAGGAGGCTTTTGTGAAGGGCAGGAAGAGCACCGAGATGCTGATTGCAGGGTTTCTTTATGTGGCCGATCTGGAAGGTATGGTGCAGTACCGCCGGAATGAGCATGGTCGCAGACGCAAGATGAAGAGGGACGTCGTAGATATTCCCAAGAAGGGGGTGGCAGGGTTGAGGTTAGAGCCTGAATCCGTCCCCATCTCTTCTGTAGCAGCTGCTGTCTCAGCAACAACGGAGCGTGTGAGCTCAGCTGACGGATCAGACTCTGCAGGCCAGTCGCAGTCTTCATCCTTTGGGATCATGGCCTCTCTGCCCCCTGTCAGACCTCAAACACTCCTCGGTCGCCATCTTCACAGTCCTCTTTCTCCTTCACCTTCTGCACCTTCCCCCCTGGAACAGTCTTTTTCTCAGCTTCTAATCAGCCAGCCAGAGGAGGATGAAGAGGTTGAGGATGACCTGCAGACGTACGAGTCTGCGTCTGGAAGCAGCGAGAGCGAAGAAGAGAAGGAGTGTGACCAAAGGAGAGAAGAATCAGCGGCGCAAAGGAGACTCCGGCAGAGACCACTACGAGAGAGCCAGCCAACCAGAATTCCTCCGAGAGGCATGCCTTCCAGCTCTGTCCTCAGTCTTCGGTCTCGTAGTCCTGATGGACAGTGCACTGTGACAGAAGTGTGACAGGACAGTAGTGGCTTGACCACAGAAGAGTCTTCTGGAGCTTTTATTAGCTCAGCAAAAACATTTAGAACCCAATATGCATCTTTTAGGTCAAGTGAAAGGAAAAATACCTCTGAATGATGGCATTTATCCACACAGATGATGTACCAAATGTTTGTTTTTCCTTTTGCCTACTTATTTTTCCTTAAAAATCCAAGCAGATTAGTCAAAGATCTTGGTCCATTTGAATGTTTGTGTCTCATAGGTGGATCACTCAGCTCTGTCCACTTAAACTTCACACCTTCGAAGTCAGTTTGCAGGATGCAACTTTGCTTTTGTTAGTTTCTGCTCCGCCGACAAAATAAACACCTGCAGGGTCCTGAAGTAAACTCGCTTGTATTTCTGTCCTCAAGCCAAGCTTGTTTCATTCAAAACTGGGTGGAAAAATTACAGCACTCAAAGGACTTTTAACATGCTTTAAAGCATTTTTTTAGACACAGTTCAAAAACTGTTTAACAATCTGGCTATGCATCTCACAGGAGCAACAATAGTCTATTGTTTTGTTTTTTCTTTAAGTTGTGTTCAGTCTGTGAGTGTGGGTTTAGCTGAAGGAACTTAGTGGGATCTCTTACACATAACTTACGCAGGCAGTAAAATGTCTCCTGAGATTAATAATGACTAATAATACAATCAGTTCAACTACAGCTGGTCGTTCTCCATATTTAGGTGCCAGCAGAGCGTCCAGAAACCGACGATCTGACGGAGGCAGCAGTATCTTGTGCTCTTCAAAGTAAAATTTCTGGGTTTTGTTTGGTTGTTCAATTGGAGATTGATGTTTTGAAAAGTGCACAGAAGGACCTGCTTCAATACCTGTCAATCTTCTGTCTGACAACGATATAGTGGTAAAAACAATGTAAGGAAAACTCAAGTCTTTTTGTTTTTAGTATTATTTTTAAAGGTGGACTAAAATGTCTCAACCTTTTGAGGACGCCGGTGACTCATCAGGGCGTTCTGATGTCTTTATTTGTTCTCATTCAGTCCACATCAACTGGAGCAGCTCAACAGTCTCTTTAAGTGAAATAAAACTTTGTTCTCTAGCTTTTTACTTTTTTAAACGTATTCATTTGGTTGATACTTTTCTAACATTTCCCGCCTTCGATTTGATCCAAGGAAGAAAAGAATGAAGCTTAAATGTAGCACCTTATGTGGAGAAAGTGAACAGTTTTTTATTTTTATTATTTCAGAGGAGGGCAATGAGAACGTAATGTATTTGAACTGGATTTTGGTGTGTGTGTGTGTGTGTGATCAGAGGGAGGCTGAACTCCCTCAGTTTTAGGGAGTGCGAGTCTTGTTTTAATCATGAAGCGTTTTTGTCTCTGTGAACAACTCCGGGTGCTGAAAAGCTACTGGCAGATCCACTGGAAAGTATTTGTTTATATGCGCAGCGAGACGCATTTGGATGTCTATTTTTTGCCGTACCGCTCCGAACAGAACCACTATCAGAGCAAGCGGCGCTGGCGTGTTCTCAGATGGGAGCCGGCCGTTTTCCCTCCAGCTGTTGTCGATTTTACCATCACCCTTTTTCACGGTTCCTCTCTCCTTTTTGTGAATAACTTAGTTAGTTTTTTGTTGTTGTTGTTTTTGTACGTGTAGTGCTTTTTCTTTTTCTCGTGGTGTTTTGTCAAGCTAATAAAAGTTGTTTATCAATGATTTTAACATATGTTTTTAGTAAAATGTACTTAAATTAGATAGATCTACAACTGATTAACTTGTTTAAGATGGCCACCACAAAAAAATGGCTCTAACTCAGTCAGTTTTACAGATAATGAGCTAATATTTGGCGTGGCATCCTCTCCAAAGCCTACTCCAATAGATCACGGCACGTATTGCATGAGATTGTACATAATGTCACGTTCAAGGTCTGACCACAACGGCTACAGATCAAACCCTGCCATGAGAAGGCGGTGGGTGATATGCATTCTTTCAGGCAATGGTTGGCCTTTTAATGAATTAGTATGAGGCGAATCCTGATTTTAGTGAAGGTGCAGTTTACCTTTAGTCCACAGGGTGCAGCTGTTGGACAAACAACCTCTTCTCAGCCGATGGTCTTCAAGATGCTCCAAACCGCCCCGATGGTCAAAAAGCTGGGAGGCAGAGGCCCAGGCAAAATGTGGTTCTGATCTACGTTTTTGTGCACACGGTGAGTAATAAAATGTTTATGCTGCTAATCTGAAACATACACTTTCTTACAGCTTTAGGTGTTAAGAAACTGGCAGCAAACCCCTCAGATGTTTTCTGATGGCCGTGACGGATCCCTCTCGTCTGTTCTGAAGTTTTTTAACACACAGGAAGAACGCGATCAGTAAAATTCATGTGTGGCTTTCGTGATAAATGCCAGAACTGTTAGAGCCGTAAAAGTATAAAATAACTCACTGCTCATCTTTAATCTGTGTGGAAAGGGGATTTGTTTCGTTGGACTTTTAACAAACCGCCGCCCTCGAAACTGCTGAGCTGCAGCCAAGGGAAGGAACCCACAGGCGCTCTTTGTGGAGTCGGACTGTGACTTGAATTAGAATCGCAGCTTAGTGGGTCCGGTTTTTTTGGCTGGAGACTCAGCGGAGTTTTCATTGAACTGCGTGCTCTGCATATTCACTGATCCTGGAGAGCAGATGTTTCTGTTTTGGGGTCAGATGTTTACACCAGCGGCCTGTAAAAGTCGCTCGTGCCCTGAAATGTCCCATAGATTCCTGTTTGTACCTCCTGTCAGGGCTTAACTCACAGCTGTAGTTACTAAATTAGTTCAGATGTGTGATGTAATGTTTCCCTAATGATCTGGATTAAATATTCACATTCATGTTTTGTATGAAGTTGATCATAAATCACATATTCTCTCTTATCCTGTGGTAAATTAATGAATTTGTGACACCTACTTGTATTTTTCTAGAAATACTTTAAATTTAATTTAAATAAAATCAGTTGAAGGGTTAATTTTTATCACTTCAAGTTGTGCTAACGTACATACTGTTTACTTATATTAATAATGATGTTTCTAGAGCTTACCCAGAATCCATTTGTAATCTAAAGAAAAGGCAAATGGAAAGAAGTTTTGCTTCTCATCCAAGGAGCTTTCTTTGTTCAAAACTGAAAGGTGCAGCCTTTCAAATTTATGAGTTAAAATGACTTAAATTCTTCTTTCAAAGTATAATATTCTCTCCTTTTTAGTTTTAAATGGAGAAAGCTCATCTGATAACGCAAAGTGTCCCCAATAAACAAGCCCAGCTGCATTCTGTTCAGGTTTGTTAGGGTTACTGTGTGTCCTGGATGACTGAAAATCTGCATCAACACAATCCAGCTGTAGAGAACTGGAAGTTACAATAGGTATGGGGGCCTTGGTTTAAAGCCCTATGAACTTTTTGAGGATGGTTTAGATTAAAAAAAAAATATACAACAAGTTATCTCACTCACTCATTCACACACACATTTATACACACCCTTGTCCATGAATGTGTTGTTCCAGTCATCCATTTTTCATCAGAGCGTTCTGGTTCCCCTACATCAGACGCAGACCTTGTTAATCCAGGCAACAGCCGAGCCAGCATGGCTTTATTTCTAGGCCTCACTCATCAAGTAACCAATGTTGCTCGTAGGTTGGCACCAGGATTCGAACCATGAACCCCAGCTAAGTGAGAAGGAGCTGGAGAACCTGGAGAAATACCAAGGGCTGAAAGAGGAGATAGAGAAGTTGTGGAGATTCGAGGCCTCATTGGTGCCGGTGGTCATCGGAGCACTCGTGGCTGTGACCCCCAAACTGGAAGAGTGCCTTCAACAGATCCCAGGAACAACCTCAGAGATCTACATCCAGAAGAGCGCAGTCCTAGGAACAGCTAAGGTACTGCGTAGAACCCTCAAGCTCCCAGGCCTCTGGAAGAGGACCTGAGCTTGAAGTGAAAGTGGAACCTCTCATGTTAAAATCAGGCCGAGATGGGAGTTTTTATATAATAATAGAATTTAACCATTTCTATAGCTCTGAATGTTTCCAGGATCACAACAGTGAAAAAAGCTGTTGACAAACATCAGGACTGAACAAAAGGATTACAGTCAAGCTGGGGACAAATAAATAAAATCTAATTCATCTGTTTGGCATCTCTTAAATGTCTAAACAACTGAACTGAACAACTGTAAGACAACTGTCATCTGACAAGTATCATTGCCATAGTGAAGCATGATGCTGGCAGTATCATGATGTGGGGGGCCTCAAACAGGGAAAGGGGTGTAGTGGGATTCAGCCTTACTCTTCAAATAATCATCACTAGATCCTGTTTTACGGTTAAACGTCTGACTTTACAGCGTGTTGTTAACTAGAGCTGCATCCATGTGACGTGATTGAATTCCAAAGGGACAAACATTAAACTGTCTAACACCTAAAACCAACATTAAGTTTTAAACAACTTAACCTTAGTCCTTCAGGAATAAGAACAAAGTGAAATTAAAGGACATTTAATAATGGTTGGTGTGGATATCAATTAGTTTTTTTGCTTTCATTAACCCTTCCTTACCTCCTTGTATGTATCTTTTGCAGCCGAGTCATTTTTAACAAATAGTTGAGATCATTTTGTTTGCCTTCTTGTCCATTAGTAATCATATAAATGTGTCAGCAGCATTTTATTCAGTCTCAGAGCAACACTGACAGATTTTCATGGCATGGAAACAAAGACTGTATTTAGAAAGAACGTGTACGGATGGACATTTGATGGTGGCAGTGGGGGGAATGCAGGGACAAGAGACACGTGACAACGTAAAAGACAAGGATGATGTCAAAGAACCCTGACTGGCTCAAGGAGTAGGCCTGATTGTTGCGTTCATCATACCTTTTCGCCTGCAGTCTTGGCATGTTGTACAGTTTATGATGCGGTCAATCAAGCTGGGGAGACAGACAGACAGGCGACCGTGCTCCTATACGTTTCCAGACACACAGCTGTCCTCTAAATATGAGCACCACATCCTGGTTAAATGCCTCCTGCTTCTTCACACTCGAGAAAACGCACGCCCCGTCTCCAGCACGTCCACAAATAGTTCCCTCCCGCACGTCTTCCACCGCCACAGTCGAGTATTATTGAACGTTTTTCTAACTGCCCAACATATCCAACACAGAGTGAACGCATTTGTCCCCTGCACGTCATTCTTTTAGGCCTTGTCTCGCAGCTGTGCGTGTTGTGTCTATGCGTTTTAAACAGCACGTCTGCGGCAGTTCTACACATAACCTAGAAATTCACAGACGGGGTATCTCACGGTCGCAGGAGCCATGAATGACTTCACTCCTACTGTAACTCTCATCGGCCTAACACCATTAGAGCCTATCGAGTGTCGTGTCTTCCTAATCCTGGTGCTACTGAACCATTTATATCGGCGGAGTATCACATTATTAGAACGATGACGCCTAAAATCATGAAGTACAGGATAAGCTTCATTTCTAAATACAGCGGGACATGATAGAACTGTGTGAGTATTTTTAGTTTGTATCCTATGTACTACTTGGTGAAGACCTTGATTGGTGTCATTACATTTAGGTTAGTGTATGTCCTGAAACACAACCCCAAATCCCCAAAAGTTAGGACATTGTGTAAAATATAAATACAAAGGGAATGCTTTGTGAATTGTATAAAACCAGATTTTACTCACAATGGAACATGGTAAACGTGTCAAATGCTGGATTGTTTTTGTTTCATGATGCACTAATTGTTTCCAGTTGGTGAGAAGTCTGGACTGCAGGCAGGTCAGTTCTGGACCTGGATTCTTCTACTGTGAAGCCACGATGTTGTAAAGCAGGAGTAGGCAACCCTGGAGTGCCACTATCCTGCAGGTTTTCCTTGTTTCCCTGCTCCAACACACCTGATTCAGTGGTTAAATCAACCCTTCTTGTTCTGCAGAAGCCTGTTAATCACCCATTGATTCAAATCAGGTGTGCTGGAGCAGAGAAACAAGTAAAGAGCAAGTAATGTTACAAAATGCCCTTTCAGCTGTTTCTTATTCATATGAACAATGTTATTTAATATTTGATTTTTAGAGCGGATATAAATTACGATTACTACAGTCCCTGCAGGCTGTAACTCAGATTGCAGCCTTTAGAGGGAATGAGGGACGTTAACTAAGATGTACTTGACAGGATTATTTTTGATGAACCTTTTAAAATTATTTTTAGTTTTCTTGTATTTATAGTGCATCATTCACTACTTGGTGCCTGTACGTTGGGGTTTACCCCGGTGAACGAGAGGGTAGCCTCCCTCCGCCTACGTGTGGGGGGACGGGTCCTGACTGTTGTTTGCGCTTATGCGCCCAACAGCAGTTCAGAATACCCACCCTTTTTGGAGTCCTTGG
>NC_051448.1:13423191-13505791 GCF_001649575.2 Kryptolebias marmoratus | reverse complement strand
GGAGCCAGTTGAGGTGGCTCGGGCATCTGGTTAGGATGCCTCCTGGACGCCTCCCTGGTGAGGTGTTCTGGGCACGTCCCACCGGGAGGAGGCCCTGGGGAAGACCCAGGACACGCTGGAGGGACTATGTTTCTCGGCTGGCCTGGGAACGCCTTGGGATTCCCCTGGAGGAGCTGGCCCAAGTGACTGGGGAGAGGGAAGTCTGGGTCTCCCTGCTTAGGCTGCTGCCCCCGTGACCCGACCCCGGATAAGCGGAAGAGAATGGATGGATGGATGGCATTCACTACTTGAATGAAGTGAAACATAGAACGCACATTTGTAATTGGCGCAGATCTGCATGTAAGCACCAAGTGCAACCAAAAGGTGTGAGGATAACTCATTTATTCTAATTATTTACCCATATAAATGAAGAAGTGTTACTTTTCTCTGCTGCCTGGTGTACAACAGTGCACAACCTGTCACAAAAACACAAATTGTTCCCATTTCTTAGGTTGAATCTATGAAAAAAGCAATATTTGGCATACATAAAATAGTGTTTTAGCACCAACAAGATGATTTCTAAAGAGCTATCAGGTGAAAATGTGTCCCAGAGAATGGATCAGTTGCAGGATGATGCATCCCTCAGGCCCTTTAAAGTCAGTGGGTTTTAAAGACGGCCTGTGCTGCTTTATGGATATCTCTCCGGTGATTATTTATCTGTTTACAGTCCCAGAATGCTTGGTAATGGCTTTCCTCCAACACAGAGAAATGCCGTTGTGATAATGTGATAATACATGGGGTGATAAAGAATCTGGCAATAGTTTCCTAATTAAATTCCTTCCACGTAGGAGAGTTGAAGCATTTCCACTGAGAAGCACAAATGGCTTCTCGTTTGTCACTTGAATAATTATATCATCGTCTTCCTTTTCCTGCCTTGTTTCATACATTTTGTTGAATGTTTTAAAGTTGTTCAGATGTTGGGCTATCACTTCCTCACTTACAACATGTCTGCAAATTTTTGTCTGAAAGGACAGCCTGTATAGGCATCAAGTGTCATTTTCCATGACCTTTGACCTTTCATTAGTCTGTGTAGGATGGGTTGACCGTAATGGTTTAATCTGTGCAGATATGTAATATTCTTTTAGTTCTGAGAAAGAACTTTCAGGAAGTGGGAATGGGAGAGTTTGAAAAGCATTTGGTGCTTGAGCTAAAACGTAGAAATGGCATGAGGTTCCACTTCGCTAAATCTTTTCTAATTTTGTCTTAAAGTGGGGCTGGGTTTTTGACATTTTTAACTTAAAGATGTGACTTTTAGATACCGTTCATCTGCTGTATGACGTTTTTAAAGCCTGACACGTCTTCTTTTAATCTCCACTTTTCTGCTTTGCTCAATTTTTAACTCGACACATTTTTTTAACACAGACGCTGCACGGTATAAAGGAAGTAAAGGCAGCGTAAAACCTTTGCGCAATGTGCTGCATTTGAGCTAAAATGATTTCTTGCTATTAATCTGTTTCATAATTTTGAAGTCTTTTTAAATTATCTGGATATGTGCAGTGGTAAATTACATTAACAGACATTAGCAGCATGGTGGCGTACTCTTTTAAATGTCTGTGTGTGTGTGTGTCTATGTTATTTGAGGAAAACAAGGTCACATGAACAAGCCAGAGGCCAGCCAAGGACCATGTAGTTGCTCCCAGCTGACCACTCAACCGAAGCCAAATTAAAATTTGTCATTTGTCGCAAGATAAATAGACCACTATAGTCACGTCTGCCGAGCAACACCAGCTAATCCCACGATAGCACGCCGCTCTTGTTTTGAAACGCGACCCACAAGGCTCGCCTTTCAAAGTGGGGGATATTTAACGCCCCAATCTATTTTAATAAGGAGCTCTGGAATCCTCAGAGCTCCAGGCTCCTCCGTGCTGTCCTTAATGATTCCACCTCTCGCAGCACAAGGGTCATCATGTGGCATTTGAGACCGCCAGTCCAGCGGACGGATGCAAACGCACTGACAGTTTGGACAGGTGGACGAAGATAGAGAGAGCCATGAGACATTTTGTACCTTATGGAATAAGTGGGTGAAACACTGAAGTGAAGAGTGGTGGGATTTAAATGTACACCTTCAGGCTGAAAGGGTTGACCTCCCATTCCATTATTTAAGCTGACAACTCTCCCGGGAGATGAGCACTGGAGAAATCCTACATGCTAGGGGATGCAGGTTCAAGACTTAAGTGCATTGGACTGGATGCGTATTTTCTTAAATGTGTTTTAAAATCCTAAAAACATTCAAATTCAGATATCCTAAAAAAAAAGGAACCATACTTTCACACGTACGTTACGGCTACATTCCAGTTACACATTACAACATAAACGTGAAGCCAAATGCAACTTGCTTAAGTCATGCAACCATCACTTCTCTTAAACATTAGCTAGAGAAAACATTATGTCGTGCAGAAAGAGAGAGAGGCTTGTAAAAAGAGACTGTAAAAGAGCTCAGTTTCAGATCATCTGGTCCCCTTCGTGTTTAACCCCTCTCGAGCAGGGTGGTCCTGTCAGTCCTGATTCACATTTTCTAGAGACATGCACAGTTACACATATGTACAGGAGGCACCTAACTATCTATTCTAAGTCTGTTGCTGTAGCAACTGAGGATTTTAGTGCCTAGCTCTGGTGATTGACGGTTGATGAAGCTAGATATGGCTGAGAACAGGGCCATGAGACATTTGGATGCTTCCAAAGTAAATTTGTTGGTATCCCTAAAGATCATCAAAACAACCTAATTTCTCATGAAAAGTGATTGTCTAATGTATATCTGCATGCCTTTGGTGGAGTTTAAAAAAAAAAAAGAAATTGTTTATTTTACAAAGATATACTAAAATAGTACAGAGAGTTTTGTTGGTATCGTTACAGAGACTAATAATCTTTGCAGTATAGTCATGTTTTAAACTAAGTGACCTTAATTAGTATCGCAGGTGCCTTCAAGCTTTCCATCAGGCTTTTTAAAGGGAACAAACTACCACTGGGTAGTTTTGTGTGGTTGTGTGCTCCACACTGAACATGGAGCAGAGAAAGCAAAGGTGAGACTTGTCTGAGGAGAAAGAAGATTAGACGCATCCATATTAAAGGTAAAGGCTACAAGACCATCTCCATGTTTCTTTCACCGCAGCTACCAGTATTATTAAAAAGTATACCATTCACAGGACTGTAGGCAACCTCAGAGGATGTGGACGCAAGAAGAAATGCAACCCCAGGTTGATCAGTGCGGATGGTAGAAAAAGAGCCAAGGAAACCATCCACAACCATTCAAGCCAAACCCCAAGGTCAAGGTAATTGGCAGAAGAACACAAGCTGCTTTGGGTGGATGTAACTACTCCAGAGTTGGTCCCAGTCTGACAACCTGTTAATCGTTTTTGAGAATTTCTCTCTGATTCTCCAAACCAAGGTTGTTCTGTTGTCTCCTACGGGAAACATGGCTACTTGAAACGAGTCCCAAGAAAGCTACTCCAAAAAGGTGAAACTGTCTCTTTAAATGATGTTTTAGATGCTCTTTGTTTTACATTTGAACACATGAAAGCTAATCATTGTTCAGCAGTTACCCATGCAATATATTGTCTAAAAGAATTTGCTCAAGTGTTGCTGGTTACTTTAACAATGGCCCAGTTTCATCAAGTGTTCCAACACCAGTTAGTTTAATAACACACGTCAGTACCACCAGTGAAAGAGGTCTATTTATAACATTATTCAGTGTCTCCTATCGCACAGCATCCGTGCTTGCATAATGCTAATATTACCTACCAATCAAATAGGTTCCAATTTGATTTAGAACTATTTTTATCCTCGGAGAGGTGAGTTTAAATTTAAAGGCAGAGCATCCCTTCTATTGGTTCAAGTCTTCCTAGGACATGCGTCCCGCATGAGTGTCCTCAGACAGCAGCGCACTGACACACACTCGTGCGCTAACTCGTTCAAAAGGACAAATCAGTAGGTTTATTACAATCAAAGCCATTTGACCAGAAATCATAAAAAGACATAAAAGCAGTATGTGTAGATATTTAACACAAAAGCGTATAACACAAGTTTCATAACTCAATCCAGAAGCTAAAGAGGCCTATATTGTTCTGATGAAAACATGTTGTTTTATGGGTGTCACGCCTCCTCTGGGGGTCAGAGTGGGTGTGTTGCCATGTCCTGCTGACGTCAATGAAGCCATGGCTACAGTTCAGCTGTCTGTTCTTGTTGTGCTCCCCCCCCCAGCCTTTCTCTGCTCTTATGAATAGCCTGTCCAGCAGAGGACATGCCGTGCCAAGCTCTGCCATGCTGTGTCAGTCTGATCGGACTGTTCTGAGCCTAGGAAGCAGGGAGAAAGGGACAGGACGAAGAAGGAGACAACAAGCGTGCACCTTGGTACAGATTCTGTACAGTTAGAGCTTCTGTTTCACAGCTGGTTCGTACAGGCGGGGTGGGGGTTCAGCTCACAGGGCGCCCGGTGAGGGGAGTGATGGCACCTCGTTAAAATACCCCGCCTCGTGGAGGTGCCAAACTGTAAGAAAGGGTTGTCATTTACACACACCCGCTAAAACTGGAAATGGAGAGCTGAGCAATCAAGATACAAAGCTGGTAAAGGGAAGACGATATCTAAATTCTATCAGAAGGAATACAAAAAACTGACATGAAAACGAAAATGCTAGACAGTAAGGGGAAAAATCCCCAACTTGTAAGTGTGTACGTGAAATCCAACATTGGGGATGTGTTTTATCGATGGGCAGAAATTACAACAGGTGAGAGAAAAGAAAAATGGCTAAGGAGACAGAGAGGGGGACCCAGAAACTCCCCCTCCCACTCTTTATTTATACCCTAAAGACAGCAGGCTAAGATTTCTGGCACCAAAACACACGTCACGCTTACTATTTTGGGCTGAGGTGCCGCATAGCACCAAGAGGTTGGATGACAGGGCTGAGGCATCGTGGGGCCAAGGAACTTCCGCACACTCGTCCACCGGTCTTTACATGACTTCTCACACTTTAACCACCTCTGCCAGGTCCTGAATACGAAGCACGGCTGTGTGCATATGTATAGATTTTATTGTTGGTGCTTTTATTTGTAGCAAATAAAGATTAAGTTCTTCAAGTGTGCATATGGGTTGAGCACAGGAGTCTGTGAATGTGGGATCCGTCACCCTGCAGAGCCTAGGTGTCAAGGAGGCCAAAGGTTGTTGATGTAGTCTTATGAGGCGTGAAACAGAACATGAAATGTGATATCTGTCTGTGCAGCACACTGGATATCCTATTGATGGATGCCATAACAAATTTTGAATAAAGACTCTACATAGTATGATCATTTTGATGAATACCTTGTAAGTCAGAGTTTTACAATGCGGACATTTAACAACCGGCTCATATTGGGTTGAGGTTGGTGGCCAGATCTCCAATAGTAACTAAAACTACAGAACAAGAGCTTCCACTGCTGTGGCATCCAGGGATCTGCTGGTATCAGATACCGACAGGCTGCACACGCAATAAATCATCAACCTTGATGAAAAACGGAGCCCTCAAAAATGGAACAAGAGAATGAAATGCAGCAAAACACAAAGTCGAGTCTGCATGTTGAGCACAGTCATGTTTATTACCAAGAAAATACATTAAAGGCATAATAAAATCTTTCGTCACAGTTATTATTTGAACATCCTTAACTTATTCTGACATTATGATACAGTCAAGCACACTTGTTGACAGGCTGCAGGTGGCCACAGCAAGCGCGGTACCAACCAGATCTCCCATAGGTTCAATGTGGCAGCCATGAAGCTTGTACACATGAACTGTCAAAGTAGAGCTGCATGCTAAAAGACATCGCACAGAAAAAAAACACCTACGTTCATTACAAAAGATAGAGCGTAATATGGGTAAGTAGGGTGGGCGCAACAAAGCAATATGCTGATGTGTCTGCAAAGGTTTGGCACAGAGGAGATTTAAAGCTGCAGCAACACTGGAGAATGTTGTGGAGAAACACATCATTGCGAGGAAACGTCCTTACTGTTTACAGTTCGAAAAGAGAGGAACGGGCTCGGTTTGGAGGAAAGGTTATCACATAATGACAGTCTCTGTCTGAAGGGAATAGGAGACGAGAGGCCGGCGCTTCAGAGCGGGGCTTGGGCAGCGAGTCATGGGGCTCGGGGGGCGGTAGATTGGGCCCGACGGCGCCGTGATTCTGGCAGTAGGGGTGCGGCTGGCCCATCTGGAAGGCGGCCGCTGGTTGGCAGGGCGTGCGGGACGGGAGAAGCTCTTCTTTGGTTTGGCTTGGGACAACTCAGCTGGGTTTATCTAGATAGGAAAAACATACAAAAGGTCAAATGCTGATCAGAGATCGAGGAAGTTGAAGCTAAATAAAGAAGCAGAACACAATCTACCTGCTGTGTCTCTTGTTTATAAGTGGTGAATCCTGTTCTGGGACTGGAGCTGTACCCGTGTTGGATCTCCAGCATGTCCAGCAGCTCAATAAGTCCTTCATCCCTCAAATTGCTGCAACCTGCCAACTCCTGTCGTCTTTGAATCCTTTGAGCTCCGGGAGAAACATCTGAGGCCTTACAGTCCACTTTGAGCTCCACCTGTTGGAGTGAGGGCCTCTTTGCTTTCTCCCCTTGGCCCAGCCCTCCATCTCTGTCCGCCCCACTGTTAGCCCTGGGTCTGATCCTTGGGCTCCCTGGAACCTGCGGTCTCCTCTGGAGCTGCTGAGGAGTCGACTGAGACCCTTTGGAACTGCTATAGCCTCCTCTCTGCTCCTTGTAGCTGTGCCTACAGTCTAATCCTGAGCCCCATTCTTGGCTGGGCTCAATCTCTGCTGTCAGCACATCAGAATCTACTTGGCATTTCTGGTTGGGCACACGCACGGGCGCCTTACTGGCTCCTCCAGTGACTCCCAAAGCCCGGCGCTGACAGCCAGGAGTGGAACACTTTGCTTCTGGTCCCTGATGGGTCACCACCCCTGATTCAGTAAGCATTTTACCCTCATTCTCCTGAAGCATGGCTCCAAACTTCTTAAGAACTGAAGGACTGTGGCACTTCCTGTCCCCCAGGACCCCTTGACTGAAGGACTTTCTGTCTGAAGACTGAGACTCAGCTGTCGTGGCTGGGAACTGTAAGCGTGCTTGTACGGCGCAAGCATCCCTCTGTCCAACAGGGGGCTTGGCAACTGTGTTTTCCTTGATGGGGGAACTCTCTCTGCAGGGGAAGCTCTTCATGTGGGACACTCGGTTCTTCCTGTTTTCGTTTTCTTCAAAGCTGCCCACATTCGGCTCTTGACGAAGCCTGGTTTAACACAGAGAACGAATCAAAAACCACACAAATAAGCTAGAATTAATTCCATATCCCTATTTACCCCGCCCTCTACCTTAGTCCTCCCCCTTCATTTTGCACATTCACACCAGGGGATATTTTGTGTCCCAGTTTGTTTTGTGATTTAGAGCAAAAGAAAAGAAGTATGGCTGTCTGGACTTTCAAGTGGAAATTTTTCAGGGGCACACTTCAAATAGTTGCAGTGACTCTGATATCACAGGTGGTCACTTGTAACAAAAAATATAACAGAAGGAAATGAAATTCTTTGGCACAATCCTATTTCCAAGTGTCACCCCTACACCTATCGCTTGGCTCTTAAATCAAAGTCACAAAGCGTAGTGGTTAAAATATTCCACCGTGAACTGGGACACCCCTTCATGAAGCCGATACGCCATCAGTTGTCACTGATGTCACTAAATGACCATCATGCCGCTTGTTTACGTAAAAGAAGTTGGCAACAACTGATGATGCATTGGCTTCTTGCAGTGGTGCTCCATTTCATAGTGAAATATTCTAACCACTACCACTTGTAGCTTTGAAATCAGGGCGGTTAAATGTCCATGAATGGTTGAGAAACTTCTTACCGATTATTTCCAGATCTTCTTCTGCTCTCACCCTGGTATGCAGAAATGTCTTGGTTCACCTTAACTACGTCACTGAAGTGCTGAAAGAGATATAAAAAAAATACATTTTACAATCTGTTCTGCTGTTAAAAAAAAAAGAACTGGATGTACTCATGACAGCAAAGATGCCTTTTCCCATGTTGACTGAGAATGTGTTAACTTTCTTCTCGACTGCTCTGTCAGGTGTCAAGAAAGTGCAAGAGTTGGGTTAGAGAGTGAAACTAACTCCTATCTGGTAACTTCCCTGTGTAAGCACACTTCAGGGAACTGTAATTAATATGTTCCTGCCATAACCACAGCTTTCGCTCATGCCACGGCAGCCTATCTCATTTCTTCATACGTGCAAATGCCAACAGAATAAAGCACAAGGGCGAAAAAATACACGTCTGCTTACCACGTGGCGAGCGCCGTTGTTCTTCCTGCTTATTTTTTTGCCCTTCACCAAATAGTCCTGCAGGAGGTCTCCAATCTCCGAGACCCCGCTGGAGCGGCAGTAACCGTAGCCACGCTGACGGCCCACAGGGTAGCTGCACTCGTTGGGGCCGTAGTGATGTACGATGATGTCTCCAGGGTGATTCACGCTGTGGTGGCCGAGCCCAAAAAGGCCGTCGCCATGGTGCCTTAGTCCAGACTCCAGCGGGACACAATGTTTCTGGTCCTCGCCAGGAATATCGTTCGCTCCTCTGCGGGCCTGGACTTCATTGTACAGCTTGAAAACAAAAAGGAGAAAACTTGACAAACCTTTAAAGCTAATATGTTGTGCTTCCACCACGTGTTTGGTGTTAGAAATACCACAAAAAAGACCTATATTTATGATCGACACGTGTTCTTCCACTTTGCACAGGCATCCCTTTCCCATCGCAACCTTTGATACCTCCTGTAGTATCCACTTTCAGGCCGTGCATGTGTGTGTGAGCGACAGAGAAACTGTGTGTGTCCAGCGTGTCTGTCAGCACATCACGGTTTAATTAGCTTGTTAACATTTGTCTGTACCGTTGCTCCAACAAGGCCAAGAGGTTGAGTCAGTCTGTGCGCTGCCAGCAGTTTATTATGGCACGCACACACACTCGCACACACTTTACACCAATTACCACTCACCAGGGAGCACAAAAGCTCCCAACTCGAGACAAGACAATTAGCACGTGTGCGAGAGGCGAGGACTACTGTTGAACCACATTCAGTTCAAACATTTTTTTATGTTGATTTAAAAAATTGAGCAATGAACTTAGTTATTTTCAGAATCGTTGGATATATGGTGCAAAGCAGATTAGTATCAGTGGGAGGGATGGGGCTTGAATTATGGCTCTGATAATGGTGCACTCTTCATGTAATGTTATTACACGGGGCAGGTCAATATGTGTGAGATTTTATCGAGGTCATCTGTAAATCAATGTTGCCCTGACTCGTCCCAGCATTCCTACACCAAAGCTTACCTCTTCGATTTTCCTCTGGATGTCCTGCAGCTGATCCTCCCACTCCTGCATCTCCGAGTCAAAGTTGTCCAGCGTTTCCGGCCGCTCCTGCCCCCACCCCCGGCCGCTGCGCTCCAGCCCCAGCTCCAGATCAATCGCCGCCATGACGCAGGCCGTTCGATCCCCGGAGGCCCCTTTCGCTCTCCTGTTAGAGGTCGCTGTCAGTGAGGGACAGAAGGATCGATGACCTGGAAACACGAAAAAAAAGAAAGGCTTGTTAATTGCGCACACATGACACGCACGTTAAAAAGTTTTCTTTTATTTACCGTGAGTTTCTAAGTTGAAAAGAATTGTCCAAATTTGGGTTTGGTGACCCAAAATATTAGACCCTGAAGCTGCTGCACTCTTTGCAACAAAGTGTTAATTACAGGGAGGCAATTTAAGAAAATCCCAATAAAGCTGAGTCTCTTCACCTCTTTCAACTGCTTGAAGCCCTTTTATGTTACGCTTTCCGCTCGTACATAGGTCAGATATTTACAGCTCTCTGCTTTGGCATTCTTCTCCAAAAATTACCAAACAAGTCAACCTCCAGTAACTATGCAGTATTGCAAACATCTACTCCTGGTCGTATTGTCCTCTAGCCTGCCTGTTACACCTGGCTTTAACCTGAAAAAACCCCCAACAACAGCAAAACAAAACAGAACGATCCTTAAGTTTGCAACTGCTCACCTACTCAGGTAAATCTAAACAACTTATTTATAATCTAATGTTAAAGCATTCTTTCTAATTGTCTTTTCTTTCTGTAGCTGCAGAAATGTTGAATCGCCAGTCCCTGCTCTTCATCTGTCCACATGCTCAGGACCAAATGTCCTCTTGAAATTTCTGCTGCGTCACATCTGCAGGTCCGCCCCGCCAGATCCTTTACCAGCTGACGAAGCCGCTGAAAACCAAAACAGTGTTGTTGCTGATAAGGAGGTAAATAAAAACAGCCAAGCTTTCCGTTGATGTTGTTGTTGTTAGAGGAAAGTGCCTGAATGTACCAGCCGCTTCCCTCCCTCCCTCCTGTGATGTAAGAGTGAAGATATTAATAAACTTGTAACTATGCTTAGCAAAGTGACTGGATGGGGGCGGAGGGGTACGTGTCAGAAACACGAAAATCCTCACATGCGCTGTATGAAAAATGAGTTAAAATCACAGCAGAGTCCGATAACTTCACGTTACGCATACAGGAGACTACAGACTTTGTATTGCACCATCTCCTGTGGCAGGAAAACGACTGCTAACCGGTAATTAACACAGCAGTACTCACCTGAACCCTGCCTTTCAGTAAATATCCAGTACCCGCTCTGATCCCTGCGCAGTTTGTCCTGCTCTCTCTGACGCTGTCACTCCGCAAACGTGTCAAGTCTTCTCTTCGCGTTGCTTCCCTTCGCCTTTTCCCACCCACTTGGCTCTGTTACGTAAATTGCAGCGGACCCGATTTTAAAAAGGGTCCTCAAATCCCTCCCTCCTTCCCGGGAGTTAAGACCAGATGAGCTGCGAGCTGTAAAGGGTAAACATCTTCTGTTCCAGCCGGGCTCCCCTGGCTTTATACTACCCCCTCCTGCAAGCGCGCGCCTACTGAGTTTGGATCGAATATCATAATGTCAAATTTATTCCAGCATTTGAAGTCTCGATGGGACGACTGTCGTCACCAGCATCCCGGCTATAATTACTGGGGCGCACGGAGAGAGGGAAAGTGTTTACATAGCTGTTTCAGCTGCTGCACTGCTCCCAGCCAATAGGCTTCTCTGTTGCTACTCTGCTTTTAGGATGCTCGGGCAGATTTTGCCTTGTGACCAATGCCGCGCCGCAAATCATTTTTCCAAAGGGTGCCAAATGGGCGGAGGTGACACAGTGAGTAATAATGTGCCGCGGTCAATAATATCTTTATTGAAGACAGTCACGAAGAGGAGACTGTCAGGTGGACGCCTGGCGTGCTTGGTATATTTTTAAGACATATTTTGAATTCTTTTAACCTTCAGTGTAGTCAAAGGCTTGGGTATTTTGCTGCATATATTGGAAAATAAAAAGCAATTGTTACAGTCAAAGCAAAATGCACTTTATAAATTGTGCAGAGACGCAAAATCTCCACCTGAACCTGGGGTCTGTACTGACTCTTGAGGGCAGTTTATCTGTCTCACAAACACATACATCAATCAGCCCAAATTAGGGCTCTGTGGGGAATTTTAGGGCCACCCCCAACAACAAGAGCCGATATTTGGCACACGATGATTGGAATTCCTTCCAGTTTGAAGCCCCTTGGATCATCATTCCTCCACCTGTTGTGTTCCCTCCCTAATGGCAAACCCCTCATGAGTTTACGCAAGAGACACAAGCAAACGCTGTCCTCACTTTACCTTTAGGAAAAAGCAGCAGCGCGGTGCGGCGAGGGTTGCTCTGGAAAACAAAGAGAAAGTTGAGTTCACAACACGCTACGGGAGGAAATACCTACAGCTACAAGGTCATAAAGAGACCATTGCGGTTTCTTCTGTTCGACTTACCTTTAAAGGGAAAGTTTAGGTCTTTTGAGTGGGTTTCTGTAACAAAGGTACGGAATAATTAGTATCTTACCTGTTGTAGATAGCTCCTTGAATGACCTCGGTTTGGAGAAATAGAGTTTAATTCTGACCGGATAGACAAGCTAATGGCTAGCCTGAGCAGCACGAAGACCAAAGTAGATGTCAATACATGTTTCACAATTTTATAAACCTTCAGACAGCCCTAGATTTCACATTACAGGGCTATTTACATAAAATTCAGTGGTTATTTGAGATGGAAATTAGCATAGAAGCTAGCCGTCTGTAGCAGTTCCAGCTCAGCGTGTAACATGTTCGATTGGATTTCATGATATTCTGTCAGAATAACTGTACAATGAAGACATGACAGGTGTAAAGGTTGATTAATATTCATGAATCACTATAAAAGTGTTTAGATTGGAATTGTTTAAAGCTAAGTAGCTGTTAGCTTGTCTGTTTGACCTGAGCTGATCTCTATTTCTCCAAACGCAGACCATTCAGCTCAACTTGGACGTGTTTTGGTTGCAAGTTGCAAAACCAGTGTGATTTTCTCATTATTATGCTTCACAAGTAGGCTAGCTCCTATTAGCAAAGCAAGCTAATAAAGTAATACTTGTTGTTTTCTGCGTTTAGGTTTATTTCTTGTGTTGTTGTGATTATTTTCTGTGTTTTCCTCGTGTTCAGTTGTTCTCCAGTGTTTTCTACGCCATCAGTATTTTTTCCTTGGGCAGTCCTGCTTCTCAGTCCTCCGCTCACACCTGTTCCCTTTACTCATTAGGCTCAGCTGGAGCCACTTACCTCATCAGCCCATTTCTTCTCCCAGTCCTCGCTCCCCCCTCAGTCCTGGCCTACTGGTTCTTACCCTGCCTTGATTTTGGTTTCATAGTGTTTTGTTATTTTTGCTGCCCTGTCAGCTCTTTGTTTTTGTTTTTGTATTAGTTTGCTGCCTCCATAGCCTTTTCCTCTTTTTCATCATTAAGTCCTTTTTTGTATCCTTTGAGTACTGGATTTTTAAGTCTGGGCTTGCAATAAATCTCCAACTTTCCAGGTTTGAATTGTCATTTTTGGGTGCGTTCCAGATGACTTTTCCAAATTAGAACTCACAAATCACGAATTTTGAGCTAAAAAAAACGAAGAAGAACCCAGTCTGTTCTGATGCAACTACAGATTGGAAAAAAAACAAACAAAAACGAGTGAGAAGCAGGTGCTCCTTTTTTATTTAAGGCATGCCAAACTTTCACTATAGGTGAATGATATGCACAGATGGGTTTAAAGAAGTTTTCAAGATCAGGAAAGAAAGCCAAAGAAAGAACGTTACGTCTCATATAACATGTGACAGCCACATCTCTTTTCAAACGGTTCGGTGTGTTTTTTCTAGCTTTTAAAGGCTGCGTCTCATAGTCTTCTTAGGGAACGGGCCACGTTTTGATTTTATGCAGGCTTATCTCGATGTAAAACCTTACATAAGGCTGGAAGTTAAATAAGATTATGCAATTTGCCGGCACTCAATATGAAGACTGCTGCTTCCAACCTTTCTAATAGGCTGCTGGCTCAAGCTTTATTTTAGGCATTCAGACCTAAGACTCTTCAGTCCTGATGTCTGAACTCTCAAGAAAAAAAGCGAATAACTGACAACTGCACCAGCCAGGAATGACCTCCCATAATCAATCTATGTTGGTTTAAATAGACAGAAATCATGCAGCAATATTTGATAGATATGAAACTGCATTATTTTCTCCTTCTTTTCTATTCATTAGTTAGATTTATTTATTTCACCTTAGCACAGTACCATTCTGTCACTCACCTTCTGCAGCGATGTGTTTTAATAACGAAGACTTCAGTTGTTTAAGCCAATTTGTTAGCGCCATTGGCAGGTGCTGAGCTTTGTCTGTGCTTTTGGTTACCACGACAACAGATAATGAGGGGTTAGAAAAATGAAATCAACAGCGCAAAAAAAAAGTAAGCCAACAAAAACCAACCAAACAAGGAATGTTGTATACTAAGGGAGGCTGACATCACAGAACGAAGAAGAGGGTAAAGAGGAAGACTAGTTTGAAGATGGTGGCGTAAGAGAGGGATGAGAACAGGACGAGTATGAGGATGAGCAAAATGATGGGCTGGAACATCTGAAGAGCCGTAAAGTGTAACAGAGGAGAAACAAGTGAGAGAAAGGAGAAGAAATATCAGCATTAACTCTGTGATCTTGTTGCCCGCCACCACGAAAGCTATGATTTGCAGACTTGTTCTCACCGAAAGTGGCTCCTCCGCCTCCCTGTTGTCGAGCCTTGGCACCTCCAGTCTGTCAATGAACGCCTGCAGTTCTTTTCGGAAGGCCTTCATCTGAGCGTTGATGCGATACAGCAGTTCATGTTCCCTGATCCTGCTCCCGTCCTCCTCCGCGCCCTCCTCTCCTCCCCTGACGAACATCAAGTCCCCGTTGGAAACGTAGACCCTCGCCTCCGAGATGATGGTGGCCGTGTCCGCGATGAGCCTGTCGATGGTGCGGACGAGCCTCTCGGCTTCCACGCGGATGTCGATCATCTGCTGCCTCTCCCGCAGGCCGCAGTGGCCGCCGGGCAGGAAGCGGGCCAAGGCGGAGGAGGCGGAGCCCTCCGGGCCCGTGGGCGTGTAGAGGCCGCGCGTGGGCGTCATGCACCGGCTGCTGCCGTTGTTGTTCCGCACCTCGTCCGAGTCGCTCTCCCCGCCCACGGGGCCCTCGCGCTTGCGATGCGGCGGGAGCAGGCGCGAGGAGGTGGAGTCCTCGTCGCTCTCGCGGCGGCCGCTCGCGGTGCCTCCGGCGTCGCTCTCCGCGTCGCTGTCCCGCGGGCTGGGCCGCAGGGAGAGGTGGGAGGCCAGGTCGTAGCGTTGCATGTTGGAGAGGAGCACGCGGTTCTCGTACTGCAGCTGCATGACCTGATCAGAAACAACAGAGGTGGGGTCAGCGGCAGAAAGATATTTAATCTGGTAAAGGTAGGGCTGAAACGATTAATCGTATTAATTGTGAAGAATCGATTATTGAAATGATCGTCAACAAATTTACTAATCGATTAATCGTTAACTGGAGAACACCAACTCAGAAAAAGGCCAATAGCTGAAAGAACAGCAGACCCAGAGCAGTAATTATGCTAAAACTGTACAATCTATACATTTTGCATTTAAGACAAAAAAAAACTGAATCCAGAAATACCAGATTAGCTCTACTCTATACTGATGTTGAGTCAATCAGAAAGGGCTGAGCTGAAGTATTTATTTTGCTGCAGATGAAATGCTGTTGCATTTTAGACAATGAAATGTTTATATTGTTATTTTAAAAAGAAATTTAATTATTTGTTTGAATGTATGTCTAATATTGCATAAAAAAGGCTTTAATGAAAAATCTGCAGAATGTGCACAATTTTTTAACCTATTAATCGATTAATTGTCAGAATAATCGATGGATTTATCGATAACTAAACTAACTGTTAGTCGCAGCCCTAGTTACAGGCACTCACTGCGGTGTCATGAGGAGTGGTTAAAAAAAATTAGAAATGAGGAAACAAAATTCACAGTTAATTTCTCAAATTAGTGGTTCCTGTGTCCCTGAATTAAACATTTGTAAGCAAAAATAACACGTGCATTTATTTAGCTGCAAAAATGACCAAAGTGACTGAAAATAGGTGAACTATGTTGATGTCTAAGGAAGAGCTGCTTGCGGTGGAGAAGTCCAACAGTTTTTATGTGCTGGTATATATTTACATATATATGTATATATTTATATTTATATTTATATTTGTCTGTATATATTTAGTTCTGAGTAAAGTATCCAGATAAAAGTCCTTTGTTTACATTGGGTGCGTACCTGCATTTCAAAGTTGTACCTTAATATATTCTTTCAAACTGCACCATTTCTTACATTCTCATCAGCCTCAGACAGACTTTGTGTTTTGTGAGGAAAGCAAAAGAATTCAGGACACTTAATGTTTTTCAGTTCAACATAAATAAGGAAATGATCCCTGTAAGTACTTAGTTTTCCATACCTTTCCACTCAGATCATTAATCTGCAGCCGGGCCGCTTTCAGCTCCTCCTGCAGGGTTTCTGCTTTGGCTCCGTCAGTCGCTGCCCCTCCCGTCAGTCCCCCGCCGTGCCTGGCCCCGCCCTCGTGAGTGCCGGCCTTGAAGCGCAGCTTGTTCAGCTCACCGGTCACCCTCTTGTTCTGCTCCTCGGAGTCCGCCAGGTTCCTCCTCAGGAGCTCAGCCTCGTCCTCCACCAGCTGCAGCTGCTGCCGCAGCTCCGTCAGGTCGTCTCCCAGGCTGCGGCCCACGCCCGGCCCGCCCGCGGCGCCGCGCCCGGAGTTCCCGGCGCCCTCGCCCTCACCTCGTAGGTCGTCCAGCTCGGCTCTCAGCCCTCGATTCTCCACCTGTTTAAAAGCACGGAGCAGAATAACCTCCAACCTAAACAAAACAACAACTTTTCACTGCAGCGCCGGCTCTCACCTCCAGCTCAACTATCTTCCTCCCCAGGATGTTGGCCTCCTCCTCCACCAGGCGAAGCCGCAGTTTGAGTTCTGACTCGCGGGTGGTGGGCGGCCCGCTGGCCTCCCCTTTAGGATGGGTGCTGTCCAGTTCTCCGTAGAAGGAGCGGTACTTCTGCAGCTCCTGCTCCAGGCGGTCTTTCTCCTTGTCGATCTTGGCCGCCTTCTTCCTCATGAGCATGGCTTCCTCTTTGACGAAAGCTAACTGGCACTTCAGGTCTTCGTTCTCCTCCTGAAACGTAAAGGGAACGGACGCTGCAGAGTTTACGAGGCGGAAACGGAAACGGTAACCCTGTCTTTTTGGAAAAAGCTGCTCTTCGCGATAAGCTACGAAGACACAAAGACTTCAGATTAAAGTAAAGACCTTGTGCTGCAGCTTCTCTTAGCTTAGAGTTTACTGAGAGGATGTTTGATCTTCACCAGCTGTTAACTCTCAGACTCTCAGCCTGAAGGGAAAAGCCAAATGTTTGACTTAAGACACATTACATAAAAATGTAATGGGTAGAATAGTTTGAATCGTATGCAAAAGAAAATACATACGATTGAGGTATTAGTAACATCAAGCTGAGTAAACAGTTCAGACAAGAAAACAAATGAAAGGCCTAGCATTCCTTGAAACACATCGCCCGCCGCCTTTCATGTCAGAGTTTTAGACTAAAATTGCCTCATATTAAGAAATGGCAGAGTATGTGTTGGGAAGGACTCTCAGTTTCTGCTACACCTAATTTCAGCTCAAAATCTGTAAAAAACTGAGTTCCTGCCTTGTTTGTGTCGGCTAATGTTGATTAGCCTTTCTCCTCACCTCGGTCGGAGTCTGCGCTGCTTTCTTCTCCGCCTTCTGGACGTCTTTGCTTCCTCTTCTTTTCTGAGACTAACAGAGAACGGAGAATTGAAAAAAACATTGCTTTCCTTTTTTTTTGTTTTCGTTCTGTTGTTGTTTTGAACAATGTGTGTGTGTATATGAGCAGTCCTCGCCTTTTTTTTTTTAGGACCGCAGTGTAAAAGAAACAAAGCTAAATGTGTACGACTCAAATAAATATGTCCAGATTACTACCGTGGAGTTTTAGGGTAACTATTTGTTTACACAAGGTTTATGGCGACCATAGGGCCTAGCTCACATAGAAAAGAAAAAGCAAACAGAAACAGGTTTTTATATGTGTGTGGTTTGTGTTTGTTAGTGCTCACCTCTTTGGTTTTGTCCAGCTCGTTCTGCAGAGCCTGCTTGGTCACTTCCACCTCGATGAGTTTCTGCCGCAGCTTCTCGTTCTCCTCCTCCGTCCTGGTGCGCTTCTCCTCCACCTTCTCCAGCTCGTGGTGCAGCCTCACAGACACATCCTTTGCCACCTGAGCGGAGATTTAACAGGGGGGGGGTTAGGAATGGATTTGATTTGTTGATTAGACTGTGAGGTGTTTTCATGCTTCACTCTTTTCAGATTTAGAAAACCAAGTGACTTTAGATAAAAGTTAAAGGCCAAGCAGCTTAGAACGAACCCATATCGCCCACCATCATGCCAGAATTTTAAACTAAGATAATATAATAAATAAAAATGGATTGATAGTTATTTCAGTAATAAAAATAGCATGTACAGCTTGAAGCAATAGAGTGCAAACCTTCGCCAAGACTCATTATCATGGGACTGATGATTGTTGTTTTTGGGACTGATGATGTCATCATGTGATGTCATCACTGTATGTTGAGGAGCACAAACCTCCGCCTAGGCCATAGGGTCATTAAAAAAAAATGTAGGAGCCCAATCGTGATCCCAATGTAATGTTCTTATTTGTTCTTTGTGACAACCTCAGCATTTCACGAAAATTCCATCAAAACCCTTACTTTTTGAGTAATCTTGTGCACAAACAAACAAACAAACATGGAGATATCTGTCACATCTGTAAGGATGAGGACATGAAAACGACCTGATTCCCGTCTGTTTGGTCACATCAACCGTGATCAGACCCAGAGCCACTCCTGCAGCCTTCTCTAACCTTCAGGTCCTGCTCGAGGCTCCTGAGCAGCTCCTCGTCGATCTCCCCCGTCTGGGCGTAGCGCAGCCTCTTCCGCTCGGCCTTGCGCAGTCGGTACTGCAGGATCCGGCAGTTCTTGTTGGCTCGCTCCAGCTCGCGCCTCATGTCCTGCAGCTGACAGGTGTCCTCCTCGTAGAAGGTGTCCCGCATCTCGTCCATCTCGGCCCTCATCTCCTCGATTTCACACTGGGTGGGGCACAGCACAGACGCAAGCATGGCTCACAGCTACAGACAGAACCGCTCTGTGTTTCAGCACCACGCATTCATCGAGGTCAAGGCCCAGCTCTCCTTAAAGGGACGCACATCACCTGCCAGAGTTTCAACTAAGATCATGGAGCTGTAGCTGTTTTTATATAGCAGAACACTAGCTGAAAGCTAAAAGGAGTAAAACACTAGCTGAAAGAATCAAAATGATAGCTAAATGCCTAGGGTAGCAAAACATTAGCTAAAAGGATATTATCACTAAAATGATAGCTAAAAGGATCAACATAAATAGCTAAAGCCCAAAGCAGCAAAACATTAGCTAAAAGTAACAAAAGCTAAAAAAAAAGAGCATAAGACTAGCTAAAAGAACCAAAACACTAGCTAAAATGATTAATATGATAGCTAAAAGCCCAAAGTAGCAAAAAATAAGAAATCATTAGCAAAAAGCTGAAAGAAGCAAAACACTAGCTAAAGGAATCGAAATGCTACCTAAAAGCAGCAACAAACTACAAATAACAAAAGACTAGCTAGAAGCTAGAAGTAGGGGGGAAATCTTTCTAAAAATTAAAAATAGCATAAGAAGATTAAAGCAGCTCCTGTTTGCTGAAGCTACAAAGTGTTTCCATGGGAACTGTTAGTTAATAAAGTTAAATACAAGTGAGTTCAGTTCCAGTAATACTGCCACTGTTAACCATCCTAACCCCGTGTGGACAGCTTGATGGAGGATGCTGAGCAGACTGATGGACTCCTGTTTACCTGCTCACCCATCAATCATGACTGCAAACATCAGCGGAGCAACAGGTTCCACCTTTCAGAGCCCAGTCATCCTCAAACACACCGCAGTTCTTAGGTTTGTTCATCAGAATCATCTCTATCTGTTTATTTATTTTTCCCGAACCTTGAGGTCGTCGTTCTCCTCCAGCAGCCTCTCTATCTCCTCCTCCAGGGCCTGGTCCTGCTGAGTCAGGCCGGCCGCCTCCGCCGGGGCCGCGTCGCCCCGCGCGGCCTCCGTCGGCTCCGCGCCGTCGCTCTGCATCCTCGCGCCGCTCCTTTTCGAGCCTCTTCTGCAGCTGGGAGCGGATCGGCTCAGGCTGGAAGCATCCTCCTCTCCACGAGATCCAAGCCGAGGCCCGCCGCACAACTCAGGGGCGCGGCGCTGCTCTCCCCCTGCTGCAGCTCCTCCTCCTCTTCTTCCTCCTCCTCCGCAGCGTTCCTCGGAGACCGGGCTCAGGCTCCGCTCGGGGTTACCCTTAAAACATGAAGCCGGTGAATTCACCGCATCTCCCCGCGCAGCATCCGCCCCGCTCGGTGTGATCGGATCAGCTTCAGCACCATCCGGGTGAACAGCTGCTCCGCCACGCCTCTCGGGCTCCCCCTCTCTGCCGTCAGCGGACCTCCTCTTCCTTCCGTTTCCGCCTTGTGTCCGGCGGCCTGCCCGGTTCCTGGTTCGTGTCCGGAGAGGGAGGCTGATGACCCGAAGCCTGTCCTGCAGCGCCGCTGGCGGCCGACTTCATTCCCCTCTTTTTATAAAAATAAACTCCAAACATGCGCTACTTTGGAACTATTATATATAATTAACTACAAATATACCATAAAACAATTTTGCTATATATTCGCATGTATTAAATAAAAAAAAAAAGTTATAATGTCCGACATTTCCCCGAAGCAGCCACTACGTGTCGCTGTTTCCACTCGCACCTTGTTGCAAAATTGCAAAAAGCGTTTCCCCAAAACTAACGGAGCTGACTGGACAGGACAAAAGTCTTTATTTAAAGCTGGTTTTGCCGCAGAACATGGTAAAGAAACCCTGACTCCACAGGGCACCACCTGACGGCAGGAAATTAACAAAACCTCACTTTTACGGCAGGTCGTTGTAGCATATAATCGAACCGCATTCCTCTGTTTTACGCATTAATTATAACTTTCCTGTTTTTGTTTTTTTTTTCAAAACCACACTCTGACTACTCACAGCTGACAATTAAACTTTCTAGAAAAAAAACATCCCTACTAGCAAAAAATGATTTTTACAGGAAAAAAAGTTTTATCTAAGTATGCTTAAACTGAGCATGGATTACAGATATCCAGATCAGTTCTTATTATATAACATCTCAGATACCCAGAAAGTAAGTATTGAGCATTCACCTCTAGATATCCACAAGTATGTGCTTCATAGCTATAGAATGAATGAATAATGAGTTCAAGCATGAAAGCGTAATTCAGTTTTCTGAAAGAGGTTCTTAGGAACAAAGTTTACAGCCTTTCCAAGACATTTCAAAAATGTTCATTCTGATCACCAAATTAGGAAAAACTCTTCCAGTCATTGTAGTGAATGGCTTCCATCCAACTTGTATTATTTTATACTTTTGTCATTTTATCTTACATGTTAAAATCAATCAATGCTTCATTGTGATGGGACTATTAAGTTGAGCTTATTTAAACTTTCGTGCAGATGAGTTATGATATCATGTAAGCAGGCATCATATAGTGACCATATGGTCCAACATTAGTAAAATAAAATGAATAGCACAGCTTATTTCAAGATTTTGAGAAGAAATGTGCAGCGTTGTATAATCTCAGTGATTTACATCTAAACTTAAACTAAAAGTGGCCAAATTAAATTCATTTCCAGTGTGTAAACTTATCTTATGATATGCAGTGGATCGATATCGGCTCTTGTCTGACTTGCCAACATAATTCTGGTCCAGCAGATGGTGCTCTTCTTGCACAAAACCTCAGCAGAAGCCCCCGAAGCTAAGCTGCTCCACAAACCAAGAGCTCAGTAAAACGCTGACTGTTTCCACTCGGTTAGTCATTTACTGGCTAATGAGATGAGTGAGTGACGGCTCAGGTCTGTAGGGGTTTATCCTCTGCAAACTGACCCTTCACCCTCCTGCAGAAATGGGTCTGTAGACTGTCAGCAAACTCCACACTTTAAGCCTCAGTAAACCTGTCCACCTCGCTGAAGATGGAATGGCGTGGCAGGGCGTAGAGGTTGTGTGTCTTCTGCAGGTATTTTTTTTATATACAGTCTGCTGCACAAACTTGCACTTGAAGTCCGTTTTCTGAATGCGAGTTCAAGGTTTTTTTTTGCAGCAAGGGGAGGGAAGCAGGTTATTGTGACCTGTGCTAAAAGCCCTGACCCTTCTGCAATCCTCTTAGTTGCTGGCTTAGATTCTTCTGTGTCCCCGAGGAGGACAAATGCACTTCCTCACACCCATCTCATCCAGTGTATTGCTCACACCTACACCCCTGGGAGTCTTTTTACCTCCACCCTGACGTTGTGGTTGGAAAGTGACAGGTGGTGGTGGGTTGGGCAACATGATACGAGGTGTAAAAAGTGGCGTTGTGCAGCTGTTGAGCAACTAAAGAGAACATGGGGGTGAGAAATAAACCTAAACTGGAGTCTAATAGGGAATAAATAAGTTAATAAAGCAGTTAATGATTGCACTGTGTGCTGAAGGAGCAGTGGGATGCAAAATGTTTTTAAAAAATGAGTCAGCATCGGACAATCAATTAGCAGACTCCTGAATTTATGCCACTTGTCTCTGTCTGGTTAGAGCCCACAGTTGAGCAAGTACATACTGCCCGCAGATTAGAGGTGGCTTCTCTGACAGTGACCTGGTTTCCTGGGTAACTCCTGGAGTGACGTGGGAATAAGCTCTTTTGAAGCTAAAGCCAATTTGCTTTCAAAGATTAGGGGAGATCTGTCTGAACCAGCTGAAGACACAGCCCTTTCCTCTGCCTCTTTGCACACGCAGTCCTAGATGAGATCTTTCCATCCCGGAGGTCCAGAAACGAAGAGAAGAGTCCGAAAACGGGTGGAGAGGGGAATGGGAAGGCATGTAGTTTTAAGGTTAAAAGTAATATTACAGCTCTTTTAAAAGTGCATGAACAATTAACGTCCATTTTGTTGTAAATAGCTCTTTAAACAACCACAGTTTGGAGATGCAGACTTTAATTTGGACTGGATTGACGAGCGAACGGCTAGTCCACGGGAAGCCGAGAACAAAGTGGATTGCTGCCATCTTAAAACATCTCAGAAGTTTCACAGAGATTCAAGCAAATGCTTGAAAGATGCCATGGAAGAAGCAGCTAAACGAGTAACACATGGCTGCCTTTTTGCGAATGCAAGGACACACAAACATACCTTGTGCTGACATTGTTTTTATTCGACTTACATGCGCAGCAGGGAAGCTGTATCGTTTTTATTTGAGTTAGACAAGATAATGATGGCTTGTTTTTTTTTTTTTTTTTTTTTTTTTTTGAAAAAAAAAAAAAGAAGCTCTCTGTCAACGATGCGTTTCCCTCCCGGTCCTACGTGGCAGCGAGACGACTTTTGAAATTCAGCCTCTTATTCTTGCACCTCAGCTACATCGCACAGCAAAAAAGAAAAATACATGGTGAGGACTCACAAAAATATGTATTTTCCACAAAGATATTCACATTTGCAAAAAGAAAAAAAAAATTAAAAGAAAACTACAGTGTTTTACATCAGCCTTTCAGCTCACAGTGAACACAAAGACAACAGCGAACACGTTGGTAGGAACTTGAAGCAGCAAAGAAGTCCGTGATAAGATTTGAATGTCAGACGCTGCAAGTGACTGCAAAGAAGTTAAATCCAGCAGATGAAAAGTTACAATTCTGTGTAGTTTCCTTTAATAGCCATGATCAACTTAACTAAATATGTGTAAACAAAATATCCCCTCCTTAAGCTCTGCCCCCAGAATTCTCTCTTTGCTCTTTCTCTTTGGGAATTAAATTAATTACATTTATTTTCGAGCACTGATAAATAAACTATAGCATTAAAGACTATTCAAGCTTTCAGGTGAAGCTGTGTCCCAGAGTGCAAAAGTTGGAGGAGAACTTTGGTGGTGGATGCTGAGCAAATTGCAGGTCCTTTGAATATCTTTGGTCCTAACAGGGTCCAACACAAGGCTGGACAGAAGAGCGTGGAGTCTACATGATCGGCGTTTTGCTTTTCTTCATTTAAAATAACAAAAAGGAGACGACACAACTCTCTTCCGCTTACAGACACGCTCACAAACACACGCTGCTACCGTTTTCGTCTTCTCAAGTTGGTCCCAAATCACATCCGTCTACGTTTTTAGGGATGACTTTCTGGTCAGAACGCTCCCTTTATGCCTCCCCTCCCTCTCTGGTGTTTATCCGCTTTGTTTTGCCAGAAAAGCTCCTCTTCCTTGTTCACTCTCTTTTCGCCCTGCCCTTCTTTTGCCTCCTTCCATTGTCCTCCGCCTCCTCCGCGTTGCTGTGACCGTTCGCCACGGCGGAAGTGCCGTTAGCCACCGGCTTGCCTCCTTTCAGCGAGGAAGGCTTGCGTCTGTAAGCGTGATAGTAGAAGTTGGCGAAGAGGATGATGAATGTGACCGCATAGCCGATCAGAGCCCACTGCATCCAGCAGGGGAACGGACAGCCGGTGTAGAGGGAATAGCCAGCGTGGCCGATGGTTACGTGGAACTGGATCTGTCGGACAATTTACAATGAGCACAAAAATTCAAACATTTCTGCCAAAAAACCCAACCTAAAATACATTAAAGATGAAACAATGTGGTCCTCTGACAGAGTGCATATACATTAAAACAGGTTCCTTCACATGCTTTTGATTCTCTGTATGTACAATAAATTAAAAACTTCATTTAAAAATTTCAGATAAAAAACCTGTAGAGATATGAATAAACAGTAAACTGCCACATATCTGATTGGCTTTTTGACACTTCCAGCTTAGATATAGTGAGATATGTAACTGCGTTCACATTAGTCAAAAGGAGCACAAAATACTGAATTTACTGAGCTAGAATGATCCTCTTTGGCCTCTCTGTGTCTTGCTTTGGGCAAGAAACATCTGCACACAATTATACACCCACAGTGTGATTAAAGATGCAAAGCCTTGCCCTGAAATGTGGCATTGCAGATTATTGTGCTGCATGTTTAACTGAGAATCAGTAATATTCTTTTTTTCATGTAAGGATTATATCAAGTGTTTTACACAACACCATTTTATTCACAGTGAGTCTTTTATTAAGACTTTTTTATTTGCTTTTTAAACTAAAGTTAGATCTTATCCTGTCATTGTTAAATATCAACAAACAGCAATAACCATTAAAACTAATCACTAAATCCACATTTCTTTGCTGCGATTTTCTACTAGCATGACAAATCCTGCATGTCTTTGTGTCTGAAGTACAGTTACACTAAATTCACCTGTAACTGTGCACAAAAAAGGTGAGAAAATTATAAAAACCTCATTCAGATTGATGTTTTAATTCTATCCCTACAAATCAGTTTTTATTTCTACGCATAGGATATTTAAAACAACAGTTATTATATTTTCTGTAAAGGCATTACTCACCATCTGAATAATAGTGAGGTATTTTTTCCACCAGAGGTACTTCTGCATATGAGGTCCCAGAGCTGCCAGACCATAGTAACCGTACATGAGGACGTGGATGGACGAGTTGATGGTTGCGCCAAAAAATGCTGTGGAGAGGTTTTGTGTCAGACGTAACTCTGGCCGCGCTATTTCAAGACTGTCTAACAAGTGCAAAAGGTCGAGCTCAGTCGGATTTCAGCAGCTGGAGGTGAAATGAAACAACTCACACTGTCCGCCGGGGACCCACTTGATGCCGATCCACCACAGGATGAACATTGTACAGTGATGGTAGACGTGGAGGAAGCTGACTTGGTTGAACTTCTTCCTCAGTATGAAAAAGACCGTATCCAGGAACTCCACTCCTTTGGAGATGTAGTACCACCAGAGAGCAGAAGCTATCTGAAGATGCAAAAGAGGCAGAATGGAAGCTAATCTTTGAGAAATATCAGCACAATTGTACAAACACAAGGTGCAGACAATGGAGCTGGAGTGCTGTTTATTTTAGGGTTGCACCAATACAGATACCAGTTTCGGGTATTGGATCCAATACCACATGCATGTACTCCTACTCGTACTTTAAGGCAGTGTGACTTTCACCTCTCAGTTGAGCAGTCAGGTGGTAGAGGAGGAGGAATGTGTACAATACATTTTTTTTTAAATTTCCACCATTATTAGGGGGAAAAAAGTGTTCAAAACACAAATTTTCACCATAGAAATGACCTAATGGGTTGGATAACATATGTAATTAGAGGTTCTTCTAATTTTAAGAAGTGCAAAGGCATTTATTAGTACTTGTATTGGTACTCAGTATCTGCAAGTATCTACATCCCTTGTTTATTTCATTCAATCCTGTGGCTTTTTCCAGAAATATAAGTGATAATAATATTATTCTCCTACAGAAAGATGAAGACTGTATGAAATATAGATCACTGCACACTGAACCACCAAAAGCTAAATTTTACCCGAACAAATCATGAAATGCATAAAACCACATGTTTTTACATTCATTTAGTGTGATTTCAAGCGGGAGTGTTCCTGTTTTAGCTTTGCTGTTGTCCTTCCCTTGTCTGACAGAGAGACACACTGTCTGCAAAGCTGCTCTCTAAGCCGTGGCACTGTGGCGCCTCTGATCCCTAAATAGGACTGCTGTGACAGAGCAAAGAGCAGAAGAGAGAGAGGTGGAGCTGGAGCTTTAGTGTGGCGAGGCCAACCACCACGCCCTCTTCAACCCCCCAAAAATAAGTTGGCTCTCATCGTCTCTTTGATTCTCTCCTACTTCGATGCTCGACAGAATCTTCTTGAAGTCAGCAACAAGATTATAGCATCGCTCCACCCATCAGACATGAGGAAGCCCCACTTCTGTGTAGGCCATTTGTCGAATTATTAGACAGTTCTCATGTATTCGCTTGGTGATGTGTGTGAGGGGCAGCTTACCCTGACTTCGTTGACATCGTTTGAGTAGTTGACAGGCTGACAGAGGTAGCTGTACCCGGCAGCTCGCGATGCCAGCAGGAGCTGATAAAAGAGGGCAAACGGCAAAGTTGGAGCAAGATTTGAAAAGTCCTGATTTAGAAAAATGAACAGGAAAAGCCTTGAAGGAAAGTAAAACTTAGTGAGCCATGCTTAAAGGAGCAGGGTGAAAACATCAATAAATGAGAGATATTTCAACATTTATCTGTTCAAACTTAGCTGTTTAAGCTCTTAAATGCAGCAGCAAGTTCAGGAACAAGTCAAATGCTGAATGACATCAAACCGAAGAGTTCACCCTTCTTCTTCATAAAACAACTTGTGACTTTTGTGGGACAGATGGTGTTTTGGTTTTGACAAGCAAGCTGAATTTATGAGAGGCTTTAATGTAAAAAGCCGCCGAGACAGGCGTTACTTCAACCTGATCAAACGTTAAGTGGCGTCTACAATCAGCGACCCATTCCTGTTTGAGTCCACGACCGCACTGACCTCTTTGGCGATGTAGAAGTTGAGGACCACCATGCTGAAGTTGTAGACTATGAGGGTCCTTCTGAGTATGTAGGGCTGGCGGTCCTGCATATATTTAGGCCCCGCCCACAGGAAGATCAAGTACAGGCAGCTGATGGCCAGGGTGGGAAAGGGGGACTGCATCATCGGCCAGTTCTCCACCCTTTTGTCTGGAGGCAACAATTGATGGTTGTTGTCAGAAACGTTAATCTCATCGATAGCAAACCATGTCAATTCATTTTTCTCGTGTGGTGATAAATAACACCTGGTGTTAAGAACTGTTTTGAGCGCATAATCATGCAAAGACTTTAATCTTGGCGTGAGTTAGAAACACAGACAAAGTAAAGATTTCTTCACTGTCCTCAAGAAGGAGGCGAAAACAACCAGAACGTTGAAAATGTTGCTGCTTGGTTTTTGGTTTAACCTGTAAATTCATATATTCACGTTTCTTATTGGTATTTCTGAAAGTGAATTCAGTAAAATGATGCTGACTTAAATTTCTGTCTAACTTCTGTTTCTATAGCATTGAAAAATAATGAAAACCATTACTCTGAGTCATTGGAAGTATTAAAGAAATGTCATTTGCTAACATGTGCATGTGTGTGTGTAGTGGCTGCTGCTTTGAGTGGCTTAAAAACAAGTGAACTCAGCTTACCTGCTATAGTAAGGCTCCATTTGTAAAACTCTACAGTGTCATTCGCAAGATGTGTTACAACCTCCATGACTCTCCCTTTGGTCTTGATTATACTGTGGCAAAGAGAGAAAGAATACTAAAGTCAATAAGAGACAGACAAATCAAATTACTGGCCATACACACCCCGTCAGAGTGACCATTAGCTTCAGAGAGCTGTACTTCACTAGTTGGAGTGTGTGCTCGTCTTACCTGAAATTACAGTTTATGTTTGTTTTGTGTCTGTAGGGATCAGAATAGTTAGACCCAGTCTACACGACTCGGAATACGTTTTTAAACCGATATGTTTTTTTTCTCTGTTTATATATAAAACTCCATGCATACAATTTTAACAGAAATGCTGTAATACCCCTACCTTGCCACTAGGTGGCAAAAACGTCCACATTACTAAGATATCAACATTTTTAACATGGTTCAACTACCTTTACAAGTTCCTCTAGGTGATACACCATTTCAGCACATGATTGAAGTCTAATGGCGACAGGATCAGGGTAAACTGAGACATACACACAAAAAATGGATCAAATTGGTTTGACTATTGGTTTCTAGGGTATAAACTGAAAGTGTTTATGTTTCAAAAGCTAAATACTTCAACTCAAGGAATGTTGGAAAGCATTTTTATTTATTTTCTTTCTCACCAGAAACTCTGTTTACGTGTGGATGAGAGGGGCAAATACCTCAGAAACACAAATTTTTTAAAACACATTTGGATTAGTGTGCATGAGGCCTGAAAGCATAATACTTTCATTGCATGTGCTAATATACAAAGAGCATTATCATTGTAGTTTAGACGCCTCCTAAAAGTACAAAAACAAACTTGGTCTTTTGGTAGAACAAATATGTTCTTTTGATGAACATTTGTAAACATGAAACAATAAAAAAAGAAGTTGTGCACGTCTGCAATTTAGATTGTCACATTTAATGATATCGGTCAGTTGACACACAGCAACTGATATACAGCAGCTGCAGGAAGCAAGTTTTCCATTTTTATAGGGGAACCACAGAACATACATATCTAGACCTTCAACAGGAACCTGGAGTTTGAAGCCGGAGTGGGACCAACCTCCCCTCTCGCCTGGTTCCAGTACAACTTTTAAGTCCCGCCCCCTTCATGTAAAACAAATGGGACATTGACCTTATAAAAATAATCATAAAAACAAACCTCAGATAATTGTTTTCAGGTGTTGACTGCTGTTGATTCACACAGTTTTTACCTTGCTGCTGTTTGTTCAAATATTCAGTATTTCTAATACGTTTAGCTGTAATTACTGTAAAAAGGACTTGTAACACCAGCACCATTCCTAGTGAGCAGACTCTGGTTCCAAAAATACAACTGGAGTCCTGCTGGTTTCAGTTCCCAACAATAAAAGAAGGTTGGCTTTGGTCTATAACATGCACAGTCTATGAGTGAAACGGGCAACTGATGTCTAGACCAGTGGTTCTCAAACTTTGGAGCTTCTGACCCACAATGGCAGTGATCTGCTCCAGTCTGTGTTCACAATAAAGGAATGGATGAAGTACGTCTGCTTCACTGTTCATAGACAGACAGCAGTGTAATTCAAACTGTAAGCTGGCAGTAAAGATATAGATATCGTCATCCAGCTCACTGACACTAATTAGACTGTGTTGCATAACAAACAGCTCCTATCCACCCCAGAGCTGAGAGCTTTTGTCTTCATATTAATCTATTATTCATCCGATGAGTCGGATCAGCTGTTCTTTAAATAATTAAGTGCTCACTATACACTAACAACTGTCTACCAGTGGTGACAAAGAGCTGAGCTCTCAGCCTTTAATGTTGCACACACATGGGAAAAAAAAAAAAAAAAAAAGAACTTTAGGGTGGACAGTCCTTCCACGATTTTATCTGCTAACACACACCGGGTCAGGGTTTAGTTTAGCCACAGATCAGAGGGGGGTTAACTGGGTCTGTCTGTGGACAAAAAGACCGGGCGCATGTGTCAGCAGGTTTCGCCCAAGAGGCTTAAATTCAATTGATCAACGAGCTTAGATGTAGGCCTAAGAACAAATGGCCAAGCCTCTTCTTTGAATGTCTGCCTGCATGTGCCTCATACAAAGAAACATCTATTTATTTGTGAAGACGTGTGAGATTTAAACGTTCACAGCGAATCACATTTAATGGGATCTTGCATTAATATCAACAGGGAGAAATCCGTCACTAATGTGTTTATTAGAGGCCCGGCTAATAATATCATTTACACCTGTTGGGTTTTTGTTCAGGATTAACAGGTGTGTGGCTGAGAGATAAATAGGAGAATTAAAATAATTTACAAGCAATAATAATAATAAAAAATGTGATTAAAACCAGTGGATCAAATAGGAATAAAACGTCTAATAATTATATACAATTAAAACCCCTCTTAACTGTTAGTTCACCAGGTTCACGAACAAAAATATCATTAAATATTTACTCAAAACTAAATAAAATAAAATAAAAAACTGGTCCCAGCAGTTTTATAAAGACTAGCAGTTACTTACGTCCTTGGTATTTAAAAACGTATAATGACATCCGGTGTAATTTGATGCCCAGCTCTGTCCACTTCACTCTTCTTTTTCCTTCTTCTTCTTCTCTGGTTTCTTTCTTGCGCTGCAGCTAATCAGTTTCCGGTTTACAGTTCCACATTGAACCGTGAATTTTGGCAAGAAACTAGACAAGGCAAGGAGGGGAAGAAAAAAAACCCTATAGCTAAGACCAGTCCGCTGTAGCTACATGAGGTCCCCGCCGGCCGCTCAGCCGCATCATCATCATCATCCTCCTCCTCCAACAATCTCCTGTACGCCGGTGAGGACGGACAGCTCTGCGCATGCGCGGACGGACTCCCGTGCGACAGCCGCTGAGCAGAGCTCCTGGCTCTTTGTGGCAATTAGCTTAGTTTCCTCTGTTCGTCTTCGGTATTGACTGCTTCTGCGGCCGTTTGGATAATCGATTACCCCGTCAAAACCAACCTAATAATTTATTTTAAAAATTATTTTGTAAACTCACATGTTCCTCATGATTAGAAACATGGACGCTCACAGAAATGGTGAACTCCAGGGCACAGACTTTTGAAAAGGCCCCCACTTGTTCCTCAGGGGGGCCTTTTTCTCATTCAAAAGGCTAAAGGCAGACAATGATAATGTTTTTGCCCCCATCTGTGCGTGTCTGTTATCAAAATAACTCCTGGATCAGTTTTAATAAAGCTTGAAAATAATCATTAGATGTACACCTATAATTGAGTAACTTTTCAAGATGGCTGCCACAATCGTTAGAGCTTAAATTGCACAAAATTGTTTATAATTCAGTAAATTTTCCAGATATCTACCTAAAGATTGGTGTGGCAAGGTTTTGTTTGAAATGTTGTCATTAACCCTTTGGAGTTTACTCTCTCAGTTATTGAGCCAACATTTGATGTAGTAGCAGTTGAGAGTTTATTTGCAACACACACTCCTAGCCTGAAGTTTTGCAATATTGCATGAAACTGTGCACAACCGTATTTTCAAGGTTTGACTTCATCATAAGCAGATCTTATTTAAAACTCTAGTATGAAAGATGGTGGGCGATATGCATTTCTTCAAAGAATGCTATGCCTTTAAGTTATAGTTTTTGGTTAATTGCTTTATAGATTTAAGTTAATGTGTTTAGATTTTTTTTTGTGTGTGACCTTTCAGGAAGTTTCTCAGATTATTTTGCTGTCCTGGTTTAATTTTACTGTGGTTCTACTCATTTTGGTATTCTATTCATTGGTGGAACAAGGCACCACACATGAATATTTTGTTAACTTCAAGTAGTCTACTAAGCCCTATTATTCCAAACCCAGTTTTGAGATATAAAACAGAGGTATTAGTTAACAGATTATGCTTGTATAAGTAAAACTGTAATGTTTTAGTTTTGATATTTCAGTGGTAAATGACTATCACAGTCAAAATTCTTATGGATTTGTGCTGGATGTGGAACACAACCTCTTAACATTTTAACATAAGGACGTTATAAATATAACTTGTAAAGGTCCCATCAGAGCAAGCGTCACCAAAAATGTGTCACTTGCATATATGGTGTTTGTTCTGTATTTTTTTGGTATCATTTTGCATCTTTTTGTAGTTGCTTTGTGCGTAAATCAAATCTTTAAACAAGTTGTTTTGTTTTCTCTGTTTGTTTCGGGGCCCAGCTTTGACTGACTGTTACATTTTTACCCATTTAGGGTTACATTGTTGCTGTCCTGTGTTTTAATCTGGGATTTATGTATTTCCAGTTTTCAGCTAAGATCTAATCCTCTCGTCATTTCTTGGACTTGCCCTCTGTTTGTTTTTCCAGCTCCCCTCCATGTGCATGGGCTCTTCAAGTGGCTGATAAAAACATCCCTGTCTGGGTTATCCCACTAGATGGTGCTGTCGGGTAAGTATAAAACTCTCATTTCATTCTTTGCCTCTGTACATTAGCTACATCATGATGGGTTTATCTAATGGAGAGTATGTCACTATTACAGTCAGTTTTTAAAAAAAAAAAGACTTTTAAGTATGAATCTTCTAAAAACATATGGCCAAGGTGCAATGTTAGGGTCACAATTTATTCATCAGTCTGCCATAAAAACAAAAACTGTGCCTTAAAAAGGAAATATTAATTTTAAAAGTACTTGACGTGCTGTGATGTTAAACATGATTTCATTTAGAAAGGCTCTTTCCAGAACAGGGTGAGAGTGTTCCCGAACGTGTGTAGCTGCTTGTGTTTGTGCACTTGCCCAGTGCACAACCCAGTTCCCGTACGAAACAACTAACGTTTCGAATGAAACAGAACTGCATCTGTTGTGCTCCGTTGTTTTGTGGTTGAAATGCTTTTGGAAACACACACTCAGAAATCCATACCCAGTGTGCACACGATGTACGATGACCTACCATGAGATTGACTCTTTTTCTTCACTAAACTTGGCATTCATAATGCCAACTTACAAGACTTAAATAGTGCTGTCTTTAAATAGTGCTTGAAACGATTTGTGTCCTCAGACACAATTTATTCCACTTATGCCTGAACGGTTCATTTTGGGCCCGCAGTTGGATTGTAATTATGGTCGTTCCAGCTGTTAGTTTGGGCAACAGGAAGCCTCTCGTTTCTGAAATGTACAAACTTTAAGTGAGAAAGTTGAGGAAGTGTTGTCAGCGCTGCCTCATATGGGCTACTGTTTTCATGCAAGCTAATGTAGTTTTGCAACCTAAAAGGAATGTGGATCCTTTAAATTAAATTTAAAAAAAAGATCACAAACTTTAATAATTTCAGAACATTTATATGACTCCTCTTATGCATTAAACTCAGTTCATCCAACTTGTTGTATGAACAAATACATTCCAGCACTTGTCACATTAATTGCTTGCAGGTCATACAAGATTAAATACCACATATGAGTTTGTTTTACCACATGTGTTAGCAACCACATGTTTAGCTCTAGCTTGCATAAACCGGTGCAGGTGTTACTTTCCCAGGCAGAAAGGACAGGCTTAAAATGACTGACCAGTTCCTCAATGAAGACAGCAGGAAGCTTGCTTTAAAACTGTGGAGTTGTTTCAAGTCATTCTCATAAGGAGCTAAAAAGGCATATCAGCATGGTTTTACCAAATTCACCTGCATGGTTTGCTCTCTTTTGCAACGACATGCACACACTCGTGCAAGCAGCCTGGATTTTGGCAAACCCTTATTGTGGCAAATAGATATGATGAAACTGCCACCACATCTGTGCAACCTGGGAGGTTAGCCATGTCTTCAGACTGTGGTTTGGCTAAAAACACTCAATATTAGATCAGCTCTGAGCAATGCAAGCAGCTTTTAGCTCCCAAACAAAATAAAAATGATATGATGTTAATAAAATAGAGATTATAATAAATGGTAATAAAAATGATCTTTATATATATATATATATATATATATATATATATATATATATATATATATATATATATATTTTATCATTCAGAGAACATCTTTTCCACTCTATGACACAATATTTTGTACAGTGGCTTCACGCAGGAGGAATTTCCTGTTTTCAAATTCCCATTTTCTTTTTCTCTTTCATTCCTGTCATGTTTTCTCTTTTATTTCACCATCACCAGGCTCGTACAGTTGCCCTCTGTTAATTTCACACAGTTTTATCACCCCTTACGATGTTCATATTTCATTCAACATCTGGAAGTGTCATTTCCACAAAGAGCAAACGTTTCAGTTTCCAACCAAACAAATACAAATGCCAGAGCCCAGTCATGTCTGTTTTTTTTGTTTTTTTTTCTTTTTGCCCCCAAGTCATCCATCGGAGATATATTACTCCATGATTTATGCTGGAACACACTGTGCTCAAATCACCAAGCAGTCTGCAAGGGAAATTTCCTTCTGCAGGGCACAGTCACAGCCAGCAACCTGAGATAAAACATTTTCTACATACCTCCAGAGCAGCTTCAGGGAAACACTGCTTTTTTGAAGCCCTCCTCCTTGAAAGGAGACTGTTTATATGGGACTTCTGTAATGGAAATAGATGTGAGGTCAGAATAAACGTGTGTGATCTGTTTAAACAGATTATTATTAGGGAGCGAGAAACTCAACTCAACTCCATTTGAAATCTCCACTTACCTTGAAGCACTTGTTCAGATACTCTGAAGTGGGGTTCTATGGAGAGGTTATGAACAATTAAAATTGTATGAGTTGGGGATAGCTTTTTGAATAGTCTCAATTTTGAGAAGAAAATGTTTATTTTTGACAGGCTAACAGCTAGTTTGAGCGGGGCCAGGACCAAAGTGAACTGCTGCCAGCTTGAAACAACTTCAGACTCAAAGGTTTCATAGCCCTTCATGCAAACGGCATCTCATGAACTTTTATATTGCCGTCAGTTTGCTATACTCAGTCATTTACATAGAATTCTGTTGTTATTTGTAAGTGCAAACAGCTGCAACTAGTTATAGCACTTCCATTGCAGGCTGGGCATTTCCTGCTGGAGTAGTATAACAATTCTGCTGCAATACTGTCTAATGCAAAACTGACACTGCTGTTCAGGTTTATACAATAAGGTTCACATTGAATTTTTGAGACTGGAGCTGCTTTCAGATGGCAGCAGTCCACTTAAACAGCCATTAGCTTGTCAGTCCAACCAAAATTCATCTCTATTTCTCAAAACTGAGGTTGTTCAAAGAGCTATCTACAACAGGTAGGATAATAACTGTTCATAACCTTTCCACAGAAACTCACTTCAGACAGTCTGAGCAATCCCTTTAACAAAGTTAAAGAAAACTCATACAGGCATGGAGAGAGCATGCAAACTCCACACAGTCTGTCACATTTGAGATTTGAAAATTGAGTCATTATTATTGTTTTTAATTTCAGGTTCAGCACAGTTGTTTACATTATTCTTCAGCATGCAAAGGCGTAACAATTCCTTATAAACAACTTATTTTAAGCTTTCTGGTTCTCCTGCTCCTACTGCAATTTGTGTCTACTTGCCCCGAGTCACTTTCTTTTACAGTTTCTGTCTAATCTGGATCAATCTGGAGCCTTTTCATGTGGTTTTAATTTGAAAGGCAGAGATTTCACCCAGTAGCTGATCCCTTTCTGCCTACAGTGGCTCACTTAATGTGACATTAGGTCACAAACTTGTGCCATTTTCTGGATATCTGGGCTTTTTTTTTCTTTTACTGCCTCCCATAAAAACAGGAATTGAGCCGCCACTTATGACGAACTATGAGCACACCCATACACAGCTTTGTCCTCAACTGGCCCCTGTGTAAAAAAGGACCCTCCCACTTCTTTCACAGTCTGTGGCCACAGACAGAAAGTACCTCAGCACTGGTGATGGAGCTCCAGTTTTCCTGCAACGCGTCTCGCTCATTCCCAGCGTTACACTATGTTTCCCTTCTCTAAACCCTCTCAGTCGCCATTACTCAGGCAGTTTCCCTCCTGTTTTTCTTCTCTTTTTGTTGCGCGTCACATGAATTCACCCTTATTCAGTCTTTCATACTTAGACAGACACAAACACACTGAGTCAAACGTAAAATGTTGACTTAGCAAGAAGAAGGCAACAAATTGGGAACAGAAACAAAAATGACCCACCAAAACTGAAAAAAAATTAGAGCAATATGTTTTTCAAGGAATTATTTAGATGTTAAAAGGAATGTAGAATTTCTAAATATAAAAATATTCCAGTAATCTTTATTAAATTAGTCTTATTAAAGTCAGTTAAGTATAATACACAGTACGAGAGAAGCAACTTTATTATTAAAGATGAAAGGCTTTTTAAAAATAGCAGTAAAAACGTCTGTAAATCAATGCATTCCTCATTCCAAAGCTTACCAACCATATCATTTACAATGGTAAGAATTGTAATAATTACTGTAGCCTCCCTGAAAATGTTTACTCCAGGGTGTTGGAACCAGTTATCGAACCTTCAGGAAGAGCAGTGTAGCTTTTGTCCAGTCTTGGAACAGTGGACCAGATCTTTACCCTTAAAGAGTTGTTAAGGAGGTAATGGGAGTTTAATTGTCCAGTCTACATGTGTTGTGTGGATCTGGAGAAGGCTAACGACTGTATGACTTACTGGGGTCACTTCTAAGAGCTATCCAGTCTCTGTATAACCAAAACAAGAGCCTCGGCACAAAGTTGAGCTTGTTCCTGGTGCAGGTTGGACTCCACCAGAGCTGTTCATCGTCTCTAATACTGTTTGTGGTGTTCATGGACAGGATCTCGAGGCACCGTCATGGAGAAGAGGGTGTCTAGTTTGGGAACCGCAGGGTCTCGTCTCTGCTTTTTGCAGAGAATGTGGTTCTCTCGGTCTCTTCAGGTTATGACCTTTCAGTGTGCACCAGGGCAGTCTGTAGCCGAGTGTGAAGCACCTGGGGTGAGATTTAGCTCCTCTGAATCCAAGGCTGTGGCTCTCAACCAGAAAAAAGTGGAATGCTCCCTACAGGTTGGGGGTGAGTCTCTGCCCCCAAGCTGAGGAGTTCAAGTTTCTGGGTGTCTTGTTCACGAGTGATGATAGGATGGAACTGAAGATAGATCAACAGATTGAGGCCTTGTCTGTAGTAATGAGGGTGTTGCTTCAGTCTGTTGAGGTGAAGAAAGAGTCAAAAGGAAAATCTCTTGATTTATTGATCTATCTACATTCCATCCCTCACTTATAGTCATGAGGTATGAATCACAACCGAAGGAACAAGACAGAAACATCTGAAATGGGCTTCCTTCATAGGGTGGCTGGGTCAGCCTTACAGACCAGGTGGAAAGCGCTGTCATACAGGTGGAACTTGAAATAGAGCCTCTGCTCCTCTATATCAAAAGGAGTCATCTGTGGTGGTTTGGATATCTGATTGAGATGCCTTCTGGGTGCCTCTCTCTGAAGGTTTTCTGAGCGTGACCCACTGGGAGGAAAGACTGGGACAGACCCAGAACTCACTGGAGGGATTATGTATCCTCTCTGGCCTGGGAACATCTTGGGATCCCCCTGGAGGAAGTGGAGAGTGTCTTGGGGAGAGGGATGTCTGGGTTTCTGGAAAATATGTCTCTGCTAATGGTGAAGGCTGAGAAAAATATTGTACCATGCACAAAGCAAAGATCATTTCGAGATTTAAACACGAAATATAGACATTGGGCAAATCTTAAAGCAACGTTGGTTTATTTGGTTTTCAAGATCATGATGTGTATGATGTCCTTTAGAAAATACAGCACATTTGTCAGTCAGATAAACACTTTGTAATCAAGACAATCTTTAACACATTAAAAGATTGTTAAAGCTGATTACACTGTAACAACAGACTGTATGGTCTGCTTTAATGTTCTCAGCATCTGGAAACCAATCGTCGATCACTTCTGAATGAGAAACCACAGGCCCATTACAGGAGGAAGTCCCATGATGGAGATGAACTGTGTCTGGCTGCTTTGCCTATAGCTCCCTTTCTCTGCCTAAAGAGTCATGGTTCAAATGGTTCTAAGGTACCAGAACCAATGCATTGACACTTTAAACCAGTCACAACATGCACTTCATGTAATCCTCTACCCTTTCTCCTTTAAGAACTACCTTAGATTGGAGTGTTTAAATCAGACCAGAGTGATGAGCTAACAGCTAGTCTGAGGGAGGCTAAGACCAAAAATGGATTGCTGACATCTCAAACAAACAAACAAACAAAAAAAACTCTATTCTCAAAAATGCTTTAGTGGTTCATGACATAGTTATTTTATAAAACTTTATACCTCCGTCAGTTTTGCATTAATTGAATGTTTTCGCAGGAAGAACCCTGAGCTACATCAAAAATGCTAAAAATACTTTTTTACTTATTTTATCTTCTTCTACAAAGTCACATTTCATCAAAATGTATTCACACTGTGTACACTGCTGTTAGCGATAAATGTAATATATTATTTTGACTGATCCCCCCCCCCCCCNNNCAAGACTAATGCTAGCTGGAAGTCATTTCGCTCTGTTCACTGACTTGGCAAATAAATGGAAAGATCTGATTTTACAAGATTTTCCATCTCTGGCACCAAGGGGAGCCATGTTTTGACTGCTCTGAGCAGAGTGTGTCAGATTGCTTGGTGGATGGTGTGATGAAAAGCCAGAGAAACAAATTTTGCCACAAGAAAGCAAGAGTTATTGTGTCAGTTACAGTCTTACAAATCTGTTGCAATGATCGACAGATTTCACCTGAAAAGGCATTGGTTTCACAACTTCCCACTTTCTCAAATAACTTTCCCTTTTCAGGGTCAAAAGGCGTATTATCTTTTATGCTCATTTTTGATTTAGCTTCGCAGTATTTTTAGAAATGCTGTCATTTTCACTCAGCATTTCAGTGTTTACTTCGCTGTTACATTGTGAAAGCTGTAGCACTTTGTTTTTATAAAAGCTGATTACCATCATAGCTTTTAAACTGCACGCAGAAGGAGAGGATTATAAACCAGACACTGGAACCATTCTAAGACAAAACAACTTTCAGCCCAGCAGTTGATCCTGTGTAATGTTTGGTGATTGTGTGTTTGCAGATTCCTGCTGCCAGAGTTCTGATGAGAGTTAGAAGGAGCGATCATATTTCTCCAGATTTAGCTTCTCTCCATTGGCTTGCTGTAAAACTCTGAATAGAAGCTTACTGCTAACATATAAAGCTCTCAAGAATCAAGCTCCATCTAATGTTAAAGATCTTCTTGTTCCTTGGTTTCTCAACAGGCCACTCAGACTGCAGGTTTACTTGTGGTTCTTAGAGTTTCTAAAAGAAAGAACAGGAGGCAGAGCTTTCAGTTATCAGGCTCCTCTTTTGTGGGACCAATGTCCAGTTTCTGTCCGTGAGGCTGACACCCTGTGTAATGAATAGCCTTTTCTTTTTGATAATTTTTTTAGTTATGGTTGGTTTAAGTTTCCTGAGCTTTCCCGTAGTTTTTGTGCCATAGGCTTAGACAAACTGAGGACAAAATGACTACATTTTCTCACTCTGCAGCTGTCTTTACTCTCTCTACTCTCTATGCTCGTACATGCAATTATTGCTGCCTTCAACATATGTTTTTTCCTCTCCATAGAAACTACACTTAGACCAATCTTTCTGTTTGTCTGTGTTTCTTTCCTGTCCTCTCAAACTCCAGCCAGTCAAGGCAGATGGTCGCCCAGCCTTAGCCTGGTTCTGGTGGAAGTTTCTTCCTGTTAAAAAAAAGTTATTCCTTTCCACCGGTGGTGTTCAGTCCTGGTCCTGGTGGACCACTATCCTGCATGTTTTAGTTGTTTCCCTGCTCTTCAGCAGGTTTTCAAGTTCTGCAGAAGCCTGTTAATCCCTCAGTCATTCAAATCAGGTGTGTCAAAACAGAGAAACAACTCAAACATGCAGAGAGTGGTCCTCCAGGACCAGGATTGGACAACAATGCTTTCCACTGTCACCGGCCTGCTGCTCAGGATGGGGGAATGCAACAATGTGACGATTCGATGCAATCTGCCAGCTTCCCTAGATAGAAAACTGGAATTTCATAATATACTGTGTGTAAATATATTGTATTACAGTAGGAATGAATTCACTATCTGGATTTGAATCTGGAATTGAATTGGGTTTATGATTTGGACTTGTTTCCTTTTCTCGGGGATGACTTTTGTTGTTATTGTTCCAATATAAATAAGCTGAACTGAACTGAAATGAATTGAATTGTATTGGTAAATATCTTTATACAGGTAGTGAATAAAAGACTGGGCACAAATTTGAAAAGAATAATCCAAAACAGTGAGCTTTGGTAGCACTGTGATACCAACTAAAAAGTGTCTTTGTGGTAAATTATAAACACCAATGTTGTTTTGTCTTCTGTAAGGTGTGTTTTGACCAAAAGATTACAGAGGTTCCCTGAGGGTTGTAGTGCAGTGTAAATTTAAACCACAGATAAGATTGCTAAAGTGATGCAATGCAGTTCAAAAGTTCTGTTCTCTGAGAATGTAGAGGGCTTTATGTAGATGTTATCTCCTGATAAATGAACTAAGTGTCCCTTTATGTCCTTTCAATATATTACCTTTAAGAAAAACCTTCTGGCGTTGAATTGCCACTGTTAAAAAACACTTGCTATTTTTATCTCAATTTGCATCTCATTCAGGGGTTCACATCCAACCCAACAGATCTTCTGCTGTTAGTAACATATCTACCACGACCGCATTATAAACTCTAACCCTGCTTATATTAGTATGTGGTATGGAATTGGGACAGCATTAGCTCTAGGTGCTGGAGGCTCTGCAGGTATAGCAGTCTCTTGGTAATCCTATGTCCCACTGAGCTCAAAGTCTCTCAGCACTGTCACATTCTGTTAACGTCAATCTGGGATGGAAGCGCTGCCAAGGGACTGACCCACTGCCTGCAACGTTGCAGAGGTCAGTGTCTGACGTCCCTCACAGAGGCAGGAGTAACCGTTTCCAGCATGCTACCACCATTTGCTCAAAACTAATCAGCTAGGATTACAACCACCCAGCTAATAATGAATCAGCTCTCATTTCGCTCCCAAAAAAGCTCGGACTGGTTGAGACTTTGCTGGACCTCTGAAGGTCTGCTGCGAAATCTGGCTCCAAGCTGTCATGGCAGATCCTTTAAGTCCTGTAAGTTTCTAAACTGGGCCTCCAGGGATAAAACAAACACATTTACTCACTTACTCGTTTTCTGTTCAGGATTGATGAGATGCGGAGCCTGTCTCCAGCAGACAACAGGTGAGAGGGGTGATAAACCCTGGACAAGACACCAACCTATTATGGGAATAACACAGAGACTTAGAAGACTAACTATCATACACCTAGCATATCCTGCACATCCCAAAAATGTTGAATTATTTTGCAATCTGGATAATTCAAATTCAACATACAAACATACATTCAAAATGTTTTGTAAGAAATATTTATTATATTGTAGAAGTGTGACTATATGTTCAATCTACAGAAACCACATGCTTAATTTGTGGAGATTATATATTGAATCAACTTGTAATGATACCAGTTCAAGAATATTTGAGGCCTATATCAAGAACATTATTCTACATTTATGTAAGAAACTATATTAAAAATTTCCAGGTTTCTAATATATGACACATATAAATACAGCATATAACCAGTACAAAAGTAAGGAAATTTGTGTTTGGTCGATTATTTATTTGTTGTAACAATGCTTGGCAATAAGTCTTTTTAAGCCTGTTTATTTCCTCTTAAATAGGGCCACATTTGTTAGAAAAAAATACATTTGTTGTCAAGATGACATGAAGTCCTGAGCTCAACCCCATTTAACACCGGTTGAGCAGCATGAGGAGGAGGTGCCAGACTTTTGTGGCTGTGTATGGTTCTTCCACATGCTACTGAGGCGCCTGTTTGTTAAATGAACAAATTGTTACATTGCCGATATGTCCTGTTTCTTCAGACTTCAATCATCCAGTCCAATAAACAACACCAAACAAGAGGCAATAGCAGAAAAAGCTGTTTGAAAAGATTGAGCAAGTTTTTCCATCAGGGCAATCCGAATACTCAACTCTGCTGCTCAACCCACAAATGCAATTTCCTCACAAACTCCCCCCATTTAAGGAGAAATAAACAGCTTTTCCAATAGCATAAGATCTACTGAGAAGAAGCATTGTTACAACAAAGAAATAATCAACCAAACACAAATTTCCTGACTTTTTGTGCAAAGTTTATGTTTCTTATATGTAAATCTATATACATACACGTATGTATAGGTAGGTCTGATATTACATATCATGTATGTAATAGATAATTTACACAGACACGTATGTGTAAATTTGTATAGCACATATATATGCACACATATATATTACATGTTTGGAAAATTATATATGTGATGTATAAGTGATGTAAAGTATGAATATTCCATATACAAATATACATATTTGTACAGATACAGATTAGGTCATATATAAAATTATTCCAATATAAAACAGGTTTCATATATATCAACATATACATACATATATCTTTATGGTATATATGTTCATTTATTACATATATGGAAAACTCATACATACTTCATATGATATATGTACATCTGAAACTGTTTATTTTACCTAACATCAGCCTGTATCTATAAGCCGCCCTGCATGGATACAGCATATAAACCTTTAAAACACGCACAGTTTGAATGCAGCACCAACAAATTTCACTTCTGATCAACTCAAACGGGCTGTTCTGGCACGTACTGCATTTTGAAAAAAAACCTTTGCTGTCTGCGGTCTTTGTTGGAATTCAGAAGTCCAGCATTCAAACAGACATCAACGGAGAAGTCCTTATGGATGAGAATGAGTTATGTTTATTTCAGAAGTTGTTTCCTTTATTTTTTGTGTGTTGCATTTTCAGAAACACAACTTCACTGGTAATGTGATGAGTCATGTTAAGCTGCTCTCAACTAACTTGTGGTTAAATTTTACCAGTGCTTCAGTATGTCTGCTCATGAATAAAGAGCCGCTGAGTCAGACAAAAAGTTTGTGTGTCCGTAGCCCCTTGTTCATGTTTTATTCACATGCATATTGTCAGCGGTTGTATGTTGTTTGACTAACACAGCTTTGATATAACTCTTAGTTATGTCCCAAAAAGATCTGTTTTGTGATATTTAATAAGTGACCAAATATTGCTAATTGCACATTTCAACTACAATATCTATGTTAAGCTATTCAGTTATCCAAAAATCCTTTGGCGCTGCTTTTGGAAAAACACAACTACCATTCTCTTAAATTTTTTAGGGTTTTAGAAACAAACAGAGATTTACATGGCAGAGGTTGCCCTCTGAAGCAACAATAACAAAAGTATCCCATTTGAAATCCTGGCTCAGTTATTTAAAGGAACAGAAACAAGAATTTCTTTCCACATGGGTAAGGTTGTTTTCTATTTATTGGTTGAAATTTTATGGTAATGAAACTGTTTTTTTAAGCAATTTTTCATGTGAATTTAGTTTTTAAAAGACCATTTCAGCCTCTAATGCATAAATGTTTTTGGCATAAAAAACATGTAAACAAGACGGTCTGGGTTAGAAACTTGACCGTGTTTGTTGTTTTGATATATTCCAAGCAGTCTTTGTTTCACTTAATCATTTTGTCACAACATCATCTCACACTCTGCATCATGCAGGATGTCTGGGAGACTCAGATGTCAGCACAGGTCATTAGGGTGATTGGTGTGGCTGAGAAACAACACACTTCAAGGATGAGGAAATAGCTGAGTTGGAGCAAATACTGGCTTGCATTTTCTATCTTTTTTATTTTTCAGAACATGTTGTCTCCTCAGATTTATAAAGCAAAACTACTGTGCTGCCAGCACCAATGAGCATCTCCTCCTCCTCATCAGTGCAATTTCCTGTCAGATTTTCACTCAAAACACCAAGGACACAGAGATTTCTTTGTCAAAGCAGGATGCCAAAATCTCTTCCTCCCACCATCGCACATATGGATACACATGTACACCATCCACACCCCCCCCCTTCAGTCTCCAAACCCGTGATTCATAAGGGTCTGATGTGGTCATCCACGACCAGTGCTTCCTTGTGTGTTCAGATACCACCCTCACAGCCACATGAGACCTCACAGGGTTTGGAACAGTGTTTAGCTGATTCATAAAAAAAAAAGGAAGAATTCCTTCATTCCCACGACTTTTCCTTTGGTCTTGCTCAATCAAAAAAGGTCATCTTTCTCAACATTGTTAGATTCACCACAGATTAACCAACACCAGAAACATGTTTCTTTGGCTGATACCCTTTGATACCCAAGTCTGATGCCTTGCACACATTGCAGCTTGACAACAGTTAAGAGCTGAGTTAGTAAAATAATCACTGCATTGGGTCTAACAAGTGAAGCGAATGCAAAAGTGCTCAAACCTGCATTCTTCTTTTAGTCAGTATGAAGCAGACATTCTGAACAGAAGAAGTCTGATTGTTCTAAGAAGTAACACAAGTTTGCTTTTACTATCTAATCAAATCCATTTAACTTAGAAAGCACATTTTGAAAAACCAGTGATGACCAATGTGTTAGCCATTTTCTTGTTTTCTAAGGTCAGATGATTGTGGCAGCCATCTTGAACTGGGTTGGTTCCAAAAGTCAATCAGTTGTAGATGTACATGTAATGATTATTTCCTGAAAGCTTCATTAAAATCCATCCAGTGGTACATGATGCAAATTGCTAACAGTCAGACAAAACTGACTCTAAATGGTTAATGACACAATTTTAAACAAAGATCTTGTGCAATCTGTTAATGCTCAGATAATGTGTTGGGAATCAGTCTCAGCTACTATCACACCAAATCTTTGGTCAGTATCTGTAAAATTGACTGAGTTATAGATATTTTCATGTTTTTTAAGTTCAGTAAATTGTGGTAGCCATCTTAAATCATGTTAACTCCAAAACCTAACCAGATGTAGATGTACATCCAATGATTACTTTCTGAAAGTTTTCTCAAAATTCATCAGGGGGTTAATGAGATATTTTGCTAACAGACAGACACAAGCACACACACACAGACAAACATGGGCAAAAACATTTTTGCCCGCCTTTAGCTTTTAGTGGCAGGTGATAATGTTTATTTCAAACCCATGAAAATAAATATATCTTAAGAAGCATTTAAATGTATTCCCAAGTAAACTCTTCTTTTTAAGTCTCAAGTTTTCTTTAATCTTATTTAATGTTAAAAAAGCCCTGAATTATATGGTACACTGGCTATTCATTAGGCGTTACCGTTCTTCTTCTTTGTAACAAAAATAAAAATTTTGAGAACTACAGCTGAATCTTTAAAGGAATAACGACTATAAAAATTCATCTGTAAATAACAGATGGAATAAGAATGTGGAGTGGTTTTAATTAAATGAAGACATCTTGGATGAAAAAAATGTCAAATTTCCTGAACTTCTATTAGACTGTGTTGCACTTGCTTGCTTAATGTTTTGTCTTTTATCTCCAGGTCAAGTAGTGTGAACACCTGTCTTGCTTTCAGCATACCAGCGAAGGTAAGCAGTAAAAGAACAAACTTCTCTGAAGCTGTAAATAAGGGATATTATTCTGACAGCTGACAGCACACATTGTGACCATGTGCTAAAAAGAAGAGAAAGACTGCAATTTGGGGCGAAGAGATCCTTTTATGACTCCTCACATTAGCTATTGCGCCTTGTAATTTACGATTCTGTCAGCAAGAGGTACGCAGAAGGGGCTAGGGGGGTTCGTAAAAGACGTAAAAGGAAGTATGGAAGCAGGAATGAGATGAGCAGCAGTTTGTTTCAGTCAGAACGTTAAGTAGGTAAAGTTTGTTTAGTTAGCGTCTTTCACAAAGTTCCTCATGGTAACATAAATCAGAGAAATAATAAACAGATAAAAAATTGGACAAAAAGTGTTAAATAAGCATAACGTCATAAAAGCTAAACTGGAAGCTTGTCAGAATAAAAGTCTTTTAAAAAGGAGTGATCTAAGTTTCTGCAACACAATAATAAGTAAATCTTGTTCCACAGGCTCAGATATTTATTATAAGACTTCAACTCAGACTCTTATGCTTTCTGATAGTTTTATGAGGATATTGCCAATGTTAAAAGTCAAATTAAATCTCCTTTATGCACATTTTTATCTTGATTAACTAGAGAACCAATTTTTTTGGCTAGTCCTCAAGGTTATTCAATAATCATTAAAAAGTGACAAAGTTTTTGGACAATTTTCCCCAGAAAACCTTGAAAACTGCCACAGAATTTTCAATAAGCAGCTGTATTGAAATAAAACCCCCAACCGCTAACATGCATTCATGTTTTTGTCTTAATTTTTATTACATTTTTTTAAATGCTACATATCATCAGTGTAAATAACAAGTTATAAATAACTACGGCGTTTACTTCACCCAGAGGTTTGGATCATATTAGTTGTTGTCCGCTGCCAAAGGCAAAAGGTCAATAATGTCTTTACCCTCCTTGTGTGTGCGTGTTCATTTGTCTGCCATGTTTGCAGAAATATCTCCCAAAACACAGGACAGATTTTAATGAAACTCTCGGAAAGTAGTCGTTGGATGTGCATCTAAAACTGATTAACATTTGGAGTCAACCCAGTTCAAGATGGCTGCCACAGCCAATCAACATTAGCCAAGCTAAAAATTTCAATAACTTTGTCAATTTTATAGATTTTAAGCTAAAGTTTGATATGATAGTAACTAAAAGTCATCCTTAAGATGCAATGTTGCATGAAATCGTGCATAATGTTATTTTAAGATTTGACCAAATAGTTCCTTTTGATTTTAGTTTAAAACTCGGGCATAAAAGACGGTGGGCGATATGCATTCCTTCATGGAAAGGGAGGTTTTTAATTTGTATGTAAAGTGGAGATGCTGGAAGGTTAGTTAGTTTTGATCTTAGTGCTTTTATTCTTTAGATAACGTGTGTTTTAACTGCCTCTGTAGCTGAAATATGTGAAAAAGGTAAAGAATTTTATTTTTCCTTCATGCCGTCACTTCAAGGATGTGAGAATTGCTCCACTCCTCTCCCCTCCCTGCTGAACTTGTCTTTCTTCCCTCCCGCTGTGGAACATCGGTCAGATAAATCTGGAGCTCATTTCCTTTTCCTTTCATAATTTTGAATCCAAGTTTTAAAACTGCACATTGCAGTCGCAAAGTCCCTAGCAGTGACTGTGAAATGCAGCTTCTCGGTGGCCTAAATGTCTTTAACAGACAACATTGTTTTTCTAAAAAAAGACAACTTTATAATTGCATTTGCTAGATGTTGGGCTCCTCAGTGTGTTTGAGATTTATTGTTGACCAAGGTTTCTGCTGCACACTTGTAGAACTGATGCACATGTGCACAAACAACAGCATAGGAAGACGTTAAAATGAAAAAGACTTGAGTATTAACTCCCTCCTATTGAAACAAAATAAGACATTCTTGAGGTGATAAGCATATCACAACCAAAGCATAAATAAACTCTAGACAGGAAACCAAACTTTAAAACACAGCTGTATCCAGTTCCAGATGAGATGACCACACATGAAGTTACTAATTAATCTTGTTTGTCCATATAAGGTCACTTTGTCTCACCCTGAATTACCTTTGTCCCTGCAAACCAACCCCATCCTGGTCTATTTCCCTCTCAGGCTCTCTTTTTTACCCCGCTGTCTCCCCAGATATCTGCTCTCCAGCTGTGCTCAGATGGCTAGGAGGAGCAGATGGGACGGGTCGTCCTTTTTTTTTTGAGGCATGCATGCTCACAAACACCCGCACAAACATGCGTAGATCTTGCAGAGTGACCTGATGTAGGACTTTTGTCCCCAAGTTTGAATTTTTCTTTTGATGTTTTTCCCCTCTGAATTGAGGTTATGGTTCAAAACAGGGTAGCTTGAATTCCTAATGATGGCTAATTTGGCAAGTTTAAACTACCTAGCTATCTAATTAAGTCCTAAACCTTGTATTGTAAAGTACCCTACTTGAACTGATAGCGCTGTAAAATGTGGTGCACAAAAAATGCATGGCGTGTAATTTCTGTTGCAAGTATGCTTTAAAACCAAGTGATGATAAAAGATGTGTTGAAGGGGGGAGGTTCTGTGGTTACTCTGAGAAATTTCTTTTCACCACCACTGCTCCTCCTAAGAAAGTAAGCTAGAGTTGCTAACTTTAGCTTATTCTACATTCAGGAGCAGCTTGGACAGTGTAAGAGGTAGAGATGAGTCTTGGCACGTCATGACAGAGATGGGTGCACAACTAGGGGCCAGAAAGCTGTGCAATCTTTTAGAATGTGTCAAAGCAAAGTTGCTGAGCAACATAGACAAGGAGCAACTAAGCAATAAACACCATCACTTGGCTGGATATAAACTAATAAGCCACTATCTATAAATGCTGATTATTTACTATATATATCTGCTTTTAATACCATTTCCCCAAGTCATGATGGCCATAAAATTCAGCAAACTGAACACACACCCGTGCTGCAGGGTTTTAGACTCTTATTAACAGGCCAAAGGCAGTGCACATGGGTAACCTCACCGTCACCTCCATCACACCTAAAACTGAAGCACCTTAGGGCTGTGTGCTCAGTCCCTACTTCACGTCTTCTTTACATACGAATGCAAACCAGTGCACGAGTCTGACATCATCAGTAAGTTTGCAGATGATACAACTGTGGCAGGTCTGATTTCAAACAATAACAAATCAGCATTCAGGGGAAGTGGTTATAGCCTAAAGGGCTGTAGATGAGATTACAGTTTTGTCCTGAATACCAAAAAGACTGAAGAACTGATCCTGGCTTTCAGGAGATGAAAGCACATAGGTGACCTGATTACTGCTTATTCATAATTGACATTAGTCAGGATTTAGCACAGACCATAAACACATCAGTGACAGCTCCACTTTGCACAGAGCCTGAAGGAAGCCCAACTCATAACACCTGCTGGAGAAGATCTACAGGTGCATCATAAGGTCAGTCATTACATCACATCACAGCCTTGTAATCTGCACCACAGAGAACAAGAAGACCCTGCAGCACATCATAAAACAGCTCATCTGATCACTGACACCCAGCTTCCATCACTAAAAGAAATGCATTACACCAGGTGCACTAGCAAAGATGAAAAACAAAATAAAGGGCCCAACCCAAACTCATTGCACTTCTGCCTTCTGGAAGACTTTAAGGAACCCTAAATACCAACACAATCCAGCTTAAACAAATTTTACTCCTCATCTTTTACTACAATAAACACAACACGTACTCCTCCACACCCCAACAAACCCATGAGGCAAAACTGCACATGTGTACTGTCTTGTAAAGCTGCAGTGCATTACATATAGTACAGCCTACAGTATGGACTGTTCGTGTTTACATTTTGTGATAATATTTATTCTAGTACGCAAGACTGCTTTACAATATCTACCGTATCTACCTTGCTCATCTCCTTAAAACAACCATATGTTGTATAAAAACAACATTTCTGCACAATACTTTGTATTTACCTGTGCAATGATAACATTTTCATGCATTACTTTTTTGCAATATTTGTTACATGTGTGCAATGCTCCTGCAGTTTATAATGTATTCCTCGTGCACCCAAACAACAAACTGACCAACCAAATGATCAACCAACCAACCAGGAGTATAATTCTTGATTGCTTCAAACAGCCTTAGTGTAGCCACATGCTCACCACAGAAAAATGTGAGAAAACTGACCTATTGCCATTCTGTGGGCATGAAATACTTCAAAGCTTGTCAAAAGCTGCTGGTGTCTCTGCAGAACTCAGAAGGGTTCTCGGATCTCAGCCCCAGCAACAATAAACAATCTTCTTAAAGTATTTCCTGCCTGCAAGGAAAACAAGGTACGTGTAAATGAACTTGAATCATTTTGATGTTGGGGTAAATTTAGACACAAAAGCTTTTTTTTGTTAAGGTTAGATGTTAATATTACTTGGCTAGCTAGCAATGTTTATCAATACATGGTATGACTGTTTTTAATTTTTTTTTAAAGGATACTTAAGCAAATGTGGCACATTACAACACGACATATGACTCAACTAGTGTCAGTGTTACAACTTGGGTGTTTGATTTGGCTCAAGAAAAAAAAAGAAGAAAAAAGCAATGATTGTATGAACCAAGCATGCTTACTGCTCAGTGTAGGGGTTCAGCCAACTGGCATTTCTCACATTTAATTTCGGGTCACATTGACATTTCAAGGGCTTCTCTTTATCTCTCTCTCTTTTGGGGGCTTCAGGAGAGTTAAAGATGCAATTTGTGTAGCCAGACTGGGTGGTTGCCATGATAACCAACAGGATGGCTGGTCTCCTGACCTTCTGACCCTTGGTGAACTGTGACCAGCCTGTGATCAGTTTGTTTTGTCTTCTGATTAACCTTTCATGGTTATGTAACAGCTGACCCTGCAACAGAAAAAAAAGATGTGCAGGTGTTTGTAGGTGTGTGTACGAGATGAACTGGAGTTGGGGGAATAAAAAAGGTTGAAAAAAGTGAAAGAAAGGTCATGGGACAGATATGCTGAACAGATTTCAGAAGATGTGAAAGACTGAAGGCCTCATGTGTAAACATAGCTCTAATGTGACTTGAGAGAAAATGTGCGCGAGTGTGTGTGTGTTTGAAATCACATTTATGAACAGGATTACTTTCTTACAGTAATCTAGAACAGCTTCAGCTATGTTGACTAAGATATAAATTTTCAGTTCAGTTATCAATGTGGACATAAATCATGTTTGGTGAGCTCTCCAGTTTTAGGCTGACCCTTTGCTGTCTCGTTCACACAGTCCTCTTTCGTCACTTTCTCCTAAATTCAGGTCTCACCCTTAAACTTGGACCACATTGGCTGCTGGGGTCAGTTAAAACTCATGCTGGGGAAAGTCTAAGTTTCCTGGGCCTAAAACACCACGTCTAGTGGTTGATATGGATGTGGAGCTGATGTCCCTAAGGTTGATAAAAAAATGAAGATAATGCCTATTTGCTATGAGCAAATGATTTGCAGTTCAATTTACAGTTTTAACTGCAAACTGTAAATTTGGAAAAACAATTTTTTTTTTCTTTTTTTTTAGATTTTTACGTTATGAGTGTGATTTGAGCCAAGTCAGATAAGTTCGATCATTATTTAGCTTCTTATCACACATAATGCCTTTACAATTTCACAAAAAACAAAATTACCAGACCCAACCTAAAGTCTCAAAACTCCACAGAGGCTGACAGGCAATTTAAAACTTAAAGTAAATGATTTAAACTTTTGTTAGCAGCCTTTTTGACTTTAAAAAAATAGGACAAGCAGATGTCCATTAACAAGTACTACAATCTATTTAAGGGAAGTTCTTTCCAACCAATGGCTACAGAAATGAAATGTAGCCATAATCAATGAACCTCTGTTAGGCTGGTTTTACATTTAAGAACTCTGTTCTCTCTGACGTAGCAGAGAATCATTTTTTTTACGCAAGGGCAGTTTACAGTCCAACAGAAACCTCATTGCGGAGCTCCATGAAGCCACTCCCCCTGCATCACACCATTGTGAGACACTGATAGGAACACAGCGACTGCATGGCGGGGAAATCAGTTTGATTTGTGTTGTTACAACATTATGACAATCACAGAGATGGACGTTTTTCAGCTGATGGAAGAGGAAATTAGCAACATCTTATTTCAAGATGTCAACTGTCGTTTTGACGACTGTTGAGGCCCACCGTCAGTTCAGCAGCAAGTCAAGTCCCTGGACGGGTCACAGGGGCTTGACATGTATGATTGAATTATGACATTGCCTTTACAGCCCCTTTAATTTCACATCACACACGTCCCAAGCTGCTCCAGAGGTGCTACAGCTAGCTGTTACTGCTGCAATATTATGTAATCCAAAACTGGCAGCAATGTAAAGGTTTATAAGTTAGCATGAACCACTATGAAACTTTTGATTTTGGAAGTGCATTAAAATGGCAGAAACCCACTTTGGTCTTGGCCCCACCCAGTCTAGCTGTTAGCTCATCCATTGTCAAAAAATAAAGCCTATTTCTCCAAACTGAGACTGTTCAAAGACCTAGCTACAGACCTAGCTAAGATATTGATTGTTCATAACCTTACTACAGAACCCCACTTCAAATAATATCAAGTATTTCTTTTAAATCTGAAGAAAACTGTCAGATCTGTGAAGTTAAAGAAATTTTCAATAATTCATATATGAAGAGGATATGTAGAAGAACCACTTTTAGCTGTGGCATAAGAGAACATAGGCAAACTTGTCCTAAATGTTTTCTTTCCTGTGCATCATTGCATTTTGAACAGACTAACATATTACTTGTGTTTCTGTGTAAACTTTGTCCTTTTAAAAGTTTAACTGCTGCTAACATTTTACCTTAAACAAAAATGAACCAGAAGATCTATTTTCCTCTCCTCATGAAGTAAGCCAGCTTTAAGTAGGGAACACTTGAAGAACACAACACAACACAGATCTTTGTTTTTGGTGCATTTACATGCTATATGTGTGTAAAAACATGCCAAAACCGAACGGAAAAATATCTTCTTTAAATCCTTAAACCACAACTGATTAACCATAGCTGATCTTGGAATGCTGAAGACAAAGTGAGAAAAGATGGTGAAACAATAAAACAAAAGATGAAAGAAAATAATTTAGAGAAGATGTGTGAGGAAAAAAAGAACTAGGAGGAGTTTTTACACTCTGTGTAACTTTTCCTTTCCATCACTGAAATGCAAACAAGTTGGTGAACTCAGTTAAAGTGCCAAGGTTGACTGAATATTGCCTGACCAGTGCGGTTAAACCAAAGGTATGGTTTACTTGCCTTCAAATAAAATACACATTAAGAAGTCATTCTGTGTTGAAATCCTGGCTTTTGTGAGTGGTTCGAAAACAAGCTACATCTGGTTTCCAAATCAGGCCAGGAATAGCAATGACATTTGAGCAGGAAATCGAAAAATAAAGTAACTATTTTGCATTTGGTAATGGTTGGACTTGAACCACTAGTTTATCTGATAGCTCTGACTGAAACACAGATTGCATTACTTCTTCTTTTGCTAACAGCTCATTTAAAGAAAAACATACTGGGTTATTTTTTTCTGAAATGGAAAAAAAAATGCTTTGTATCATGAAACTAGTTCTTAACTGTTATATTTTATGCATGACTGTTGCACAGATATGTAACCATTACTTTTAAGTACAGCCACACTGAATATCCAGGTTCTGTATTTACACTCCTGGGAGTGAAGCTGGACTAAACTGGTTCTTTTGATTTATGAATAAGAGCGCCACAACTTAAAATCCTCACTTTGTTTGCTGGGCAAACATCACAGTGTTGATGCAGCAGGAACACGTTCACATACACCTATTGCTCATGCATGCTGCATGCTCCATGTGAATGCTGAGGTTGGCCAAAGACCAGGAAATGGAAAATGCATTTACCTCAGTTTGGTGAAGGAACACTCTTCTCTTTCTCACCTGTGCAGTTTGATTGAAATAATTATTCAACTTCTCTTTTTGAGACAGTTATAAAAAGTCAGCATCCTACTTGTAATAGACAGCAGTCATAGCACTTTCTGTCTATAGAATGATGGAGGATTTGTTGTGGGAAAACCAAGCTTACTGCTGTCCAAAATCAAGCCAGCAAAAAACAAATTTCTAATTTATCATGTAAAACAACAACAACAGGATATTTGTACCATGTTGCTTTAGTCAGTGTTGCAACATAGTTCATATTCTAGCCTTTGTGCATCTTTTGAGATTAATCAGATTTTGTAAACTAAAAGCAAAGTCTTATTTTATTCTGCATACAGTCTTTTAGAAATAGTTCTTATTGTCATTAATTTAGCTAGCAATCCAATAAGCAGTTGATATATTTAGTTAAATAAATCATCTCAATCTTATGTTGCTTTAAACACTAGAAAGAATGGGTTTGTCTGCCATCGGCTATGTAGCTGACGCTGTGGTGCCTTAGCTGCAATTCCACTCACAGCCACTAGGATTCCCCTTCAATACATCTCCAGACATCACTGTGAATAAAGCATTCAAGGATGATTACAGGGACCACAGTTCTTTACCAAATATTAAGCCAAGAATGGTGCATTGCCAAACCAAACCAAACCAAAACCATATGAGTGGAAGATTACAAAAAACAAAAGGAGTTGGTTGTTAAACCAAACCATCACCATATGGGTGGAAGGTTACAAAATGCATGTTTTTCTGATGATCAATGAGCACTGGGAGGCTCGAAAATGATGTCACTTTTGTTTTTTGACATTCTTTACTGAATGCAAACATTTAACAGCACTTCAGAAGTGGTGACATTATAGGCTAAAATGCAGAGAATTATACTTCCCCTCACCAGTTTGTTGATATAGTTTTAACACAAACCCTCCAAGAAAAGTATTTCCCACAGCTTGATCCAAGCTGTGAAGGAAGCTGAGTCAAAGCCAACAGCTCTGATCTGATAAACCTGCACAAATTATGCAAAAATGTCTTTAACTTAACATAAATGCATGTCAAGGTGTGATAATATCACTAGCTGTTATCTGGATGCAATGAGTTTATGTTTCAGCAGTTTTATGTGTGTTATTATAGTTGTGCATTTAAGTAAAACAAGAAATTTAAGCCTTGATGTTGTGTGCTAAACTGCATGCTAACACTTGATTTAAGAAACCTGACATCTGCTGCGCCAAAGCTGAAACAAAAACGTACAAATCCTGTATATGTTGATATATAATTATGATATTCAGTTATAAATTATCTAGTCATAACACCAGTTAAATCACACAGCACTCAGAAGGTGAGAGTGAATAAACCAGTGTCATGCAGCAGATGATATATAACACTTTAAAAGTGAGTACTAAATATGTCCACATATATTATGTAGTCATTTCCTGAGGCCAGTTTTAACTTTCTGTTTCCCTAAATAGAGACAGGGCCATACTTAACTGCATACAGGTTTGTCCTTTTCCTGAGTACCAAGCTGGCAGGTGTGTTTGCTGTGTAATGTTGATAATGACTGTCATTACAGGGCAGGTAAAATGGGCGTACAGGAGGCCCGAGTGGAGACAAGAGCAAAGAGGCAATAAGTCTTAGCAGGATGTGCGAGAACAACTCTGCTCCTTAAAAACACATAAAATTAGAGTGCACATTTATGCAGGCACACGGTCAAAGCACAAATAATAGTTACATAAATAGAACCCCACACAGAATAATAACTCACATATTTATATTTAGTGCCAAAAACAGCCTTTAGATGGTATCTGTGCTGAAAATAAATGCAGATTACAGATTACCACTGTTCCAGCACACAGTATGAATAAAACGTTAAAGCTTTGCACCTATTTACGATGCAATTAAACAAACACCTTTCACAAAATGGTGTTCCACTGCATTCATTACATTAGAACCAGGCTTTGGTCCTCATAAAGAGTGCAGGTACTGACAAGGTAGATAAATATACCATAAAAGGTCTTTAAAAGGTAGCAAAGCCAGGTGTACACACACACACACACACACACAGATCCAGGTAAGTGGAGTTTAAAAAACAAAAAAACAAATAGATAGCCCTGCTTTTATTTTCTGCTGCACTACCATCTGGGGTGAATCCGTCGTCTCCTGGTGTGTTGTAAACGGGAACAGCAGATGTGTTTGCACGTGCACACAAAAACAAACTTTGTGGCTCTTGTTATGACTTCACAGGCTGTGTTAAATATAACCAATTGACCCTTTTTCCTATTTTGCAGAAATGCTCAATCGTAATTGTAAAGTCTTTAAAAAGTGTGGCTAAGCAAAAGTCTTTTTTTTGTATAACTAAAGCACATTTGTCATGCACACACTGACACACACACATGGATTTAAGAACTGCTCTAAGAAAAACATTTTGCTCTAAAGTGATGTTTTAAAGTGCCAAGAGTTTTGGACCAAGAGAAAAGAGATTAGAGACTGCGATTAGTGCAGAAAAATGTTTTTCTAATCACACATTCAGTGATAATGATAATAGCTATGTTTTATTCTTGACTGAACAGATTTTCTGTAGAGAATATTATTGGTCAGCCTTTGAACTTTTACACTGTGGACTTATTTGTTTTATTCTTCACTTTTCACCTTGGTGGAATTTCATCATCTTGGTGATGAGATGTTAGCATGTTGCTAAATTCTTAAAGGAAAATTCTTTAAGAACCCTTCTTAAAAGGTTCTTCCATGGACCTCACCATTGTCGACCTTTTTTCAGTCAGTGTGCGTATTTTACTTTATTAGTTGTTTTTTTTTTTAACTGGTCTGAACTGAACTGGACTGAACTTGAAACATGATAGACTTTTCTGAACTATCTATGAGTTCATGACTTCTGTTCCTGTTTGGGAATTTCTGATGTCTTGCTCTTTGTTCTTGGCTGATTTCTGCACAGGCCTGTCGATGTTTCAGGGTTCAACTGGCCAAACGGTTTACACAACCAGGCACAAAGACTTAAGATTGGGGATGAATTAGTTTTATTGCTTTAGCCAGTCAGTTATTTGGCATTTGGTGTCATGGGAAAAATCTCTCAGTGGTTGCTTTGTTCCGAAAGTGTGAAATAATATTATTATTGTGTTGTCTAAAATTCAAGAGGATTAAGTTTTGTTTTTTTTTGGCTGCTACTCTAAATGCCTGACACTGAAAACTGAAGTTTTCTTCTAACACAAATACACACTTGCATGCCACTTTTTTTTTCTTCTTTTAATCTCTCTTGCACTCTTTCCCTCACAGGCCCACACACCGTTGTTTCTCAGTCTCGTCTTGCTGTTGTTTGACTTGCTCTGTGACCTCTGACCCTGACTTGGCTGAGCTGGATGGACTCTTGGCCCTGCTGCTGCTCCAACTGGTCCATCTCCAGCATAACTCTGTTGGACTCCAGTCTGCACATGTGTTACCCAGTCACACATGGTCGTTTGTTACGAGTGTTGTCATGTACTTCCTTCCAGCAAAATTCTTACTACGCTCACAATTCTCCTGATTTGCAGGCTTTTAGTTGACCTTATGATGTTATCTGTTTCCTGATTTTGCAAACCCAGGATAGTTTTTTTCCCCGTATGTGTGTGTGTGTTTTGGCTTTAATGAAGCCGTTAGTTCCTTTTGAGATGCAACATATTTTATTCCTGGGTGTCCTGCGTCAAGATGGTGGCACAAATAAAAAAGATCTAAATATAATGCATTTTGTTACCAAAGATACAACATAAACACTGCATTTATATTGTTTTAACTGGCTAATTTACATGGCGAAGTGAATGACTACTTTTCAGTTTGAATGAAATTTGACCGAGTGCCCCTTTTGGCCCATCTCGACAACTCAAGCTGCTTTTTTTAAATTCCCAAAACATTTCAGAAGTCAGACTCATTATTTCCTATTTTATATCTAGAAGACAAAATAACTGGAAACTTAATCCAATAAAACTAGTATTCCTGGAAGGAATGAATATTGCTGCTACGTCGCATGCCAAACTTTTAAACAAAGATCTTGTGCGATCTGTTAGTGCTCTGGGTACATGTTGAGGACAACTTTACTTGACTCCACATCAAATTATAACTCAGTTTCCATAAAATGACCAAATTTTAGCCATTTTTGTGTTTGATAAGGTTAATTTGCTGCAGGAGTCATCTACATTCAAGTTGACTCCAGACGTTAAGCAGTTCTAGATACATCCAATGATTTTCTTGTTTTAAAATCCATCCAGTGGTTCACCAGATATTTTGCTAACAGACAAATGAACACAGGCAAATGCATGATTAACTGCTTTGAATAGCCCTGGGCAATAGGAAGAGGCTGAGGAACATACTATTAGAGTACAAAAACTGTGGTAAGATGGAAAACCTCACCCTGGTTGTACAGGTGAGCAGAGGCTTTACATGTCAAGTGATGTGTGACCCTAAAAACACGGGATGATTTTAGAAAAATGCAGTTTGCAGTTTAATCGAAAGGTATTGTACAGAACAGCCAGACAGCTGTAGCATCAACATATTTTTGTGTCCCCCTTTTGTGCAGGAGACAGACAAGGTTATCGTTTAGGTGCTAATTTATGGTTCAGTCAATATATTAATGTTTAGTGGAAACATGTTTTTAAACTAAATTACGCTCAGAGTGTTTCACAGTACAGTATTTATTTGTATGGCAGTTTGCTTAACAAAGTTATAAAGAGCTTTATGGGAAAGAATGCGACAAGTTTAATCTGCTGAACAGTTAACAAAGCACTGTTTGTGGCTCTCTGTGGTAGGGAGAGTTCACACCATGTCAATAAGGCTGTGATATGTCTGTTATCAGTGTGAAATGTTGTCATTTCATAGGGTCCTTTGCCACACACTCCAATGGTGACAGAGGATGGTGCAAGATTCTCTGTCAACATTTAAATCCACTGGACAACCTCCCTGCAAACACCAGTGCTGTGTTCATGTTGATGCAAATGCAAACCTAATGCTGGAAAGCTCAAACTCTTGTGATTATAGAAATAGAGCATTTTGCCACAACATGACCACAACAGGTATAATCAGGTCCATAAACAGTCAGATCAGAGAGATCTCACCCCTTTGTTAATCTGTGAATCAACAAACTAAAATCCTGACACAACTGTTTTCTTTATTGACAAGGATTCTGACAATCACTTCTTTGAAAACTTTTATCCACCTCAAAAAACATCCCACAATAGATGTTTAACTGTCTTAATTTGGCAGACAGCTTGGGGCATCCAAGTACCCCCTGCTTGTACAACGTCACATAAAGACACTGCATGGTTCCTGCACAGCGTTACTACATCCGAGCACTTTTCTCCCATTCACAATATGATTTACTGCTTCTAGTAACTTGTAGGCTTTGCAAGTATAGGCGCTTTTCTTGTTTATAATGTAATCTATAATGTCTAAGTCACTATAGGTAGCAATTTCTAGTCACTTATTTAAGTCCAGTTGCTGCCAAGTTAAATACAACCTTAAGGTCCTGTTTACACAATGCTGTTTTTAAGTGAAACCGGAACATTTCTGTTGTGATTCGGCCGTTTATCTACACGACAACAGCAACAGGATTAAGTTTTTGAATCCAAGTCTCAAGAGGTGAGGTCTTTGGAGACGCCCGGCAGCGGTGTGAAATCGCACATGTGCACTGCGAATGGCGGCAGTCACCATTTTGTCTGCTCTTGCGCGATCAGATCAAGAACAGTAACAGTGGCGGATAGCAGAGCAACGTACCTGGATTCACCATTTTGGATGCAGCTGTCTTCATGCTGGAGAGACGAAGTGTCTACGCACATGCGCGTGTCGTTGAAATACAGTGCCAGTTTGTGACTTGGCATGGAAACTACAGTGGATTCAACGGGTGCAGGATTGCAGTGTAAACGTGCAACCTTTCCCCAATTAACATAGGAAAATCCAGGGGATCTTTCACATGTAAACTGGGCCTAATCACCACAGTTACACTGTAAGGTCCTGTGTTCCAAGTTAATCGTGTTAATGAGTTTTCATTGTTGTGCAACACAATGAAGGCCTCAGTTTTTATTTATTTATTTTTATCAGTTCCTCTTAAGCCTCTGATAAGGAAGTGGACACTGTTTTGTTTTGGCTCATTGACAGTGACAAACACACACACACACACACACACACACACACACACACACACACACACAAAAACATCAGGAGGTGGGACAGGTATGTGTTACAGAACAATAGCCAGTAAATCTGCCAACAGCAACAACACTAGAGCTCTGAGTACATGCTTGTGGAAGAAAGCTAATCAGCTTTTGGCAGATGGGCTAATGTCCTTACAGAGGCTGAAAGGAGGGGGCTATATTTAGTGTCACTCTCTCCCTCTTAACAGGGGATAACTCTGGTCGTGTTCATCACTTTGTAGCTCATCTTTCTCTGCTTGAATTCATCAAGAAGTCCACAAAGGCTGAAGTGAAGGGAAACGAAGACAGGCAACAACTTGGTCTAAAGCGTCTAAATGACTGACTAAACTCTCTAAAAAGCTTACAGATTTACACATAGGAGAGGCTTATTAAAAGTGCTAAGATTAGGTTGAATGTAAAACCTAAAGAGGGAGTAATAATGTGCATTAACACAGACAGAAATGTGAGGGGGAAGAAAAGATGAATGAGGACCAGAGAAGGGAGACTAAGGCTAAGTAAGTGACATCTGGAGGCCGAGGCTTGCAGGCATTAAATGGTGCAGACCTGGAGCCGATCCACTCAGCACGTTGCCATGTGTTCCTGGAGCCCAAGGCTCTGATGGTAGTACGGTCTTCGCAGATACCTGCTGTTTTAGATTCACTCAACGCTAATGAGGTTGGCAAACAGAACTATGACGCTCGTCCGTGACGTCTTGTGGAGGGAAAATCCTTCATGATCAGCTGCCACTCGCTGGCAGTGAAAGTTGTGCACAGCGGGATTTTGCGGGAGCACCTTAGAGCGTTGACCCAATGTAGACGTTTCTGCTAGATGTCAGAGCAAGGGTAGCGAATCTAAAGTTCAACAGGATTAAATGATTTTGAAGCATTGTGGAAACTGTCCACATGGCTGAAAGTACACAAAACACTTTGCGTGAAACAAACATTTTTGCTTTTTTGCTTTTAATGAAGTCAGTCAACTTGACACAACAGTCATCGGATCATTATTTTCAAACGAGTTGCTAAGATGACCGAGACTCAATCTCTTCGGAGCAACAGAAATCCTCACGAAACAGCTCAGAGCACACCCACCCTCACACAGACTCACAGTGAACATGTTAAAGCTACTCCATCCATGTGCTGCTCTTCATCAGCCAAAATAAAACATGGATTCACACAGAAAACAACCCACACAACGTTGAATCTGCCCACTACGTCCGTCCGACACAAGCTGTACAAAATAGAAATTGAAAAGAAATTTCCAAAAAAGGGGAGATTTGACATGTTTCAGAGGGTGTGCTGTATTTGTTTAAAAGTATATTCTCACACAAAAAAACTATTGAGAACTGAAGGAGTCCATGTGAGTGGGCTTATCATTGTGCACTCTGCATTTTGACATGAATTCATTACTGGCATTTTACTGAGTGACTGTTAGACGAAGAAGAGCATCAGGGAAAGACTTTCTGAATCTCCTGTGGTTTCACACAGGAAGTATTCCTCAGTGCAGAACTGCTGTACCCTGCTGCAGCATCCCTTCACACACACTCACTCCTCTACGTCCCTCTTTCAGCTTGAATCCGGCCTCCTCCAGGTCTTTATCTCACACACAGAAACCATGTACCTTTACAGTGCATAAATACTGGTAAATTTCTTTTTCAAACACCAGATGTTAAACATGATGTATAAGTATTCAAAAGATCTAAAATGATTGCATTATTCTTACAACTTTCCAGTGTCTATTTTTTTTAAATCCAAACTAATGGGCCTTGTTCGTTTTTATTTAACTTTGAGCTTTTGGCGGTTGCATTTGCAGTTTATTTGACAGGTAATGATGTATCTTACTAACTCTAGCTGTAAACACTATGTTTTTGTTACCATTATTTTTATTTTCAGTTCACGAGAAAACCCCATGAGCTTTCTTGAAGTCAGTTCATGTGGGACATTTCAAAAATAATTATTCAAATTGGAGTCTGCAGAAACACAAAGAAGTGCACTGATAAAACTGTTTTCACAACCCCCTCCCCCATTCTAAAGACAAGATCATGATTTTACTTCCTCTTTAGTAATCACGATGTATCCTTGCGCAGCAGAACTGTTGATAAAAACAGAATCTGCAACTAAACACCAGCTGGTCCAGTACTTCCCTCAGTGTAAAAGACCTAACTCGGCATTGGGAAGTTTTGTTAAAGACCCTACGTACATTCAAAAATATGTCAAAAAAAAAGAACAACAATATTCTTCTATAATAAAGAATTTCAAAAATAGATTTTTTTTTTTTCCTCTTTTGACTTTATCGAGGCACTTAAAATTATTCCTGTACAGAAATAAAGCATGCATTGTTCTGTTGATTCATTTGTACTCAAAAAGGAAACCAAAACAAAACAACAACAACAAAAAAACTTGAGTACAAAAGCAGATCTTTGGAGTTGTAAACAGTACCCAGTTCCTCTTTTTGCATTGTCTGTAAAAAGCCTCCCACACACACACACACACACTCACGCACACACACACACACACATAGAGCACAAGCCTTAATGAATGCATATCTTCAGTACATTGAGTGTCCTCTGCTACTCTTTATAGCACAATGAGTCTGTTTTGATTCGTAAAAGATGTGCCTTTTACACAAGTTCATTATGTCAAAAGTACGTTCCCATGAGTCAAAACTCACAAAGCAGAAAGAAATAACCTTATCTGCAACACCGATGACTTTGTGGCTCAACTGTGGTTTGAGCTACTAAACCCACAAACTATTAAGTAGAACTTTTCTCAGTCGCTCCTCTTCCTGTGCAGTCTACTTCTCCTGCAGCTGCTGCAGCCAGAACCAGAACGTAGGCCTACCGCCTCCATCCAGGCACCTTCCACTCAGTTTCCTTCCTGTTTAATTTCTGACCCTTGCTTTTATTCTCCCCTTTCCTTCTCAAAGATAAGAAGAAAAGATCAACATTCATCCTTTTCTTCCGGGAATGAGTTCCACTGTTGACACAAAATAAAATGGGCGTACGCTGAGTTCAGTTACAGGGCAGCCAGGTGGCATACATGGGATGTTGCACAGGAGGAAGGTACTGCTGAGGAGGCGAGGGTGGGCAAGAGTAGACGGGCTGAACCTGCGCGACGTAATAGTTGCTGAAGTTGCCGTCTGAGACGTAAGGGGCCGGCTGGTAAAAGCAGGTGACGTTGGCAGCGTTGGGGATGGCGTTCTGCTCGGCCAGGACCCTAAGCGCCAGCGACGAGATGAGGCTGAGCGTCTGGCGCCTCTCATGTCCCATCAGGCAGACGGTGCTTTCCTGAACCACGTCGTACAGTGTGGCCAGATAGTCGTACTTTCTGTCTTCGAGGTCCTCAAAGTGGTTCTGCAGATAGGACTCCAGCTTCCTGTGCTGCTCGCTCACGTCAGGGAAATCGATGAAGAAGCGTGAGCACATGTAGCGCTGCAGCAGCTTCATCTCCGAGTCTGACGCCGCCCGGAAACCCCTAACCAGCAGGTGGCAGTACTTCAGCAGGCCGCCACCTCGGATCTCCTCGGGGCTCCGGGTGCAGATGAGGCGCTTGCGCAGGTGGTCGAGGGCGGTGGGGAAGTCGCCGTAGACGCTCTCCCCGAGGATGGTGGGGTGGAACGTGGCAGCCATGGGGTGCTCCGAGCACTCGTAGAAGAGGAGGAGGGAGTCCAGACGGATCTGGAAAGAGTCCACGCTGAACTCGAACTGCCGCCGAAGAGAGTCCACGAACTTGAGCTCCACGTTCTTGCCGCAGTTGTTGGAGAGCGAGATGAGACTCCAGCGATCCGAATCGTTGCACACCTTCACCATCTTCTGCACATAGGCTTCCTAGAAACAAAGGAGAATGGGAAGAGCTGGGAATTAGCTGTTGACACAGACTCAAAATATTGATCTGTGTGGTTTTTTGTGGATTTCAAGCAGGTCATTGAGTTCTTCCGGGTTAACAAAATAAGAAAAGGAAAGAAAGGCAAGCTAAAGAGAGAATCAAAAGTAATGGTTACCTCCTCAACAAATTTGCATTGCTCTATATAAATAAAAATCACCAAAATTTTACCACTTAGACATACAGACAAAACCTTAATGTGTTTTTAATTTTTAGTGCTAGCAAAGGTGCTGCAGCTCAATATATTGTCTCTTGTTCCCCCTTTCATCCGCCACAGTAAACACATTTTCTTTCTCTAACAGAAGATACTTGAGTTGTTGTTTAGTCATAATGTCTGAGTGTTCATGATTATAATTGAGCAATGGCTTAACTATAAGAAATAGAACAAACTGGAATAAAGACATAAAAAGTCAGACCTGGTTTTAATAAACATCATTGACTTGACAATAATTCTATTTGCGCAGATAAAAATCTTAGTCATTCATAGTGTTTTGCAGGTCGCATCTGTCCGTGGGCCTTTAGTCGCCTGGGAAGTCCTTGGTTTCCAGGTAACTGGGGTCTGAATGATTAATGTGGATCTGAATCAAATTAGATTAAACAGAATCCTCTTTGAGCTGCAAACCAACATTTATTTTATTTTATTTATTTATTTATTTTTACTGTTTGCAGGCTTGTATCTCTGTTCAGGTTGCACATGTTCTGGGCAGAACTCATTCCTACTTTCTAAGGATCGTCTCAATGCACTTTAGAAATATTCTGATTTGATATTTAGCATATTCCTGACTGGGTTTAAAAGCCTGAACAGTCTGTGAGTGTTACCTTCAGGGTCAGTGGTGTGATCTTCTCTTTATTCACTCCCTCGGGCAGGAAGTCTAGAAGAGAGTCCAGCACCAGCTCCTTCACAGTCTGAAACTCCTGCTCTCCCTTCAGCTCGGCGCAGAAAATCAAGTCCAGATCTTTCCATCCCAGACCACTGTCCTCGTGCAGGACGTAGCTGGCCGCGGAGCCGTTCAGTCGCACCTCCCGGACGTGGATCCGCTTCTCCGCCATGCGGCTCCGCACCACCTTGACGATATCCCGGGGCTTCATCTCCAGGGTGGGGAAACTCCAGCGGCCGTGGATGGGGATGGAGCCGGTGAGGATGGCGTCCAGCCGCTGCACTTGCTCCCAGTTGAGCACGCTGAGGCTGACGCTCTCCCCGTCGCCCGCTGCGCGCTCACCACTCCCGTCCATCGCGATGTTGGCCAGAGGTAGACTGCTGGATGAAAAAGGTAACGCTTGCCACCAGCTCCAGCAGAAGCATCAGAAAGATGCAGATTTAAGTGGATCTGAACATCATTGCGAAAATGCTGGAAGCGTCCCGACGTACGACGGAAAGAGCTCGCGGGGCGGCGTGTGTCCTACTTCTTAGACAAAGTCTGCGCACCGGACAAATTCATTTCACACAGGGTGCGCTTCCCACTCCAAGAGAGAAAAATAAATAAATAAAATTATCTGCAAATACTGAAAACAGTGTTCTTCTTCCTTGGCAGCCGTGTTTCTTTCTCTCAGAGGTTCACTGACGCGTCCATGTCACCCGAAGAAACCAGCGCAAAAAGTTATGTGGCTGACTTTTACGCACAACTTTACGCATGGTTTCAAGACTTCTTTCCCCGACCGAATGGACACCTACTTTCATGAAGCGGTGTGCGGCTGCTTTATTCTTCACATTTTGGCCCGTTTTTTGTCGCTTTGCTGGTTTTGCGTGATGCCGGAGAGGTCCCGTCGCACAGCTGCTGGGGGAGGCTGGTGGACCGTGTGTGCGTTCTTCCCGTCTGAGCAGCGCCCGGGCGGGTCGCTTTGATTGACAGGCCACGCTTACTATCAGCTTCCCGCAGTTTGGAGGCAAGCTTAAAGACTGAGGCGGGTCTGAGGCAGGGGGACGGAGTCACATTGGAGTTTGAGCACCAGAAAACACAAACAAACAAACAAGAAAAACTTTGCCACTTAAATGTACTTTATTAATGCTTTATGAATAAGTTATTTATGAATCTGTAAACATCCTTTTAAGCCCCAATAAGCATTTATAAAACATTTAGACTACAAAATAGTTGCAAAACATTCAAGCAGGCTCATTTTTTGGTAACATGAAGTGCCTTTTATTCATTAATGTAAACATAATCTTTTGCTTAGTAGCTCAGTATACTTTTTAAACTATACACTGTAACTTTATATATAAAAAAGAGATTTTTTATATGCAAGTATTCAAACTGCACACATGCAGGAAACGTACAGACAAATGTTTGGTATTTAAAACCAAATTATAAAGAAGACATAAATGCTGTCTGACTATATAACAAGAAATGAGTCAGTTTTGTCCTTTTTAATCTATAACTACTTATTAAAGTGTTTATTAACTTTCTCTTAGTAATTTATAATACTTTGTTCTAAAGTAGTACTTAAACCTTCTTGCCTTTAAGTCCTGACACTCCCTGTCCTACCCTTCACCTACACTCAGAATTTCCAGAGAACCCTTTCACATTTGTTGTGTTTTAATATTACAGATTCAAGTTCACATGGGTTCACTTTCAGTTCTCCTCTGTTCAATTCAGCCATGAATGAGGAAGAGCCTTTGTGTGCCTTATTACCTCAACATCCACATTTTTTTGTTCAGTATTTTCCAGTCTTGTCTTCTTGACAACAAATGTAAACATTTCTTCTTCTACCTTCAGTTTAAAACAATCCTGATCATTTGCAGGTGAAGCTGAGTATGCACATATGCGCCCTCTAGGGGTGAGTTTTTCCACCTATCCTGGTTTGAAGGATAGGTGCAGTCCATTTTTCTTCCAAGAGTAGACTTTCGTGGTTATGTCCATGCATACCTCTGCTAAAACCCCGAACTGTTAGGTGCATAAACACGATCTTATTCCGTTGTAACATTTCTGTATTTTTACGAATGATTTAACGTAAAACATCTGAGAATTAAGATGGTAGCTGTCCATTTGTAGGGTATGGGTCAACGCCTATGCAGATTAGTTGTCATGCAGAACCTTTCTCTGTGCAGAGCTTGATGAGTATATCTGCGTCACTGCAGACGAGCCCATTAACCAGCTTATTGCAGATTACCCTCTAAGTGCAGTGACACACAGTTCACACAGACACATGCACGCTCACGTTTCCAGTTTTAGGTGCTTTTAACTGGATGCTCTGCCTGAACTAAAATCGCTAAGCAATGAAAATGTGTTATTGTTTGAGAATAAATAAATAAATAAATAAAAGGTAACAGGTGACACATGTTTCTATATATATGATTATTTCAGCCATGACTCAAATGCTTAATCCAAATCATTTGGCAATGCATCTGGATACACTTAGGTCAACTTAACTGTAAGTAATTTCAGTATCGATGGGTTTTGTTTGTTCATTGAAGTGCATGGCAGCTGTTTTCACTTCTTGCTAATGTCTCTTTTCTTAGTCTCACTGTGGTCAGAGAATTACAATGAAACAGAAAGCCTATCAGATGATCCACTTCTGTTTAATGCAAGCTCTAAGCATTGTTAGCTTGGAGTTGCAGTTTTGTTTTTAATATTTGCAAGCTGCAGACAGAGTATCTCTGCAGGTTGACACGATGCAGCAGGTCAGTCACACTCTTTCCATTCACCCACTGGCTCGGTGTCAGGCTTACTGCCTGGGATACTTACCACGAAGCAGCTTCTTACCTGACCTTTGACTCACCAAGTGGATGACACCGGCTTGGTTCCTGATGTCTGACGACATCAGAGGATTGGCGGGGGATTTCAGGAAGTTACCCCTTGTCAGGCTGCCAGACCAACCACTACATACAGAATGAAATCATGCCTGTGTCTTTATGCACGTTAGCTCTGTAGGTCAACACAGCAGACATTTCTGTGTTTATGTTTCAGTTTCTTATGATGTCTGGGAACTTTTTCAGTCCCCTTTTAGCCTCTTGTTCTATCCAGGAACATAACTATCAATAAGACCAAGAATTTTGCTCAGAAAGACAGAGTGACACTTGATCACTGCTAGATTTAGTCTTTTATTCTTAGAGTATATATCTGGCATCAAGCTATCCATCTCTTCTTCCATCGTTTCCTTCTTGTCTGCTATTATTTGCTCATCCTCTTTCCTATCCCTCTTTTTACTATTACTACACTTGGAAGTTCATTAAGAGATTATAGGCTAACGTGCTTCAAGTATTTCCCCCCAACGGCCCCTTCCATTCTCATCTCACTTCCCTAACACCTTCTACTTTTGTCTGGATTTCAGTTAGCGTGTTGTACGTGTGGAATCACATTTTCTTTTCTTCTCTGATCTAATAAGTAGCTTTCCTTGCTGCAGAATTGACAGTAAAAAATGATTAGATAGTTGATAAAAGAACAGGTGAGATGAGTTTTACTTATCCGATATTGCAGAGTAGAACACAGCAACATGATTTATTATTTTTATTATAAGTTCTCATGCATGTATATTCTTAATGAAGTACACAATTCTGTAATTAAAGGCATTTCTTAAAGGAATACACATCATCTGCTACCTTTTATGCCAGAGTGTTTAACCAAGATCATCTCATGATGAGAAGGGTTGGAGTTATTTCATGCAATATTATGAGATGTGTTAGCGCTCAAGATAATATGTTGTGGACATTGAGATATTTTATATTGTTGAGGATTACCCTCACCTACTATCACTTAAAACTTAAGCTCAAAATTGGTAAATGTGTCAAAGTTATTTTATTGTTGGCTGATTAGCTGTGGTGGCCATCTTGAACTGAATTGGGTTGGCTCAAGTAAAATTGTAGCTGTAGATGTACTTACAATGGTTACTTTATCCATCCAGTGGTTTATGAAATATTTTGCTAATACTACAGACAAACAAACACGAGGAAAACACTCATCTGCCTTCGGCAGTGGGTGATAAAAATCAACAGATAGAAGCAAAGTTCAGCAGTGAGTCTTGATAAAGCATCAAGTTTTTAACATTCAGGGCCTAGAAAACTAACAAGATAAAAAAAAGGTTTAAGAGTACCTATAAGTTAATAGCATGTCTGTGTTACTGCGTCCTCAGCAGAGAGAACATAGCTTATTGTTACTGAGCCTGTTTGCATCTAACAGTCAGAGAGGGTTTCCACCTCCGTCACATTCAGAAAGTAATCATTGAGTGTACAGCTACAGCTGATTCACTTTTGGAGTCAGCCTGATTCATCACTATAGTTAACTGACCTTTGAAAACACAAATTGGCTACAACTTAGTAATTTGTACAGATATTGGTAGAAGCTGAGTGTCTTCCCTGACACATGCTCTGAGCGGCTAACAGATCGCTTGATATCTGATATCTGATAACTCAAAGTACTCCTTAACCCACAAAACACAGCTCCGTCACTCTGCTCCACCCACTCAAACCTTCTTCATACACCCAGAACCAAACTGAGGACCACGGGGGGTAGGGCCTTCCGCACTGCCGCTTCATGTGTGTGGCATGCCCTCCCTGACACTCTGAGGGCACCACAGTGCACTGACTGTTTTAAAAAAGGCCTTAAGACATTTCTTTTTAAGCAACATTTTTGGTTCACTTTCTTAGATGTTTGTTTTAATCTCTTTTTTTGTGTGGTTTGTTTTTACCCCTTTGTAGCCCTTTGAGATCTCAAGATGAAAAGGGCATTATAAATAAAATGTGTTATTATATTTATTATTTATTTTTGTTCAGACCTCTGGCTGATGTGTATTCCTTCAGGAAATGCTGGTGACATTGTTCGGCAAATGTTCTTGTTTCCTATCATTGTTGCTGTTCTCAACTACTTTTGTTCATTTCACTTTATTGCCACATTCAGAATTAGAACTGTATGTCCTTGCAGGTTTGTTGGCTTACTCACAATCCTTCAGGATATCTTATTTATACACTTAGCACAAGTTATGAATCAGCTGCTAGCAATTTTAAAACTTCCTTTTCCTGTTAAATATGTTTTAAAATGGTCAGTGTAAGCTGAATGTCCCTTCACGTCATGGTCAATGTAAAGCACTTTTCAGAAGTGCGCTGGGAAAAAACCTAACCAAAGCACAAAACGATGATCATGTAACTAGCTGGAAAGTGCAGGGCTCATAACTTGATGGAATATTGTAGCTTCTTTTAGCTCGTATTTTGCTCATTTTAGCTTTTAGTTACCTTTAGGTAATTTTAGCTTCTAGGTAGTCTTTTTTATACTTTTTGATAGCCTTTTTCTACTTTAGATTAGGTTAGCCTTTTGATGCTTTTACTTAGCCTTTGCTACCAGTAGCTTATAGCTAACCTTTTGCTGCTTTTAGTTTTTAGCTAGTATTTGGCTACTTTTGGCTTTTAGCTATCATTTTGCAATTGTAGATCCTTGTTAGTTTTTGGATGTTTTTAGCTATCTTGTTACTTCTGTAACTTTTAGCTAAACTTTGGCTGCTTTTAACTGGCATTTTACTGCTTGTAGCTAGAATTTTGCCTTTTGTTTTTAGCTTTTGGCTAGGGTTCTGTGTATTTTTTAACTCTAACAATTTCAGTTTCCTCACCGAGTTTCAATAAAGTCATTCAGCACTTACTCTGCATTTTTTCAAAAAAGGCAATTTCACCATGTTTACCCTATTTTATTCATTTATTTTTTTGACAGTGTAATTGCTCAACGACTTTGTGCGTGGCTATTGCATCGGGCCTGTTTTAGCTATCGCAACAAGCCTAACAGTATCCAGGCAAAATATCCAGGCAAGCACAGACCTCAGCAGGTTTTCCAAGCAGTTTTAACCCCAGCCTTAGTAAGTGACCCTTGTTAACCTTGACCAACCTTGAAGTGCACACTTAGTAAGGTAAGCCCCCAACTAAACTCTTCCACAGCCGCTAATGAGATTCACCAATATGCTTTGTGCTGTAAGCCATGCAGCACTGCTCCTAGAAAGTGTACATTCAAGCATGCTTGTTAATGACATGTATATAGGAAAGTTAAGAAACGTTTTAAAAAATGGCATAGGCCAGTGAAATGCAGTTTTTAGTTTTTAGTGTTACAGAACTAAACTTGTGCAAGAGGTTGTATCTAAATTTATTCTTGTTCAACACATGAGATAACATCCTGACCACAGCTGATCAAGCAGTTTACAGAGAAGTATTATGCAATCAAGACAAGAATATGTGTGAAAATGCACAGAGTGTATTACAACGCAGCAAGCATCTGCTGTTAGTCCATAAACATTTATACAAATGAAAGGCCCTAAAGGATTGCATGTCACCCAGCGCCTTTCAGTGCTAGAGTTTAAACTGAGATCATGTTATGATGAGAAACAATGGCGTTGTAGCCATTTCTGTTAAACATTGAAAGTAACATGCACAATTGCAAGACATATTGCAATATTTCAGATGACCTTGCATGATTTGTTAGTGTTTGGAGGATGCATTGTGAATGACTACCAGACACTACCACACCACATTTGAGCTCAGTATCTTTAAAACATACTGATATATAGTCACTTTTGTGAGGGCTAAGGTTAAAAAGCTTTATTTGGATTGACTCCAAAAGTTAACTGTAATGCTAATAATTAATTTAGTTTAATTAGTTTTATTGAAAGCCATCCAGCAGTTCACGATACTTTGCTAACAGACAAACAGGGCTAACTCAAACAGTTAATACCAAACTTTTAAGTGAAGGTGTTGCGCAAAACGAGCAGGAAGTTATTCTCTCTATCTGTGGCTCAACTTCCTGTTTGATACCGTGGTTGGAAATGTTAATGCTACACTGATGTTTGTCTCCCTTATTTTTTTTTTTTTTTGGTGAACAGATATTTTAAAAGAAACCTAAAACAGTTATAGGCAATGAGATATTTCCCTACTCATCCACATGAGGTTATCATATTGAATTTTGGAAGCAGGTTTTATCAGATATTTGTAGAATTTTATGCTGTGACCATGCTTCACAGAAACTTGTTTACAAAAAGTGCAAAACTAAATGTATTACATTTATAGGATAGACAGATTGCATTTAGTTTTGTTTGTACACCTATCTTCTAATCACAAAACATATATTTTTATCAATGCCTGGTTGTAGTAAAACGTTCCTTTGTTGTGTTACTCAGGTCAGCAGTTGGGTTCACCACCTCAATATCATCTGCCACCGAACTCCGAAGGCAAGCTGATGTTTTTGCATCTTTTTGTATGTGTGTTAGCAAAAAAAGTCACGAATCAGAGAACAGATTTTATATAAAACTCAGAAAGTAAATCACTGGACGTATGTCTACCACTGACTACCTTTAGGAGTCAACCCAGTTCAAGATGGCTGCCACAGCTAACCAACATCAGCCAATAAAAATGGCTCTAAAGCAGTCAATTTTACAGACATTGTGCTAAAATTCGGCATGGTAGTAGCTGAGAGTCATCCCTAACTCATACTCTAACATCTTGCAATTTTGCACATAACTTTATTATGAAGAATTAACCAAAACATCTACAACTCATTTCTCAACAAAAGATAAAACATTGGCATGAAAGGCATAGGGTGATATGCACTCCTTCACAGAACGCTAGGCCTTTAATTTCTATTGAACGTTGATAAAAAACAAAAAAGAAAAAACGTACTTTAAGACAAATTAGGGCTTTCATAAACTAGTCAGTCTTTTGTATAATTCAACCCATAACAGCTCTCACCATGAAGGTACTACAGGGCCACCTGCTGGATCACTAAAAGCAGCTCAACGTTTAACTGAACCCACACTAACAGAGACTCGTTGTCTCTTCAGGTGGCGCTCTTTTCACACGGGACTCATTTTGAATAAAACATCATCTGCCCCCCCCCCCCCNCACACACACACACACACACACTTCAGAATACTCAGAAACATGTACTTGCAAAGGTGTGTGTGCTGTGTGTCATATTTCAGGGCCAAATGATATCATTTTATATCTTAAAGCAATTTATTATAAATCTGTTTTAAGCTGAGTGAGTAAGAAGCAATAATTAAATGCATAAAAGTATGATGCAGTCGCATAAATAAGTTATCAGTTGTGCAAAGCGTCTCTCTTTATTCTCCCTCTGTCAAACATTTTGTGTCACATGTTTCAGATTTACGGTGGGACTGAACACTTGTTCTGTTTAAAGTAATGCTGACTTCAGACACATCTGCTGTGAGAAATTTCATGTTCTTTTGTATCTCACTGATGAACTTTGCTTCTTCTCTGCAGCTGGTTTTGTTCTTGAAACCTGGGTCAGCGTTATTGTGTGAATGCTGATTCAGCGTGCACACTGTTGGTTTCCTGTGTCTTGTTTACGTTTTGTTGCATTCACTTTGTGTTATTTCATTCATTATTGAATGAAAACGTTTAGCTCATTCAGATGATGGGTGGTATGACTTTTGGCTTTTATACTTTTGAAAAAAAACATGTAACTGTATTCACAAACATTTTGCCCCCAAAGAAATTAATTAAGATCTCTTGAGTTGCTCTCTGATTTAGCATATTTGCTTTATTTTTGTCTTCTTATGCTGCTTTTGGTTTTAAGCTAGCCATGCATTCTCTTTACCTGCTTTTTCTTTTCTGGATCACAGGAAGCTGGTTCCTATCTCCAGCTGTCATTGTGTGAGAGGCGAGACACACCTGAACAGGTCATCAGTCTAGCTTTTAGCTACCATCAGCTTTTATTAGCTTGTAACTAGCCTTTTTCTACATGTAGCTTTTAGCTTGCATTTAGCTGCTTTTAGCTTTTAGCTAGCCTTTTGCTACATTGGCTTTGAGGTAGACATTGGCTACTTTAACTACCCTTTTGTTACTTTTAACTTTTAGCTACTCTTTGGTTATTTTTAGCTCTTAGTTAGCCTTTTGCTACTTTTAGCCAGCATGTTGCTACTATTAGCTTTTGGTTGGCTTTTTGTTACTTTTAGCTTCTAGCTGCCATGTTGCTACTATTAGCGTTTTGCTACTTTTAGCTTCTAATTCGCCTGTTCTAACATATCATTTTTAAGTACTGTTTTATTATTTTTACCATTTAACTAGGGTTTTGCTACTTTTGGCCAATGTTTAGCCTCTTTGGCTTTTCATCTTATGCTCCTTTTGGGCTTTAGCTTGGTGTTCTGCTTCTTTTAGCTTTAACAGTTTTAGCTCCTTCAGCAGATTTTCACAAAGTCATTCAGGACCCAGCAGTCCCACTGCATTTTCAAAGGCAATGCAGTTTCTCCAGTTTTGGTCTCACAGCTTTGTTTTCTTTGGGACAGATGACTCAGATGACTGCTTGTCTGGGCTGCAGAAGGGAACGCTCTCAGGCTCTGCTTTATTTTAACCTTCCAAAGAGATTTATGACCACAGATGGTGCAAAACTTCAGGCATCTCTCACAGCTGACAGCCAGCGTTGGAATATCTGTGTGCGAGTGGGTTTATTTATATAATTATGGAGTCTGAATTTATTTGCATGTGTTCCGTAAACAAAGTGAACGATTGCATTTCCACTGGGCTTCCTCTGACACATCTGTAACCTGTTATAGACCATGATTAAGAAGCATGATCTGGCCTCAGTCACATTTGCTCAGGAAAGAGGAGCTCACTAACTATGCAGTCACACCCTCCTGATAGTAATCAATCTGCTTTAGGGTCTACATGTGACAATTTTCAGTGCTTATCAGTTTAGGGTTGGTTTTGGAGTCTGCAGTGGAACAAAGAGGGGTTTAGTGGTACGGTCGTGAAGGAAAACCACTCCGGCTTGGTTTAGTGAAGCCTTGTGTTTGAGCTGCAGACAGATGCAGGTGATGTGGCAGTAATTTTGGGCCGTGGTCACTCATTTGGCTCTTTAATGCATCATGAAAGCTTTAGGGAGGAGCTGCACTCCTCTGTTCTTCTGTCTCAGCAACTTTGAGGACAATTATTTTAGGTGGAGTATAATTCCTTCCCTCCTGTCATGCTGTTCAGTGGTGGGAAAAAAGGATAAAACATAAGGGACCAAAAATCTGGAGTTTAATTGCAGTCTTTAATGAAGAGAAAAAAAAAGTAAAATATTGGAGGGGGCAATGATGAGTTGGATAGCAGATAAGGCTGGGGAAGAAGTGGGTTGGGAAGCATAAACATTGAGGGCAGAGGTGGATAGATGATGAAGAGCATGTTATAAATCTGCTACGATAAACTCCCCAATCCCACGTAGTAGTTCACATGCAGCATCCAGCTAGTTTGTCTCATCCAAGGCTGATGTCACAAACCACAGCTTTTTTTTTTTTTTTTTTTACTTACAGCTCACTGAACTTCTATTCAACCTTTTTAAATGAACCACTTCTTTTTCCCATCTGTACTTTTGTTTGGAACTTTCTTTGCCTAACAAAGTGGGTGTTAACACCATTTGTCACCAAAGTTTTAACCTTTATCATTAGTGTGAGCTTATGTTTGTTTATGTTTGATTTAACCATATTTCATTTTATTCTGCAGTCTGCAGACATCAACTATCACAGGTTTGTTTTTGTTTTGCGTGTGATTACAGATTATGTACATTTATATCATTGTTTCAATCATCAGACAGTACTGTTGAGTTCAAGAAAACGTTTTTATGGTTAAATACTTTTTAACCATAAACCATTTTTTCTATGTTAACCATTGTTTATGTTATTTTATTAATTGCCATTTACCTCACCTCTGTTCCAGATTGTAAAGAAATGACCTTAGAGGAGTATAGTATGTCTGACCGGGGCAGTTAGACAGCTACAAGTTTATTTTTAATAATTAATTTACGTGTTTTTGTTTCTGTTGTATAGTTAGGAATGGTTTTATGACTAATGTGACACGTCTTGTGCTTGTTGGTGACTAATATAACTGATAAATAGTCACTTTAATTATCTCATGTGTGTAAACTTGTGTAAATGGTAGAACCCAAAAGAAGCCATTTGGAGATGAGGACCTTGGTGGTGGCTTTTGTGTGTGCAGAGGGAAAACAGCAGCTCAGTGAAGCTATGTGTACTTGTTACTACTGTTGGTTCTTTTCACTGCAGTCATGTGAAGTTAGGATCCTTTTTGATTTATGCGTACAGTTTGGTTATGACCTTATTTTAATAAAATCACTTGCTGCACTGGACAACTTCTGTCTCCTGTCATTCATCAGCCAGTCTTCCTTTTCCGTCTGCCTTAGTTTCTGCTGCCACACACTGTTCCTGCTCATGTGCTGCATTTACTCAGGAAAGTGTTTTGAATCACGTAAAACTATCATTAAATGAACAATGGAACAGCAGAAGGATCTGATCTGGGTTTGACAAGCTTCAAAATACAGATTTCACACAAGTTGACATCCAGTATATTCATATATTAAGTTCCTCTAAAATATAAAGACTTCAAAGTAAAGCAAGGACATGCTTAGAAATACATTTTATGACTTTATCTTGAGATAATAAAGCTTATTTTTTTAAGATAACAGGTTAATATATTTATTTCTGTTAACCTTTAGCTCGTGATAATTAGAAATCATAAAACAAACAAAAGGAGTTCATCAAAAACAAAGACAGTGATGCAGCTTACTCAAGCTAAAAATGTCATATCAAAGAACATCCATCACTGATCATCCCATTACTTATTATTATTATTACTATTATTACGTTACTGATCATTTCCAAGTATCATGGCAGCAAAACTGAACGAGACACACTCTTTTTTGCACTTCAGTCATCTCATTATTTTGTTGAAAAAGTTTTATTTTTTAACAAAATTGTATCTCTTTATCTTTAGAAAACTCTTTCCTTGATATAGTTAGTTATTTTAAGCAAGCAGAATCATTAACTCGTGATCTCAAGGAAATCCCATCAAAATAAATAAAAGCAGGTTCCGCTGTTCTCAGCTTTCATACAAAGAATCATCAAAATATCAAAAAATAATCCATAAATATACTTATTTTGGTTTATAATAACCAACATTATCCTGTGAGCCAGCAAAACTATTATATTTTCATGTACATCTTTGTTTAAAAAAAGGTAAATATTTACAGTTTCTGGAGTTTTAGCCTCTCTGTGTTTCTGATTTGCTGAATGCTGATCTGCTCAGACTGAACTCAGGCCTGTATTACTGTTGGCATCTTTAGTTAAACAGCATTACAGCTTATATACTGTGGTAAAATATAGCAAACAACCCTCTTCCAGATGGTCTCTAAGAGTTCTTAAAATATGTTCCGAGCATTGTTTGTTTAATCAATAAACCATTTTTTTAAAAGATGTTTTAGAATATTTACATAGCCTGACCTGCAGTTTGATCTCACAGAGAAACTTCAAAAACTTTGTGCTGTCTTACTTGGGTCTGCAGTTTCTCACAACTATAGGGATGTGCCCGGTTTTGAAAAGGTGTGCAGCTGTGTTTAGGAGTGAAAACTTGATTGTAATCTAAATTTATTATTATTTTTTTTATTGTCTGATTTTGATTCAGACAAAACATTGTCAATAGTCTTGAACAATTCCCTCCATTGGTTTTGCAATCAACTTCTCCTCTTTGTCTACGGTTGAAAACATCCATGAACTGTGCTTTTAGATAAAGTATTTACTCGACCGGATTCTTTGCTGCTGCCTCATAAATAGTGAGTGCGTGTTTATATTCGGAGCCTTTCCTGTTTGTAGCAGTAAGAAACACTTCATGGCAAACTGTGGTCAGAGATAATGTGTCTCTGACTGTTTGAGCAAGGGTTCATCAAAAAATAACAAACTGAGCCATAAGATCTGCCTCTCATGTAGATCAAATGACATTTTAAGTATCGTGTTAGGAAGGACTAAAATAGTCAAGTTACAAACTGATTAAAGCAGTAGATGGAACAAACATATAACTTGCTGGAAGACGTGGTGCTTTGCATCATATCAATATTTCACAGAGCAAAATGAACAGCTGGCTGCTGCTGTTTTTTTTTTTTAAACTTCTTTGTAGGAATGTGCATAGAGATGTTGATAAATAGTTAGATTAAGCTCAACAGCTGCATTATATTTTCCCTCATTATTTATTTATTTATTTTTTACAAAAAGCTTGAATTTTAATTCTTCCCCTATTTATTTTCCCAAAAACATTTTGTTTTCTGTCTGGGCAATAATGTTTTTGCCTGTGTCTGTGTTTGTGCACGTCTGTTACCTAAATATCTTGTAAACAAATTTGAATGAAACTTGCAGAACAGAATTACTGGATGCGCCCCTACAGCTAATTAACCTTTGGAGTCAACAAAATTCAAGATGGCTGCCTCAACCGAGTGACCTTAGCAAAACACAGAAATGGCTATGACTCAGTCAGTCTTACAAATTGGTGTGTTTGTAGCTGATCCTGATCTCCAGCACATATTCTGAGGGCTGACAGATTGCACAAGATCCTTGTTTCAAATTTTACCATTAACTATGTGGAGTTCATTATGTCAGTATGTTAGACACGTGCCTCTCTGTGTTTAGTTAGCATGATCTACCTGTGCAAGTGTAAGGTTTTTTTCTTCTTTTTTTTTCTTGAGTACTACAGACAAAAGTAAAAAAAACATGCATGTTAGGCCCTCATGAGGGAGAGCTCATTGTCATTAGCCTTGTTTGTCTCTGTGTTGGCCTTTTGATGGACTTATAGTCTGTCCAGGATGTAACCCACCTCTCACTTAATGACAGCGAGGCTAGTTCCCCCTCAAACCTGATGAGGATAAAATAGGTTTTAAAAAAATGAACAAATGACAATTTAATCACTTTTGCTTACTCAAAAAAGAGAGAAGTTGAAAGATTTTAGCTTGTTTTTTTTTTATAAAGGCATGGATATCTATGATAGTTTTCTTTGGCTAGCTGCAGCCCACATATGTTTGTTTTGATACGATGATTAGGAACTAAATCAATCAAGCGACTACATGCAGTACAAGGATGTGAAAAAGCGAAATAAAAACCAGGAGAAAACTGACATTTGTCTGTATCTTCATCTGACTCTGTGTTGGACACTTTGGAAGCAATAACTCTTTTCCACTCGAATGGATTCAGACGGAGACGACGACGATAAAGAGAGGAGAAAAACATGTACTTAAGAGGTTGGAACTGTATCCACGTGTGATTATGTAGTCTGTATGAAGTATTTTGCTCTGCCAAACTGTCTACCACTAGCTCACATGGCTGAATAGAGGTTTGACAGCAGGACTCCTGCTGTGAAACCCCACTTTTATTCATTTAAGTGCTGCAAAACACAAAAACTTGGGAAAACGCCAAAGGACAGTTCAAAATGGGAAACTAGAATGGCCACAACTTGTTGCATGAAGAATAAACTTTCAAGCAGCCAGTTTCCTGCCAGAAGTAAAACGCTTATCTGTTTTATCAACACTTTGGATTCATCAGATTTGTGCAACTTAAAACATCTTGTAAAACCAGTTCAGAAACATGCATCAATAGATAATCAATAATAGACATGTGGCAGTGTTTTAAACTATGTTTTTTTTGTGGCCTAAACTGTTTCCATTGATTGCGAAAATGTTTATCTTTTGAACATATCAGTGTTTATTTCTTTGTTTTTTCATATCAGCTTTTAATCAGAATGTCAATTTGCAAGAAAGTCTTGTCTAAAAACTAGATTAAAATGTTCCATATGGCTATTTTTTATATCTGGTAGTTTAATTTGTGTTCGAATTTGTTTTCAACTTGCTTTGAACCCTTTTTTTTGTAGATTTAGTTGTAACCTAAACCAACACAGAACAGTCTTTAATCTGAAAAAATCACTTTTTTGGGGACCACATTTACAAAGGTCCCTTTTGCTTGTTGCCCCTTTAGATATTGAACCACACACATCCATCCATCCATTGTGTTTATCTGCTTCTGCTCTTCGGTTTGCGGGGAGCTGGTGCCGATCAGACACATAAAATTGCTATAAACAAACTCGCACACAAACATCTGTGTTGATTTGGAATAGGACAACAACAAAACCATCCCGCTCCTCCTACCAGATAATAAGAAACAGAACGTGCACATGTCAGCTTGGAAGGAAGACACTGATAAAGACACACACAGAGACTGATAACATCACTGAAGACTTTCCTTCTGAATAAACGTGGTCACATATTGTTACTTTAGTTTTAAATGAAAATCTCTATGAAGCATGGGAAATAAAAATATTACGTTTCTAAAGAAGATAAATGCAGTTGTGGTGTGTGCATGCTCACACAGTCTTTACTTTTTAACTAAAGAAAGACAACATTGTTTTATTGACTTTGTACTTGTAGCTGGAGAGCTCAAATCTGCCAAACACTAAGTTGTTAAAACCTAGACGAGACTGGATTCAGTGGAGCTCTCAAAGGATATTTTTTTAATTTAACTACAAAATCCAGCAGTTTTAGAGTTATGGCTGAATGGGAATCTGAAAATCTGCAAGACACGTAGACATGTAGGGAGCCAAAGTAAACTACCTCCTCTTCCACTCCGAGCTTTTCTTCTCACTGGTGTTTCTATTTGTTTTTGGCGTCTTGGTGAATTTTGCCAGCTGCAGTTTCTTATAGAGTCGGGCTGTTTCTATGTTGATGAGTGTAGAAAATGTCTACTTAAGAAAAAAAAAAAGAAAGAATTGGTAAAAGATTAGTGGAGCGGAAATGACAGTAATTTTAGATTTGTGAGAACTTAAGAATGAGGAGGCAAGTATGAGTCATCAACCCTCCCAACGCAGTACTCTTATCTTTAACTCTCAGAAGACCTTAATATGCTTTAAATGAACTCTTCTACTCAAATATAATGCAAAACACATGCAACAACCGAGTTACACAATATTTTTTTTAATAGGTTAGCCCGATGGACATGAACAGTGTTAACTGGCCAGCAATAACATGATAGTTCAGTAAGAAGCTGCTTTAGGAGTATATAGTCAAAAGGCAACATGTGAAGTGAAGTGTCTCATTTTCTAATTATATATGAATATATACAGTTTTTTTAAAGAGCAAGTTCCGCTTTCACATGTATTTACTGTACATAAAGTGCAAAAGGAATACCACAGCATGCAGTTTACAGAAAACAACACGAGAAATATCACAGTTTTCTTTCCCGCTCAGATTGCTCATCATGGCTGCAGGTTTGTTTAACAGGAGTTGTTCCTAGTCATTCAAGCCCTGCCAGCAAAACAAAAAGCAAAGTTCAAACATGAGAAACTTCTACCAAACATGCATCAAAAATGAACAATACAGACTTAAATTGAAACAGTTCAATGAGTTTTTAACATTTTTTATCTCTAACCAGCTCTCACAGTGACACAAAGTGTAGCTCCTCCACCGGCGCTAATAGGTGTTGCAGAGACGCAGAGTTTTCTCCACTTTTGTCTTCCTGTGTCTCAAATCTGCATGTTTCCACCTTCTGTAGCTTTTTTCTAATTACTCCACTTAAAAGTCCCCACTTCTTTGTAGTTAGGGGTTAAAATGAAAGCTAAGGCAGGAAACAACTATTTTATACATCAGGAAAAAACATTTGCATAATTCCTGTTCAGACATATTTATAGAAATCTGTTGAGTTTGTCAATACATTTGCTAATTGTTACCGTTGTTAATATGTTCACATGTTAACATTGCAATGGTTATGTTATCTGATTCGGGCCTTCTGAGCTTCTGCTTTGCATTTTTTGAAAAATGGAGCAAATTCTTTGAGAATAAAAAAGGATACAGGAGCGGATTCAGGCAATTATTTACAAATGTTACTGCTCCAACAACATTCCAGATGTTCGTACAAAAGCTCAGGAGGCCCTGATTTTGAAGACAAATAGCTGCCACACCCAGCACATTTATAGTCTGGTATGGTAACCACAGAACAAAATAGCTTACAATGATGCTGGTAATCAGTCGAGTTGTCTGAGGATTGTTAAAGAAGGCTGACTGATTAATCTTCCTGTGAAGGCTAATGTATGAAAATGCCACAAAAAAAAGGAAAGGAATCCTAATATGGCCTCTGTCAACAGCACAGTCACCCTCTGGGCAGCAGATGAATACTGAGGTTGGCAACGAATCCACTGGTGATCCATTTTCAGCTGTCGAACTACCAAAGTAGGGACGGACAGGATAAATGCAACGAGCCAGAGCAGAACCAGCATCAGTCTTTTTGGTACCCGATGGCACCCCACTTGGTGCACCACCAATAAATAGCGCTGAATGCTTAATCCAGTCACAGTCAGCTGGCTGCAATAAATGCTGCAGGACACAACATATGTTAGAAGCTTACAGCCCACCAGACTGAATGTCCAGCCGAAGAATAAAGTATGAATCCACAGTGGAAGGGTCAGCAGGCATAGCAGGTCAGACACGGCCAGATTCAGCATCAAACTCTGGCTCAGGCTGGACAGGTGCTCCCAGTTAGGTCTGAGAATAATGACAGCAATGTTTCCAGGAACTCCAACACTGAAGCAGAGGGAAAACACCACTGCAGGAGCCAAACCTCTGAAGTCCCAGGAAGAATGAGGCGGAGGTCCAGGAGAAGACGAGAAGTTTGAAGTTGCCACAGTAGAACTGAGTTGATTCATGCTGCATCCTGTGGGCAAGATTATGCTCTGAGCAGCCGATGGTGGTAAATGTGCAGTCAGCCACAGAAGTGAAATGGACAATGACGTACTGAGCTTTTTCGCTATAAAAGAGAAGGAAATAGCCTTTTTACAAAGAGGAAGTAAAACAACAAATCATGTACTAGAAATGGGTGAGAACAGAGTGAGAACAGAAAACCGTACACTGTAAAAAAAGTCCGTAGATTTTACAGTTAAAGACAGTAAAAAACGAAAATTTAATACCGTAATTTGGAAATCAGCTTTATACTGTTTATTTAACAAGTAATTACCGTAAATAAGATAATGATGAAAATATGTAATTTTTACTGTTTTTTGTCATAAAATTTACATTGCCCTGCTGTAAAATAAAGTCTTGTAATACTTTTTACAGTAACATTCCGTAATATTTCTAGTGGTACATACTGTAGTTTTTGCAATCATCTTTCTTAAATAATACAGTTAGTAGCTGTTAAAAATGCATACTGTTGTGACAACCACAGAAACATACTGTAATTTTTCTAGCAATGTAAACCGTAGTTTTTGCAATCATCTTTCTTAAATAATACAGTTAGTAGCTGTTAAAAATGCATACTGTTGTGACAATCACAGAAACATACTGTAATTTTTCTAGCAATGTATACCGTAGTTTTTGCATTCAATAATTAAGTGTACAGTTCGAAACTGTTCAATATGCATACTGCTGTGGAAATTACAAAAATTGTAGTAGTGCTGTAACCTTTTCATTTAATTCTCCTGAATAATACAGTTGGTAACTGTTAAATGGGCATGATTTTGTGGCAATTACAGAAATACGCTGCAAGGATTCGAAGAGTCAATGCTGTAATTTTGGGGTTTTATTCTTATAAACTTACATATGCTCATGGGGATAACAGAAATATGCTGCACATTTATTGCATACCTTATCTTAATAAATTATGGCTTTAACTGTAAAGAGTATTGGTTATACGGAAAAATATACAGTCCCTTTCTAAAAATTGTAATTATCGAAAATCTATTAAATAATTCCATTCAAAAAGTTTAACTTTTCATTGAGTCAGTCTTAATTA
>NC_051448.1:13412129-13423091 GCF_001649575.2 Kryptolebias marmoratus | reverse complement strand
AATGTCATTTTTTATAATGGTAATAATAGTAATTTTTACATTAAAAGGTTAAAAAAAACAATTTATTACTGTAGAATCAGCAACACCAATACTCATCTATCNGTAATTGTAAACAATATCTTACTGTAATTTTAACGGTGAAATTCTGGCAACCACAGCTGCCAGAGAATTACTGTTTAAAATACAGACAAAACCCTGTAATTATACAGGAATTCAGTGACATATTTTATAATTTAGATTGTTAATTTTACAGCAAAATACTTTCATATTTCATGGCTCTAACTGTATTTGCAATATTGTTTTAATGTAAATTTTAGGATACAACTTGATCAATTTCAATGGTAAAAACTGTCATTTTTACAGTAAAAGGTTGAATAAAACACCATTTATTACTGTAGAATCAGCAATTGTAAAAATTGTCTGACTGTAATTTTTACGGTTAAGTTCTGGCAACCACAGCTGCCAGTACTTTACCGTAAAAATGACATTTTTGTTTTTACAGTGTAGGTGACAGAGCTTTAAAAATAACATTCTGTGAAACATGAAAAAAGATTACAAAGAAAATGAATTATTCTTGCACAAAAACTTGCTGTTTCAAGTACACCCAAGGTTTCTAAATGGGAAGATTGCTTGCATTTGCTAATCAGTTGTTTCTGTCTTCTGAAATTGATTTTTATAAATTCTTTAACCAATATTTAGATATTCGTTTTTTAAAAACTGCCATATAAACACATTGAAAGCTATGCAAAACTACATCAAAAGATTTAAAAGGCTGCGATTTATCATAAGTTAAAAACATGCATTTCTGTGCATGTTTACTGCAGTGGGGACATAGATTTTGTTTGAGTAGCCTCTCATAAAGCTTCATTTTGTATTTACTTTTGTTCAATTGTTTTTCATACCTGAAAATAACAACAAAAAAATCTTGGAATGGGTTTTTGAGTGTTTGAAAGTGCAAAAAACTAAAACAACAAGAACAACAAAAACTTTGAATTGTTTATCTCTTTGCAAGTCATATTTTATAAGAGCGCCAAAAAAGCCTCAGTGTTATTTTTTAATAATTCAAACATTGTTCCTTTGCATCTGTGATATTTTCCTTGTCCTAAGAACAAAGTCTGAGTCATTAAAACAGATGCCCTACCGGTCATCAGATATCTAGTATAACAGTCCGGCCAAAAGAGGAGATAGAAACAACTGATATCAAGACAAAGAAGCTACTCACAATGCACAGTGGGGTTTGCTTGTCCAGCACCCTGAGACTGCATGCTAAGCAAGAGAAAAAGGCAAAAGACTAGAGGGCATCAAAGCCACTGTACAGGAGGAAAACACTAAGTACATCTACATGGCATGTACCACCAGCAGATTGAGGAAGTGACTGATATCAATAAATCCGACCAGTGGCTAGAAACGGATGGACTGCAGGACACCACAGAGGCACTAATCATGGCTGCACAGGCGCATTAGAGGCCGCACGCAAAAGCACTTACCATCAGCACCACCTCCAGAAATCGGTCAAAGGTGTACAGAATATTAAAAATAATACACTCAAGTAAAAGTACACATAATCTGCGCAAAATTTGCAAAATCTAGCAAAACTACATTTGCTACAAATCTTTTGGCATGAAAGGCAAAGCATAACAGACTGAAAATATTGATAACAAATTAATTCATTCACCTGCTGGAAGTGCAACTTCTCCACCTCCTTCTTTAAGTCGAATTCAATTTGGCGATTAACAGCAGAGATACTGTAAATTCTTGTTCGGTTCATAAACTCTAGGAGGAATATTTCTACCTCTCAAGCTTGAGGTTGCATGGTTGAACTGCTGGTTAGCACAGTTGTCTCAAATTTATAGGTTCCCGGATTTAACTAAGTAAAACCACAGACATCACAGCTCTAAATATTCATTTCTCTGAAACACAACACACACTGACCAGAGACAGGCATTACCTTTGCACAAAGTAAAGGTATTCATTTCAAAATACATCCAAGATTGACTCAAAATAAAGGTTGTTTAAATATGATATCCAAATGATGGACTATTCTTTTAATTTGAAAGCATGCAGTTATATGTTTGTTTTGTTTACCACAAAGTTTTAAAGTTCAATGTCACCTTGTCACATGATCAAAACTTCATTGTGCTCTCACTACTGCCACTGGACTTTTTCTTAAAAAAAAAAGACGAAGGGGTGAATCAACATGGGATGTAGATTTCCTTTGAAATATCCTTCATGCAGCTTCTCATAAATGTTCAGATTATATTATCTCTATGATAGTGGTGCTGGGCTCACTGAGTAACTGACACCACAATAGAAAAATGCATCACTTCCTATTTGGTTTGTTGTACTGAAATAAATTGTTTGTGCCAGTAAGTCTCTGGATCTGTTGGACTCATAACTGCTTGGAAACATTTCACAGAAGCACCTTCAACACACTTGTTTTCTACTGTTGCGCTTTGCTTGAGGAATCCTTTAGTTTTTCAACACTTCTTGTTTTTTTTATTGCTGTGTCTATAGTTAGCTAAAGTTAGAATTGTGGGTACCTTTCTTTCTGGTTTTCATGTGCTCACTTGCATCAAGTGTCAAATAGTTTGTTGTTTGTCAACCTCATTTAGTAATAATGGTACTTGTACTGAATGTAGTTCTTTAGCAGCTTAGAAAATAAGGCTGTAGGAACTAGAGGATCAGCTCTGCACCGTTGGAATACCATTAGCTAGTCAGGCCTTTAGCTATTGCAGAGCTACAAAGTCTATCCTGTAGCAGTCCTTCAGCAGACCCCACCCAGGCTGGCTGGGTGATGGTTTGGAGGAAGGTTTGTTCTAAGGCTCAGCCCCTGGTTCAATGTGTTAGAATAAACAAATAAAAGGTTTATTGTTGACAAAATCATATACAATGTTAAAAAATACACACCATAAAAGCAAAACTATTTTTACTAAAAACCTTTTGGCAGACTGACCAGATAGACAACAAAACCTTCTGAGAGTGCAGCACAAACTTGTTCTGCTCATTAACTTCATGAGAAACATTTATTCAGAGCAAACAAATTTCAACAAGGTAAACAAATATTTTCAAAGCAGAGAAAAACATTTGCATAATTTGAGTCAACACATACAATTAGGTCTATCTGTTTAGCTTGAGGCTGCACGGTGGTGCTGCTGTTCAGCACTGTTGTCTCACATCTACAAGTTTCTGGATTCAAACTTCAGCAGGGTCCTTTTTATCTGCAGCATGTTCTCTTTGTGCATGAATGGGTCCTCCAGCTTCTTCACACTTTCCAAAACATAGTTTAATTGGAGTTTCTAAATTGCTCCAAGGTCTGAGTGTGTGCATGCATGGTTGTCTTTCTTGTGTCTCTGCATTGGTCCTGTTAGGACTGATGACCTGTCCAGGGTGTACTCTGTCTCTTGCATGTGGACCACTGGACATAGACACCAGGACCCCATGACCTTGAGCAGAATTAGGCGAATTTAGAAAATGAATTGATAGTTGGATATTTTAGTCTGCAATTTATATAGAAATGTTGTTCTCCATACTCCTTTTCTGATGCATTTTTCCAACAATGGTGGAGGGACAAGATGTATTTACCTGCATCTGATTTAAATCAAAAGAATGGTTTCTTGTCATCACAGTTTATCATTAAATCCAAACTTTGCTGCAACATGTAAAACAATTCCAAATAAAAAATTGAAGAGATATGAATGAGATCCTGTGTTTTTATTTCAAAATCTCAAAATTATTATTCTGCTATTGTTGTGATATTTGTTGCCTGAGAAAATGTTTGATTTTCCTGCATTGGCTCCTTTTTTTGGCAAATAGCACAAAATTTGCAAGACGTGAAGGTGTAAAGAAGTGGATTTAGGCAACTATTAACAAATGTCAGTGATCTGAAAATGTTCCCTGTTTTTGTACAAAACTTCAAAAGTTCCTCATTTTTGAGACAAATAGCTGCCACACCCAGCACATTTATGGTAAGATATGGAACCCACAAAACAAAAAAGCTTACAATGATGCTCGTAATCAGTCGAGTTGTCTGAGGATTGTTGAAAAAGGCTGCCTGATTGAGCTTTTTCCTGAGGAAAACGTATGCCAGTGCCACAGTAAAAAAGGAAGCAAACCCAAACACGGTTTCTGTCATCATTACAGCCACTTGCTGGGCATCAGAGGAATACTGAGCTTGACAGTCTGGCCATTGCTGTTCTGTTTTTAGATCTCGAACCACCAAAGTGGGGATGGACAGGATCAAAGCAACCAACCAGAGAAGAACCAGCAGCAGTCTTTTTTGGATCCGTTGGCAACTCAGCTGGTGCACTACCAATAAGTAGCGCTGAATGCTCAATCCAGTCACAGTCAGCAGGCTGCCATAAAGGCTGCAGTACACAACATATGTTAGAAGCTTACAGGACACCAGGCTGAATGTCCAGCCGTAGAGTAAAGCATAAATCCACAGTGGAAGGGTCAGCAGACAGAACAGGTCAGACACGGCCAGATTCAGCATCAAACTCTGGCTCAGGCTGGACAGGTGCTCCCAGTTAGGTCTGAGAATAATGACAGAAATGTTCCCAGGCACTCCAACACTGAAGCAGAGGGACAACGCCACTGCAGGAACCAGATTTCTGTAGTCCCAGGAGGGATGAGGTAAAGATCCAGGAGAAGAGGAGAAGTTAGAAGTTTCCACAGTGGAATAAAGTTGATCCATGCTGCGTGTTGGTGCCAAAGTTGTGCTCTGAACAACTGATGAACTGTGCAGTCAGCAACGCAAGTGCAACAAATAAGAGATAATGAGATGTTTCACTTCAATGTTGTAAAAAGGAACTACCAAAAATGTCATGATATCATGCAAATTAACTTACCAGCAGCACCACCTCCAGAAATACAGTCAAAGGTGAAATAGAGTATTAAAAATCTTGTTCAAATACAAGTAAAATTACCTATGAAAAAATCTTTTTACGGAAAACGAAAAACAAAACTACAAAGCCTGATTTTTTTGCTGGTTATGTATTTTCATATTGTGGATTTCCTACATCAAATAGAGACCCTAAAGGACATGTTGTCAAAAACTACTTCACATATAAAAAGTTTATTGTTGACAAAACCATATATAATGTTCAAAAACAATTAGCATAAAAGCAGAACTACTTTTTTAGAAATCTTTAGAATAGCAGACGAAGCAAAACAAACTAAGTAGATAAATCACAAATGAGGTAATTTACCCTCTGATTGTGCAGAAAAAAAGTTGATCTGTTCATAATTTTAATTAGAAATATTTATTCAGAAAGTAACAACTTTCCACAGAGTAAACAAGTATTTCTAAAGTAGGGAAAAACATTTGCATATTTTGAGTTGCCTATGTAACTCTGTTACATAGGCATACGTTGTCATTTCAAAATCTTATTATTATTATTCTGCTATTATTACCTCCACCAAGCAGTTTATGTTCTCAGTTGTGTTAGTTGGTTTGTTTGTCTGTCCATCCATCCATCTATTAGCAAGATTACCAAAAAACTAGCAAACAAATTTTTATGAAATTTCAGGAAATGTTGGGGTGGTCACAAAAAATAAGTCATTAAATTTTGGTGGTGATTCAGATCTGGATCCTACAAATTTTTTAATGACCCCATGGCCTTAGCAGAAGTGCTTATACCATATGGCATATGACTTACAAAGCAATAATGAGGCCATAGGTTTAATGTCAATTAAAAGTAAAAAAAAAAGAAAACATCTGATGTCATAATGACAGTATAGTTGTATCATATGACATGAAGTCAGAATAATGACGTACCTTTAATATCACTCCAATGTAAGGTTGAACTCATGGTGGCTTTTGAAATAAGTAAAGTCATATTGATTCTGTCTTTTGATACCATATGTAACATGAGATCATAATGATGCTTTTGTAATGCAATGTGTCCAAATTACATGAATTTGATGTTGTCTTTTATACCACGTGACAAATTCTATTTAAAGTGTTTTATACCATATCACAGGTGAAGCAATGACGTTGTTTTTTATATCATGTGACATGTGTTGGTATAATTATTCTCATATTTAGTATTTTTTGATACCAAGTGACATGTGACTATGGCAATATGGACCATATGACGTGACGTGTGAAGTCATTGTGGCATATTGATAGTATAGTTATTTTATGAGATGTCCGTCAGTCTCCCTTCTTAATGGTTTTCCTTCTCCTGCATTTTAACCAGGAAAATGTTCTGTATCCCTGCACATTTGGCAAAATAAATGTGATTGTGATTGATTGCAATATCTTTGCCTCTGCTCATACTTCCAATAACACCAGAATTTAGTCATATTCTTTTAATTGAAAAAAAAAAACAAAAAAAAAACAATACATGAAAGAAAAAAATTCAAGAAAACTTCAGTTTGTTGGGAAATCAGGTTTTACAATCATATGACTTAAAAGTATTTGAGTCGTTTTGCTGAAAACATACAGCTGTCAACACATGGTTCTTGAACTACATCTGATCTCGTCACATGATCGGGACCTTCATTCATGCTCTGGACAGACTCACTCTTCCAGCTAGACTTTTTTCATCAGCAGTGTGGGATGCAGATTTTGCTTGTGCAGCCTCTCATAAAAAACTCAGCATATTTACTTTTGTCGTCTCATTTTTCAGCCCAGGAAACAACAGTGTCTGTCTGCTGCCAGCTGTCACTTGGATAAAAAGTTTTAAATATATAGAAATATATTTATACCATTTGCTGGAAGAGATTTTTTGAGCATTTGCAGGTAGGACCACTTAAAATTCTTTGTCTCTTTGCAAATTATTTTTTTATTCTTAGAGCTCCAAAATTGCTTCACTAGTAATCTTCCTCATAATATTGTTATTTCTTTGCATATTTGATAGATTTCAAATGGTTCAGATCTTTTCTAGGTAGAATAAATCTAATAGAGAATCTGAAACTATTTTTGCCTGTAAGGCTACAATGTACGAGTGTTGTTGCTTTAATTATGATGCAGTTTGGATTTTAAATGAAATAACAATCATTGTAAACTCATGCTGAGAAAGGAGAGCAGAACTTCACTGCAGCTCTGAACTGTAATGACTGTAAAAATAGGATTGTGCGCCCTCTGCTGGCTGTTTTTACACAACATTTAAATATTTTTTAAATTATTTACTAATGGATGTTAGATGTCTTGTATTACTTACAGTATTTATGTATGTGTACTTTCATAACACGAAGCAATAAAATGAACAAAATGAGACCATACTCTTTTTTTAAACAAATTACTACCAGAGTTTAACAATGATAAAATGATCTGTCTTGTGTGTCTGAAACTCTCTCTCTCTCTCTCTCTCTCTCTCTCTCTCTATATATATATATATATATATATATATATATATATATATATATATATATATATATATATATATATATATATATATATATATATATATATATATATATATATATGTATGTATGTATTGGGCAGAGCAGGATAATTTGTACAGGCCTTATATTTATCCATTTTTAGAAATATATATTATCAGAGTTACCCAATTATTGTTAACCATGTTTGGTGTAGGAGTTCAATTTATGCTCTTCATTCAGCATTGTTTGTTTATTTTTGGGCATTTTGTTTAATTATTTATTTTTTTGACAATAATTTTAATCCTGTGGAAAAAAGCCAAGTTTTTCATCTGACAGTCTTATGAAATTAATAAATCACAATTTGCTGATCCAGCAACAAAACAAAACTTCCTAACTCTGTGTGCATTTACACACAGATACGGGTTTTTCAAAATTATCTTTTTATTTGGTGTTTCTTAAAATGTCTTTGTCCACAGAAAAATGCTTAAAACAGCCCAAAACAATACAACAAGTTTACCAGGCCTGCATGTGGCGCTGTAACACCACAAACATACACTAAATACAGCTTATGGGCTCCTAACATGTCTTTTTCAGTGTACATGCAAGACTAAAACAATATAAAACTTGCACAGTCAAAAACACAGATCCCATGTGGACAGCTCCTCAGTCCTTTCCTCATATCTGCACCTACTTTCCTCTGATAAAAATATTAATACCAAGAACAAAATAAGCTACAACTTGATTACGAAAGCAGTTTTCCTTTCTCTTTTTATTTCAGTTAGGAAAACATGCATTAGTTTGGCTTGAACATTTGGTTGTGGGAAACATGTACACTTATTGCCTAATAGAGGTTTAAACATATTTAACACATTTACATGATAAAATGTCAGAGGTGGATTATGCTCTTTTAAAATAGGCATTTTTCTATCATGTTGTTTCATTATTATTGAATCTAATTTCTTTTGTCTTGGAATTTTGAGCTCTTTAGAAACCCGCAGGACTGCATCTCTTAAGTTTTTTTTTGTAAAATTCAGAGAACTGTATTTCGCTCCAGTACCTCAGTATTAACGCTCTTTCTCCATTTTTATTTTTAGAAAGATGGGTCTCAAATGCTTCACGTGTGTGCTGCTCTGTGCAGCCCTCCTCACGTTTCCTGGAGTTTTAGGGGAGAACGGGCCATGGTGGACCTGTCAGAGCCTGCCACCGCTGACGATTGCCAACACAGCCTTTCTAAATTCAACTTTGTTTGGAGGGCAGGATGAGAAGGAAGTGGACAGAGGAACAAAGATGCTCTGTGGAATAGAGTGTCAGGATGCTCTACCATCAATCGACTGGGCCGAGAAGGAAAGGATTCTGGGATATGAGACGATGTATGAAAATGGCACGCGCACACATACAGACATCAGTTTGCAGAGGAGAAACGAGACCTCGGCAGGAACTCCAGCAAGCTCACCAGTTCATATACGCAGGAAACGGCAAGTTTACGGAGCAGATGGACGCTTTGTGATTTCAGACTCAAACTTCATCACCAACTACCCCTTTGCTACTGCAGTCCGCCTTTCCACGGGTTGTTCTGGAGTCCTAGTGTCTCCAAAACATGTGTTGACAGCAGCACATTGTGTCCATGATGGCAGGGACTACTTAGAGGCTGCTAGAAGGCTTAAAGTTGGGCTGCTGCAGCTGAAAACTAAAAGAAGAAGGGTGGGAAGGAAAAGAAGAGGCAGACAAAGGGGTGATAGGAAACAAGAGGGTAAGAGAGTTAAGAGGAAAGGAGAGGATGAAGGTGAGGGGAGAAATAGGGAAGGAGGAGTGAGGAGGAGGAGGGGACGTGAAAAGAGAAGACACAGACTGAGAAAAGTGGGTGAGGATGGAGAGGCTAAAGATGGAAAGAAGTTTGAGAGAGGAGTAGTAGGAGAGCAGAACGGTCTTAGTTGGACAAGCCACAGTGTTGAACCAGGAAAGCGACCTGTCTTCTGCTGGACCCAAGTTAAACAAACCCGAATCCCTCAAGGGTGGATCCACAGCCAGAGCTCCACAGACTCAGTTTCTCTTGACTACGATTACGCCCTGCTGGAGCTGAAGCAACCAGTCAAGCAAAAGCACATGGAGCTCGGGGTGGCACCCACTTCACCACTGGCACGAATCCACTTCTCAGGCTACGACACCGACAAAAGCCTGTCTGATGGCCAAGCAGATGAGAAGGTGATTTATCGTTTTTGTTCTGTAGTGAAGGAGTCCGATGATTTGATGTATCAGCATTGTGACGCTCAGCGTGGAGCAACAGGAGCAGGCGTTTATGTCCGCCTGAGGCAGTACGCCGGACACAATGGTGGAAAAGGAAAGTGGAAGAGGAAGGTGATTGGAGTGTTTTCAGGCCATCAGTGGGTGGAGCTGAAGGGGGGTGAGCAGAGGGATTTTAATGTCGCAGTAAGGATCACACCTTCCAAATATGCTCAGATTTGCCACTGGATTCATGGAGATCCAAGTCTTTGTAAAGAGGTTTGAACTTACTGTAATGTGAGACAAAGATATTTTGTCACCCTCGAAAGTATTTGAAGAGCAAGGATTGAAGGTTTGAATCCTTAATTATAGCATCTCACCAAACTCTGTCTAAAACGGGATTTAGGAGCTGCACAGAGTGTAAAACCCACTAAGTGTAATTTCTGAGGTCAGTCAGCATGTGTTGTAAAAAAAACGTCTTTCTTCACCTGTTCTTAAACACTGAAAGAACCAATGATATGTCTCCAAAGGACACCTTGTCTAAACCAACTATTGTTCTTTGTACAGCATGAACTAGAAGAGCTTTTAGAAATACTTTCCCCTCTAAAGCTATGCTGTTAAAGTTTTAATGGAGTCCCTGTACAATAAAGTATATTACATAATTTCATATGATCTTGTCCATTTTGTATAAAACCTTTGAATGGTATCACAGTATATATTTCAATGAATCATTTCCTTTAAGTAATTCAAAATAAAACTTGTAAAACAAGGAAACATCGAATTCCTTGTATATTTGAATGTTTTACAATAAGTTACTCATACTTCAGAAGCAGAATTAGTCACTTACACTTACTCCTCTATATTTAACATGAAGTCATCATGTGTTGAGACTGAGTCGAGGGCAGAAGCTCACTGAATGTTAAAATGCACCCAGATTGACCTGAGTTGCCTGTTTTTAGTGCAGTATCACTTCACACCAGCAGGGGGCTAAAGAGACCATTTTCTGGGCAACACTTCAGTTTAATACTACCTCCTATTACACAGAAGTATGTACAAAGGAAGTGATGGCATTTACAGTGGGCTTAGATAACATTCATACTCTGTCATACTCATAACCTTTCAACATTCTGTCACATTTTTAAAAATATTAAATAAACATTTTTTAAATCTTTCTTGTTGTAGCAAAAAAAAAAATTACGTGTAAATTCTACATCATATGAGGGAACTATATATTGAATCATCAGGAATAAAATGACTTCTAAGAGGTTTATTACAGAAAAGAATACATGCACAAAATGAAAAAAGAAAAATACACAATGTAAAAGCTGAAATTCTGTTGGGATTGAAAACAAAGCAATAGAAACCAAACTGACAGAGGATAAAATGAGTTCATGAATTCACTGACAGTCATTA
>NC_051448.1:13408423-13411990 GCF_001649575.2 Kryptolebias marmoratus | reverse complement strand
CCCCCCCCCCCCAAAAAAAAAAGAAAAGAAAAATAATACATTTAAGGCTAAAGCTGTCATGTAAATTAATTATGTAAAGCACCTTGAAATGCCTTGCTGCTGAAATGTGCTATACAAATAAAATTTGATTGATTGATTGATTGATAACATACAATTTTTTTGCATAAAAGTTGATTATAAACTCAAAATCTTGTACAGTTTACTAAACAACAACAACAGCAAAAATATATACCCTGTTTTTAACACTATTATGACAGTTCTGCAGTTGTAGCGGAATCTGGCATTCTTTGGTCCTGCTGCATTGGTTCCTGTTTTTGAAAAACATTGCAGACTTTGCGAGAGGTAAAGGCATACAGGAGTGGATTCAGGCATTTGTTGATCGTTGTTAGTGATGAGAGAAAGTCCCAAGAGGTTAAATAAAACTTTTTAAGTCCCTCATGTCCAAGACAAATAGCTACTATACCCAGCACATTATTGGTAAAATATGGAACCCAAAGGACAACAAAACTTACAATGATGCTGGTAATCAGTCGAGTTGTCTGAGGATTGTTGAAAAAGGCTGCCTGATTAACTTTCCTACTTATGCGAATGTATGAAAACACTACAGTAATAAAAGAAACAATTCCCGGAATTGTCTCTGTCAGCCGCACAGCCACCCACTGGGCATCAGAAGAATACTGAGCTCTGCAGTCTGTCCACTGCTGATTTGGTACCAGCTGCTGAACCACCAAGTGAGGAATAGACAAGATAAAAGCAACCAACCAATGCAGAACCACGATCAGTCTTTTTTTTACCTGTTGGCAATCTTGCTGGTGAACCACCAAGAGGTAACGCTGGATGCTTAACCCAGTCACAGTCAGCTGGCTGCAATAAATGCTGCAGTACACAACATACGCTAGAAGCTTACAGGACACCAAATTGACTCTCCAGCCGTGGAGGTAAGCATCAATCAGCAGTGGAAAAGTCAGCAGGCAGAGCAGGTCAGACACGGCCAGATTCAGCAGCAAACTCTGGCTCAGTCTGGACATGTGCTCCCAGTTAGGTCTGAGAATAATGACAGCAATGTTTCCAGGAACTCCAACACTGAAGCAGAAAGAAAATAACACTGCGGGGACGAGACGCCTGGAGTTCCAGAAAGGCTGAGGCAGAAGTCCTGGAGAAGAGGAGTTAGAAGTCGCCACTGTGGAATTAAGTTGATCCATGCTGTGTCTTTAGATAACGTTGTGCTCTGAAGAACTAATGGTGGTAAATGTGCTGATAGTTACAGAATTCAAATGTGGTTTTGAGAAGTTTCGCTTTATTGCAGTTAAAGATCAAGGTAAAAAAAAATGCAAGTTGTGACGCCAATGCAAAGAAACTGAGATCTTATCTAAATATTGTGGTTTTTAAAATTAGCTGCATCAGTGTGCAGGCTATGGGTTTAAGTCCTGCTGAATTTGTTTATTGTTATATCAACTTTATTCTTTTTGTACATTTTAAAACAGCTGAATTTGGTCAAAGTACTTCACAGTTATTGCCATAGAAAAAAAAGACTAAATGAATTGTTACATGCCTGCAGACAATGTGTTATTACTGTAAGACAAGAAACAAAAGCAAAGAAAACAGAACTTTTTTGAAGGACTGCAGGGACCAGATGACTGGAGTCCCACATGAGATGAGGTAGAAGTCCTGGATGTCAGGATTTAGGGTTATTGTTTGTTTTCATGTTTCAGTTTTGGGTTCATTGTTTCTTTTATTTTGTCAATTGGTTGTCTTCATGTTTTTTGTACTCTTTGTGTCTTTGTGATCCTGTCATCATTCACTGGTCCTTAATCTTTCACTTGTTTGCCTGCCACGCCCATCTTCACCTGCACCAAGTTTGTAATTACTCACCTGTGTCCTCTTCTCCTAATTTCCTGCAGCTTTTAAAACCTGGCCATTTCCCTCCGTTGTCGTGTTGACATGCTGTCTGGGTCCTCCCATGGCTTACCTTGCATATTTCATTCTTGTTTGTGTTTTGTTTTTGCTGCCACATCAGCTTTTGTCTTTGTTTTTCATTTATTTATAATAAAATAGTTTGTTCCTGGAGCTATCAGCATGAGTCTGCAAATTGTGTTCGCCTCAATCTCCACCCTCACCTGACACTGGAGAGGTGAAGTTAGAAGTAACCACAGTGGAACAAGCTGATGGTACAAAATGTGCAGGCAGATACAGAAAAAAAAATGGTTAATGTGGTCCAGAAAGATTCCGCTCTAACGATGTTAAAGAACTTTTACACCAAAAGGAAATTGTGACACTAATGCAAAGGAACTGAGATCTTATCTATATATCACTGTTTCATTTGTACCTGCATCATTGTGCAGGCTATAACTTTAGGTCCTGATGAATTAATGTACTGTCATGTCAAATTTAATTTAACATATACATATTAATCAAAAGGTCATAAATAAAGTAACTAATATCACAGTAAGATAAGAAAGACACAAACACAAATGCATCTCTACAGGCCTCAGTTAGCAAGTTCAAAGTTATAGTTCATGAAGGACAATTAGAGAAAAACTAAACAAATATAGCTTTTTGGAAAGGTTGACAAGACAAAGCCAATTATCTCAAAACATAAATACGGCAGCACAACATTTGTTTGCAAAGCTGCATCTGAATGAAGCACAAACTTCATATAATAGCAGCTGGCCTGTGCAGCACTCGAACAAAGACTCTCCCAGGGAGGCCGAGGAGTGACACTCTTGTAAATGAAATAATTCTCAATGTCTCTGATCAATAAGTGATGCAATAATGTTGAATACCTTAATGTCTCTGATCATCAAAATAATCTGTCAGTCAAAGAGCAAGTGACAAAAAGAAACATATTCTGTACTCCAGCTCAAATTCATTTTAGTTTTTATTTTACAAGGCAAAAATAGGAAAAAGAAATCCCTCAAGTTCACTTAGTCAGTCACTGAAAGAAATGAAGAAAAAGCACAGACTGTATGATGCCATTGCGTGAACAGGAAACCATAGCTACTAACACTTTAAATATTAGATTCTCTGAAAGTGAAACCACAGTTACCATGAAATGCAGAAACATACTCATTTAAAAGTTTATTCAAAAATTGTTGTTGCTCACATCTGCAATTCAGTTGTTTTTGTGTTCTGGTTCTGGTTCCTGCACATTCTTCCACTGTCACCAACCAAAATCTGGATGCACAGTTTTTATTGCAAACCTGCCAGATGTCTTTTTAATCATCAAATGTGTGTATTACATGTCTTGAGAATTTAGGTGAGTATTGCAGTTTTTCATATATACAGAATGTGAAGAAGAGTCGTCCTTGCATGAGAATAAGTTTCTTTATTTGCTGTAAACAAATCAGAGTAAACCCGGACAGGTTCCAAAAGCATGCCACACAAAAAGCATTTAGTCACAAAAAATACACAAAAGTAAAAGTACACAAACTCCAATTGAGGTCCCAACCACTTGGGTGAACTGGTTTCAACTTTCATTACCTGCTGCTTATAGACAATTCAGTACAAATATGTTTTGTCATAACTCGGGAGGTACTGTCCAGAAGAGCGAAACCAAGACCAAAACAC
>NC_051448.1:13405513-13408060 GCF_001649575.2 Kryptolebias marmoratus | reverse complement strand
CCGCCTGCTGCTTAAATCCTGGCTGGTCTCATCAGTGGTATGAGGAACACCTGTGGAACAATAATTAGTGGCGCCGCCCAGAGGGCGGAACCAAAACCCAGATCCTCACATGTTTTAATTGAGCCAGAGCTTGAGGACTGAACATAAATGATCTTTATTGTGATACAGATTCCCAGGCACAAACACTGAACAAATTTTCTCGAACATATCAATGCTGGCACAAAAAGTGGGAATTCTATGATAAATGAGGAAAACTTACATTAAACAATACATTTATTGATTAAACAAAGTACATCAGAAATTGACAATATCTTATTTAGATATTTATTTTGTAAATTTAATACAATTTACATATTGTAAATTGTATTAAATATATATATATATATATATATATATATATATATATATATGTATGTATACAATAAATCTAAACTATTTAGCACAAGAGGTAAGTAACTGACACAGATGATCAATTTTCAAAATAGACAAACAGCAAAAATATTTATTCTTTCAATTAATCATTTTCACATCTGGCCAGCACAAGAAACTCAGAGAAAGACTGAAACTGAGAATTTAACAATAAAAATATCAAAATCTAAGAAAAACCATTACATTCTTTCAGTTCACATATGCAAAGAAAAAGTATCAGTATGTATCAGTTGGTAATTCATTTTGTTTTTATTTAACTTTGTTCTAATTCACATCAAACCCACTTTTTTAGCTAAGAATGAGGACAAGTGCTCCGCTCAGAAATTACATCTTTAATTGTTGGCATTATAACAGTTCTTGAGTTGTGTTATCAGGGGTTTGGGACGTTCTTTGGTTCACTTGCATTGGTTTCTTCATTCGACAAAGGAAGAACATTTTGTTTGAAGTAAAGGCATACAGGAGTGGATTCAGGCAACTATTTACAAATGTTACTGCTTCAGCTATTCTTCTGTTGTCGTCATAAAACTTTAGAAGTCCCTGATGTTCAAGACTATGAGCCGTAATGCCCAACAAATTTATGATAAAATATGGCAGCCACAAGATAAACAAGCTTACAATGATGCTGGTAATCAGTCGATTTGTCCAAGGATTGTTGAAAAATGCTGCTTGATTAATTTTCTTCTTTAGGTGAATGTATGAAAAAACCACAATAAAAAATAAAACAATTCCATACAGGGTCTCTGTCAGCAGCACACCTATCCACTGACCTTTAGAAAAACACACAGGTTGGCAGTCTTTCCACAGTCCATCTGTTTTCAGCTGTCGAACCACCAGAGAAGGGATGGACAGGATAAAAGCAACCAGCCAGAGCAGAACCAGCATCACTCTTATTTGTACTTGATTGCACTTCAGACGGTGAACCACAATAAGGTAACGCTGAATGCTTAATCCAGTCACAGTCAGCATGCTGCTACAAACACAGCAGTACAAAAAGCCTGCTAGAACCTTACAGGACACCAAGCCGAACATCCAGCCGTAGAGGAAAGTATAACTCCACAATGGAAGGGTCAGCAGACAGAGCAGGTCAGACACGGCCAGATTCAACAGCAAACTCTGGCTCAGTCTGGAAAGGTGTTTCCAGTTGGGCTTGAGAATAATTACTGCAATGTTTCCAGGAACTCCCACACTGAAGCAGAGAGAAAACAACACTGCAGGAACCAGACGACTTGAGTCCCAGGAAGGATGAGGCTGAACTCCTGGAGAAGAGGAGTTAGAAGTTGCCACAGTGGAATTTGGCTCAGCCATGCTGCGTCTTCTGGCAAGATTGAGCTCTGAACAACTGATGGTGGTCAATGTCATAAATTAAATGAGTCGAGAGTTCTCAAGAATTTTTGTGTCATTCCACTGAAATAGGAACTACAAAAAAAGGACATTTTGTTGCTGATTCAAAGGAACTAAGATCTTATCTCTTCATGACTGACTCATCAAGCTGACGTTGATCAAACTTCTTTACAGTTCATACCATACAATGAAATATAGTATAAAGGTAGTGATGCATAATACATCCAGGTGTGTCCCAGGAATGTACAACATACATGGGATGCATTTGAGATTAGCTTAGCTTGCACTAAAATGGTTGTCAACATTGTTTACCAAGAAACTTATTATGTAAATCATTTTATTTTGTACATTTGAAAGGTTTTGCATTCTGTAAGACTTTAGTTCCCGTCCAAGTTTGAATCTGTTGCTTATTACGTCAGTAGGTACGTTGTTTTCCCTTTTCTGTTCTGGATCATTGAATTTACTTTTTGCTCTGGTTTCTGTATCATTAATCTCTCTGAGTCTTCATTTTTCAAATCTGATCTAATCAACTTTATTTTTAAAGTTCGCTCAAAGCAAACAAAACTGCACAATGTGCTGTACAATAAATCCATTGTGAGGATCTGGGTTTGGCTCCGCCTTGTGGGCAGAGCCACTAATCATTCTTCCACAGGTGTTCCAGTTTCCCACTGATTAGANCCAGCCAGTACTTAAGCAGCAGGCGGGGATCAGATCTTCGCTGGAGCATCGAACCTTCTGGGTTAGATTCTCCGCCTCAGCGTCTAACCTAATTTATGC
>NC_051448.1:13339798-13405413 GCF_001649575.2 Kryptolebias marmoratus | reverse complement strand
GTGTGTGGTTTTGGTTTCGCTCTCTGGACAGAAACACTCGAGTTCATGACATCCATAAATCACAACACAACAAGGTAACGCTGAATGCTTAATCCAGTCACAGTCAGCATGCTGCCACAAATACTGGAGTGCGAAAAAGCCTGCTAGAACCCTGCAGGACACCAGGTTGAATGTCTGGCCATAGAGGAAAGTATGAATCCACAGTGGAAGGGTCAGCAGACAGAGCAGGTCAGACACGGCCAGATTCAGCATCAAACTCTGGCTCAGACTGGACAGGTGCTCCCAGTTAGGTCTGAGAATAATGAGGGCAATGTTTCCAGGAACTCCCACGCTGAAGCAGAGAGACAACACCACTGCAGGAAACAGATTTCTGTAGTCATGAGAAGGATGAAGCAGAAGTCCTGTAGAAGAGGAGTTAGAAGTCGCCATTGTGGAATTTTCCTGATCTATGCTTGATTCTAGATAAGGTTGTGCTCTGAAGAACTGATGATGGTAAATGTGGAGGTAGATACAGAATTCAAATAGTCAATGTTGTCCTGAGAAGTCTTTTTTTTTATGCAGTTAACGACCAAAGAAAAAAGAAAAAGGAAATGGTGACGCCGATGCAAAGGAACTGAGTTCTTATCTAAACATCGTGGTTTTAAAATTAGCTGCATCAGTGTTCAGGCTATGGCTTTAAGTCCTGATGAATTTTTGTACTGTCATATCAACAATCAACTGTTCCCTCTTCTCCTAATTTCCTGAAGCTTTTAAAACCTGGCCATTTCCCTCCTTTTGTTGCGTTGACGTGCTATCTGGGTCCTCCCATGGCTTACCTCTCGTGTTACATTCTTGTTTGAGTTTAGTTTGTGTTTTGCTTTTGCTGCCACATCAGCTTTTGTTTTTCATTTATTTATAATAAAATAGTTTGTTCCTGGAGCTATCAGCATGAGTCTGCAAATTGTGTTCGCCTCAATCTCCACCCTCACCTGACACTGGAGAGGTGAAGTTAGAAGTGACCACAGTGGAACAAGCTGATGGTACGAAATGTGCAGGCAGATACAGAAAAAAAAAGGTTAATGTGGTCTAGAAAGATTCTGCTCTAATGACGTTAAAGAACTTTTACACCAAAAGGAAATTGTGACACTAATGCAAAGGAACTGAGATCTTATCTATATATCACTGTTACATTTGTACCTGCATCATTGTGCAGGCTATAACTTTAGGTCCTGATGAATTAATGTACTGTCATGTCAAATTTAATAAACATATACATATTTGAAGCTCCATGTCACAAGTTGAAAACAAGAGTTTTCAACATTCAGCAGCTGTCTTTTTGGTATTTGATGGCACCTTTTAAGTCACTCAGTTTTTAGACAAGTAGCTGGTAGGCCCAACCCATTCATGGTGTGATATGGAGCCCACAGAAAAACAAGCTTACAGTGATGCTGGTAACCAGTTGAGTGGTCCATATTTTCTGTCATCAGCACAGCCACCTATTGTGCATCAGAAGAATACTGAGGTTGGCAGTCTGTCCACTGCTCATCTGCTACCAGGCAGGCTCAAAGCAAGGAGCAAGATCAGAACCAGCAGCTGTCTTTTTGGTATTTGATGGTACCTCATCTGGTGCACCACCGTTAAGTAGCACTGGATGGTTAACCCAGTCACAGTCAGGAGGCTGCCATAAATGTTGGCGTACACAGTGCAGACTAGGAGCTTACAGGACACCAAGCTGAATGTCCAATGTTAGTAACAAATCACAAAAAATAAAGTTTATTTTTCTAAACTCACACATGCAGAATGTATACCTTTAACATGTATATTCAGTGTTAGTTTTCTTTTCTTTTATTCAAAAAAGATTAAGTTAGGGAAATCTTTGTCTTTCTTTTTAATTTTTTTTTGTCCTGTCGTAACATTTCAGGTATACCTAAATGAGAAGATGGCTGCCTACGTGTGCCAGAACAGATCTGCCCTACAACAAGGATTTCTCAGAATGAAATTCAAACTGCTTGACTAACTTTAATAAATCAAGACTAAACAGGCAGGCCACATTGTTGTAATACTAACCTGTTTGTGGCCTTCAGCCATCAGGATAATTTGTGAATCGGTGCATGAAGGTGTGTGTGTGTGTGTGTGTGTGTGTGGAGGTGCATGAGTACGCGTATGTGTAGCAGAAGGACAGAAAGGCTGACTGTGTAGAAAAAAAAATCAAATATCTTATATATATATATATATATATATATATATATTTCCCATTTCCAGGTTCAACACTGCGGCGGTCTTAGTTGGACAAGCCACAGTGTTGAACCAGGAAAGCGACCTGTCTTCTGCTGGACCCAAGTTAAACAAACCCGAATCCCTCAAGGGTGGATCCACAGCCAGAGCTCCACAGACTCAGTTTCTCTTGACTACGATTATGCCCTGCTGGAGCTGAAGCAACCAGTCAAGCAAAAGCACATGGAGCTCGGGGTGACACCCACTTCCCCACTGGCACAAATCCACTTCTCAGGCTACGACACCGACAAAAGCCTGTCTGATGGCCAAGCAGATGAGAAGGTGATTTATCGTTTTTGTTCCGTAGTGAAGGAGTCTGATGATTTGATGTATTAGCATTATTTTCCTGTTTTCCAAAAAATCATAACAACAGCAAAGTGTGTAAAACAAGGAAACATCCAATTCCTTGTATATTTGAATGTTTTACAATAAGTTACTCATACTTCAGAAGCAGAATTAGTCACTTACACTTACTCCTCTATATTTAACATGAAGTCATCATGTGTTGAGACTGAGTCGAGGGCAGAAGCTCACTGAATGTTAAAATGCACCCAGATTAACCTGAGTTGCCTGTTTTTAGTGCAGTATCACTTCACACCAGCAGGGGGCTAAAGAGACCATTTTCTGGGCAACACTTCAGTTTAATACTACCTCCTATTACACAGAAGTATGTACAAAGGAAGTGATGGCATTTATAGTGGGCTTAGATAACATTCATACTCTGTCATACTCATAACCTTTCAACATTCTGTCACATTTTTAAAAATATTAAATAAACATTTTTTAAATCTTTCTTGTTGTAGCAAAAAAAAAAATTACGTGTAAATTCTACATCATATGAGGGAACTATATATTGAATCATCAGGAATAAAATGACTTCTAAGAGGTTTATTACAGAAAAGAATACATGCACAAAATGAAAAAAGAAAAATACACAATGTAAAAGCTGAAATTCTGTTGGGATTGAAAACAAAGCAATAGAAACCAAACTGACAGAGGATAAAATGAGTTCATGAATTCACTGACAGTCATTAAATGAACAGAACAAATATTCAATTCTTGAAAATATTAATTACATTTTATATGTTAGATATCCATCATGAATGCTAAAGAATTTTTTAAATCCTTGAGAAAATCACTGAAGTTCATTTGTATTGTTTCAGGCAACACACATCGTTAGAAATATTAGTTTGGTATGTAAATTATTATCAATATTTTTCTGATTATTCAAAAAAAGGAAAAAAAGAAAAAAAAAGAAAGCACATTAAAGGCTAAAGTTGTCATAACATACAACTTTTTTGCGTAAAAGTTGATTATAAACTCAAAATCTTATACAGCTTACTGAACAACAACAACAAAAATATATACCCTGTATTTAATAGTAGAAAAGATAACATTTGATATTAAAACCAATCTTTTCAGTTCTGTGTCAAAAACAACATCTTTAACTGTTCTCATAATGACAGTTCTGCAGTTGTAGCGGTATCTGGCTCTCTTTGGTCCTGCTGCATTGGTTCCTCTTTTTGACAAACATTGCAAACTTTGCGAGATGTAAAGGCATACAGGAGTGGATTCAGGCATTTGTTGACATATGTTAGAGCACTGACAATGTTCCAAAAGTTTTTAAAAAACTTCCTTAGTCTCTTATTGCTGATACAAATAGCTGCTATGCCCAGCACATTTGTGGTAAGAAAAGGAACCCAAAGGACAACAAAACTTACAATGATGCTGGTAATCAGTCGAGTTGTCTGAGGATTGTTGAAAAAGGCTGCCTGACTAACTTTTCTACGGATATGAATGTATGAAAACACTACAATAAAAAAGGAAACCATTCCAGCAATTGTCTCAGTCATCAGCACAGCCATCCACTGGGCATCAGAAGAATACTGAGGTCGACAGTCTGTCCACTGCTGTTTTGGTACCAGTTGCTGAACCACCAAGTGAGGAGTAGACAGGATAAAAGCAACCAACCAGAGCAGAACCAGGACCAGTCTTTTCTGTACCTGTTGGCACCTCTGCTGGTGAACCATCAAGAGGTAACGCTGGATGCTTAACCCAGTCACAGTCAGCTGGCTGCTATAAATGCTGCAGTACACAACATATGTTAGAAGCTTACAGGACACCAGGTTGAATCTCCAGCCGTAGAGTAAAGCATCAATCACCAGTGGAAGAATCAGCAGACTGAGCAGGTCAGACACGGCCAAATTCAGCAGCAAACTCTGACTCAGTCTGGACATGTGCTCCCAGTTAGGTCTGAGAATAATGACAGCGATGTTTCCAGGAACTCCAACACTGAAGCAGAAAGAAAACAACACTGCAGGGACAAGACGCCTGGAGTCCCAGAAAGGATGAGGCAGAAGTCCTGGAGAAGAGGAGTTAGAAGTCGCCACTGGGGAATTAAGTTGATCCATGCTGCGTCTTTAGATAACGTTGTGCTCTGAAGAACTGATGGTGGTAAATGTGCAGCTAGATACAGAATTCAAATGGTCAATGTGGTCCTGAGAAGTCTTGTTTTAATGCAATTTAAGACCACCTTAATAAAAACGGAAATTGTGACACCGACACAAAGGAACTGAAATCTTATATGTCACTCTTTCAAAATTAGCTGCATCATTGTGCAGGCTATGGCTTTAAGTCCTGATGAATTATTGTACTATCATGTCAACTTTATTCTTTCAGCCCATTTCAAAACAGCTGAAGTTGGTCAAAGTACTTCGCAGTTAATGCCATATAAATAAAATATTACATGAATTGTTACATGTCTGCAATTTGATACAGACAATGTCCTATTACTGTCAGTTAAGAAACAAAAGCAAACAAAAATATATTTTTGAAGGACTGCAGAGACCAGGGTTTCATTTGTAAAAGACTGCTCAGGATTCATACTACAAGTGTGCGTAAGCCAAAAAAAATCTCAGATTTACGAAACTATGCGTACACACACCAGCAAGCAATTTCCCTTCATAAATCACACCTGTACCTAAAAGTTTGCCCAAAAGGTCCCTCAGGTTCTGCCCTCCTCACGCCCACGTTCAACTATACAGTAAATGGTCAATGCAAAGCACCTCATGAATGTGAAGGTGTATTTAAATGATAATTTAAATAAGAATAGAAAAAAAAATCATTTTTGGGAACCACAGTAGTGGCGTTACAAATTAAAAAAAAGCATGAACGACAACACATCATTACCACTATTAATTCAGTGAGTGGGACAGAAAGGACTGTGGCCAAGGTGAAGAAAAAAAATGGTCAGATTTTAGGGTGGAGGCAAAAAAGCGACTAACCGGACACCGCCAAAGCATGTCAGCCACAGGTGGGGGTAAGGGTATATCTGAACTGACACCTTTTGAAAGAAGGATGTGTCGTGCTGAAAAGTGATCAGGCGCGCCCCCAAGAGGGAGCAAGCATGGGTGTGAGCAGTATTAAAGTGTGCCTCTTCTGTGCTCTGGGGGTTTGTAATGGGGGTCAGGAGAAAGGTCCTTATGGCTCACCAGCGGAAGCATAAATAATACTGCTGTTTTGAAAGCTTATGATAAAATCAATCTAAAATTAAAGTTTGATTGTGGAGTGAAATAAATATCTGAGAGGAATCATGATGCAGTGTGGTTTCAATTCCCCACTTCACCATCTATGTCTCCAGTTTCCCCTGTCTCCGAAACAAGCGTATATGGTACGCATAGCTCAGAGTTTGTGTGAGGGACCGTACATTTTCCTGTCAAGTTCGTGTTTCATAGATCACAATCTTTGTGTGGAATGTGATGTACGCAAGTTTCAGGCCCCGTTTTGTGTGTACGCCAGTTTTATAAATGAGACCCCAGATGACTATAGTCCCACATGAGATCAGAGGTAGGAGTCCTGGAGAGATGAAGTTAGAAGTGACCACAGTGGAATTAAGTTGTTCCATGCTGCATCTTGCTGAGAAGATGTAGCATGGAACTGATGGTGGGAAATGTGCAGGCAGATACAGTGTGGTCCTGAAAGGTTCTGCTCTAAAAAAGGTAAAGAAGAACTTTAAAACCAAAAGGAAATTGTGACACTGATGAAAAGGAACTGAGATCTTATCTATATATCACTGTTTCATTCATACCTGCATCATTGTGCAGGCTATAACTTTAAGTTCTGATGAATTAATGTACTGCCATGCCAAATTGAATTAAACATATGCATATTTAATCAAAAGGTCATAAATAAAGTTAACTAATATCACTGTAAGACGAGAAAGAGACAAATGCAAATACATACTGTTTTTTATTGTAAGTAGTTTATTTTTTTGCAAAAGTTCCCTTTAAACAAATGACATGTTGCACATTTTATATATTTCCACAGCATTTTGTTCAAGTCATCATCTCGCCATTGAAGCTTGTGTGTGAAAGCCCAGCCCTGCCTCTTAAACAGTATCTAACCACACAAATTGCGTTACATTTTCTGTGAAAAAAATAAAGGTTACATGTTGCTTAATATCTATTTTGTTGCTTTTTGTGCACAAAGTTGTTGCCTTATACCATTGATTTGATAACATTTGACATTAAAACAAATGTTTTCAGTCCTTTGGGCAGAAACAACATCTTTAACTGGTGTCATTATGACAGTCCTCCACTTGTAGAGGTATCTGGCACTCTTTGGTCCTGCTGCATTGGTTCCTGTTTTTGACAAATATTCCACACTTTGTGAGCATACAGGAGTGGATTCAGGCATCTGTTGACAAATGTTACTGCTGCGACAATGTTCCAAAAGTTGTTGTAAAACTTCATAAGTCCCTCATGTCCGAGACAAATAGCTGCTATACCCAGCACATTATTGGTAAAATATGGAACCCAAAGGACAACAAAACTTACAATGATGCTGGTAACCAGTCGAGTTGTCTGAGGATTGTTGAAAAAGGCTGCTTGATTAACTTTTTTGTGAATGCGAATGTATGAAAACACTATGATAAAAAATGAAACACATCCCACCATAGTCTCTGTCATCAATACAACCATCCACTGGGCATCAGAAGAATACTGAGGTCGACAGTCTGTCCACTGCTGATTTGGTACCAGCTGCTGAACCACCAAGAGAGGAATAGACAGGATAAAAGCAACCAACCAGAGCAGAACCAGGATCAGTCTTTTCTGTTGGCACCTCTGCTGGTGAACCACCAAGAGGTAACGCTGGATGCTTAACCCAGTCACAGTCAGCAGGCTGCAATAAATGCTGCAGTACACAACATACGCTAGAAGCTTACAGGACACCAGGTTGAATCTCCAGCCGTGGAGTAAAGCATCAATCACCAGTGGAAGAATCAGCAGGCAGAACAGGTCAGACACGGCCAGATTCAGCATCAAACTCTGGCTCAGGCTGGACAGGTGCTCCCAGTTAGGTCTGAGAATAATGACAGCAATGTTTCCAGGAACTCCAGGAACAACGCAGAGGGACAACACCACTGCAGGAAACAGATTACTGTTGGTCAAGGAGTAATGAGGTAGAGGTCCTGGAAAAGAGAAGTTAGAAGTTGCCACAGTGCTATCAGGTTGATCCATGCTGCGTCTCTTTGTTAGGTTGTGTTCTGAACAACTGATGGTGGTAAATGTGCTCTCAGCCACAGAAGGAAAGTGGTTAATGTGATCATAGGAAGTGAACTGAGGTCCTGTATGTCACATTATGTTACTGGTTGAATCATTTTGAGTGTTACGGCTGCATGTTTTGATGATTTATTGATAACAGATACAATTAAAAAAAAATTAAGTTGACCAAAGTATAACACAGTTATGACTATATCATCAAGTATAATATGATAATATGTTTTATGTTTTAATATGTTTTTTATGATCCCCCAGACTGAAAATGAAAAAAAAACACATTTCTGAAATGTCTTTGTATAGTAATTATTGCAGCACTGATAAACTTCCAAATATCGCAGACAAGAATAAAGGTGGTTTATTGGTATTTTCCTTGTATTTGACTGTGTGTCAACTGAAGAGCAAGTAACAAAAAGAAGAAAATATTCTCTTCTCAAGTATAAATCAACCTACTTACATTTTACTGAATAAAGCATAAACATTAAAAAGAACTAAAGTTTACTGATCAGTCACTGAAAAAAATGAAAAGGAACTACTGCCTACCTCTCACACAATAGGTGTATTTAAAATGTTAAGTGCAAGCAGGAAACCACAGATGCAGCAGCTCTAAAAATACATTTCTCTTAAACCTAACACACACTTTCACTAAAGATAGGCATTACTTTAGAACACAGCAGAGTCAAATGTCACCAACAAGCATTTTAACGTACATGGTTTATGTGAAAAGGCCACAAAAATACACAATAAAAGCTGAGTTTATGGGAATTTGTCTGTAAATATATTTAAAAAGATGGACTATTGATATATATGGTGTCATGCAGTTCTGTGTTTGTTACCTGCATAGTAAACAAAAAAAAAAAGGTTACCACAAGGCTTTTGAGTTAAATGTCATCTTCCCACATGTGCAAAAAAACTTTCCCTCACTACTGCCATTAGACTTTTTCTTTAAAACAATCTTCAGCACTGTTGTCTCACATGTACAAGTTCCTGGATTCAAACCTCAGCAGGGTCCTTTTTATCTGCAGTCAGCATGTTCTCTTTGTGCATGAATGGGTCCTCCAGTTTCTTCACACTTTCCAAAACATAGTTTAAATTAATTAAATTTATCTAAATTTCTCCTAGGTGTGAGTGTGTGCATGCATGGTTGTCTTTCTTGTATCTCTGCATTGGTCCTGTTAGGACAGATGACTGTCCAGGGTGTACTCTGTCTCTTGCATGTGGACCACTGGAAGAAGTCACTACCTTTGACCTTGAGCAGAATTAGGTAAATTTATAAAAACGAATTGATGGATGGAGTTTTAGCTTGGCAGTTTATATAGACATTTTGATTTCCATACTCTCTTTCTGATGCATTTTTCCAACAGTGGTGGAGGGACAAGATGTATTTGCCTGCAGCTGATTTAAATCAAAAAAATTATTTCTTCTCATCACAGTTTATCATTAAATCAAAAACTTTTATGTAACATATAAAAAAAAAAGACAAATGAAAAATTACTTGAAGAATGTATTAGAAAAGATGATAATATTGTTTGATTGTAAACTAATTAAAAAACAAGAAAACTATTGTTCTCATGTGCAAATCAACCTACTTACAGTTTATATAATAAAGCATAAATATTATAACAAAGACCTCTAGTTTTTACTGATAAGTCACTGAATAAAAAAAAGAGAAACGGCTGCCTCCCTCTGACATATATAAAATGCCACAGTGCAAACAGAAAACCACAGATGCTACAGCTATAAAAATTAATTTCTCTGAAACACAACACACACTTACCAGAGATAGACATTATCTTTGAACAAAGAAGAACAAACATTTGAATTTGTCTGTGACTATATTTAAAAAAAGATGAACTATTTATATATATAAAGTCATACAGTTCTGTGTTTGTTACCTGCATAGTAAATAAAAAAAGATTACCACAAGGCTTTTGAGTTAAATGTCATCTCGACTCATGATCAAAAAACTTCACTGCCACAAGAGTTTTCCTTTTTTTTAAAAAAAAAAAAAAATCATCAATATGGGATGTAGATTTCCTTTGAAGGATCTGTTAGGGTTTTTATGTTATCAGCCTTTGTGCTCATGTGTAAAACTGCCTACATGAGACGCGAAGGTTAGATGGCAGGCGCCACACCATCTGGCTCTCCCAAACAGAGAGGTGTTATGTGTTTTTGCTATGATCTGAACTGACCTTGGCTGGCTCAGATCAACCCCTTTTTTCTTCTTCCTTTAATAAAAGAGAAAGCCTAAGTAAGCAGGCAGAACTTCCTGGACAGCACGCCGTTAGGAGCTGTTGTGGAATTTTTCCCTTTTTGCGAAGGCCTTCACAAAAAGACAACGAGCCTCTCCGGTGTGATTCTTTCTTAGCAGGTTAAATAAATCAAAACCCTGACAGGATCCTTCATGAAGCTTCTCATAAATGTTCAGGTTATCTTATCTCTACGATAGTGGCTTTGGATTCAATGAGTAACTGATATGTTGACACTACAACAGGCAAATGCACCTCTTCCTACTTGCTTTATTGTATTTAAATAAATTGTTTGTACCACTAAGTTTCTGGATCTGTTGGACTCATGTTTACTTTGAGACATTTCACAGAAGCACTTTTAATACACTTGTTTTCTAATGTTGCACTTTTGCTTGAGGAATCATTTGGTTTCCCCTTTTTGCAGAATCGCCACTTTAACGTGCTGGAGATGTTTAAGTACCTCTGTGACCCTGGGGGCTATGTTGTCTGGGGCATCAGCCTCTGATAGGGTCCCCAAGGCAAATTAGCCTCAGGTGAGGGATCAGACCAAGAGCGATTCAATAATCTCAATGGACTAACCACTTGTTCATCAGGGTACCCTGCCCAGAAAAGGGTAACCGGGCTGGAGAATGTCATGGAATGTCACCTCACTAGCAAATAAGGAGCTGGAGCTTGTGTCTGAGGTTGAGCGATACCAACTAGACAGAGTTGTGCTCACCTCGCACAAGTACTGAAGTATTTCTGCATGAATATTTAAAAAACTTAATGTTTCTTGTTTCTCAGGCAAAAGCATCCATGGCTTGGATGTCAAGGTGGTTTCAGGTTAAGTGTGAATGGCGAGTTCTTTGCAAGGAACTGAATTACACAGTAAGTAAATTTTACTTCATCTTTTGACCGTAAGTCAAGTTCAGTGTGAAATCAATCACCATCCAGCAATGTGCTTTGTGTCTACTTCAATATCAATAAACTATGTTTCCAGAGATTAATAATAAAATTATTTTTTTAAATTCATTATTTAATTACTTGTGCTGAGTATGCCTTTCTTGAAGCAGAACTCTTTGTGACAGGTCTTCAAGCCTCTTTGTACAACATTGGAAAGACCATCCAAGTCACCATGAGCCACACTGAAATAGATGAAGCTGTTAACAACATGTCACCTGGGGACAAGTACATGATGCTTAAGACCCATTTCAAAGATGACTGAGCTACATATTCCCATGAACTTACAGGGGCGGCTGTAACAGATCCTTTCAACCTGCATGGCTTCAAGAATAGAAATGGATGGTATACAGCCAACATTCGTATGGTGTATTCTTTCTGTGCTGTTTTCTTTTCGGCTCAAAACATAATGCAGAAGGAAGGGTTGTCACTCACTCGTTCACAACATGGCAGAAAAAAGCAGAGAGCATCATAATGCGAAGTACCACCATGAGGCACTTCAGGCAATGAAAGACTTTGTGTCCTCATTGGAGAACACAGCAGCAAATCTCAGGACTCTAATTCATGAGCAGAAGGCTGCCAAACGTGAGGAGAAATCGAGAGGTGGTAAACGCAGTGGTTGAGACTGTTTTGAATTGTGGCAGGCAGTGCATTGCACTTCGTTGTGATGTAGAGAAACTTGATGAAGAGAAAAATCCTGGAACTTTCCTGAGTATGCTACGGGTAGTTGCCAAGCATAACGAAAATGCGATGAACCATTTGTCATCACCTGTGATGAGGAATGCAACATACATTTCCCCCACAAACACACTAAAGTTTGTGCCACTTTCCCACATTTCAGGAGTTTTTCTGGCCAAGACAATTCTACAGACTATTGAGAAAACTGGCCTAGACCCCAGAAACATATGTGGCCAGGGCTATGATGGTGTGGCAAACATGTCATTGCAAAATGTTGGTGTTCAAGCTGAGATAAAGAAAATGGCACCACTTGTGACATACATCCACTGCAGCAGCCTTTAACTTAATATAGTGGTAAGGCATTCTGGAGATAGGAAATGTTATAGACAGGCTGAAATATTGCTCTTTATTCTTTCTACATAATCCAAAAAGATCAGGCCTTTTGGAGGCAGTGTTGAAGCAGATTGTTCCTGACAAAGACAGAAGAAAAGTTCTCCTTGACCTCTGCTGCACCACATCAGCTAAACGGCAGTCAGCCTGCCAGCACTTCTACCAAGGGTACGTCTAAGTAGTGGAAACTGTATATCAACAGGGACCCAGCAGCCTGCAGTGATGCTCAACAAATACTGGCTACCTTAACAACATTTGACTTCATTGTCACATTCCTCATGGTGTACCAGTATTTGTCTCACCCTGCTGGCATCACTGTGAAGTTGCAGTCATCTACTCTGGACATCATACATGCACAAACAATGGCAATATTCTTCAGCACTTTGCACAGCCTTTATATTATTAAATACCTAATTTTATAAAATAGGAATACAATATCATTATGAAATATAAAACAAACTAAGCCATTTATTGTATTTTTTATTTATTTTTTGTCTCAGGTGTTTGTGATCCAAAGTGTACATGCCTCTCTGAAGCAAGATGTCAGGCATTCGTTTTAGCTGATCTATGACCAAGCTGTGTGCATGGCTGACAAAGTAGCGGGGACACCATGCAAACCTCATGTCTCAAAGTACTCTTTCTTTTTTAACTGCAGTCAGCATGTTTTCTTCTTGTATTAAAAAGTTTTGTCTGGGTCAATAAACTGTTTAAAAAACAATTTCACTAAATAAATCCTATTAAACCATTACTCTGTTACCCATAATGTAGTTTCACTGCTAACCATATACTAGTTTCTCATTTCCCCATTTTTAGGGAAATGAGAAATAATTTTAATTCTAATTTTAAAATTAGAAAAAAAATCACAATAACAGCCATGTGTGTAAAACAAAGAAACATCAAATGTATATTTGAGTGTTTTACAATAAGTTACTCATACTTCAGAAGCAGACTTAGTCACTTACACTTACTCCTCTGTGTCTAACATTAAGTCATCATGTGTTGAGACTGAGTCGAGGGCAGAAGCTCACTGAGTGTTAAAATGCACCCAGATTGACCTGAGTTGCCTGTTTTTTGCACAGTTTGACTTCACACCAGCAGGGGGCTAAAGAGAACATTTTCTGTGCAACACTTCAGTTGAATATTACCTCTTATTACACAGAAGTATGTATAAAGGAAGTGATGGCATTTACAGGGCCTTAAAAATATTCATAATCTTTGAACCTTTCTACATTTCTATATATATATATGTCAAGTTTAAGTCAAGTTAGACTTAATTCAAGTTTATTAATATAGCACTTTTCAGCAACAAGGCAATACAAAGTGCCTAAAAACAAAACAAAACAAAACAGACCAAACTGACAGACGCAACCAAGAGGAAATTATGACACTAATGCAAAGGAACTGGGGTCTTATTTATAAAACTGGCGTACGCACAAAACTGGGCCTGAAACTTGTGTACATCACCTTCCATGCAAAATTTGTGATCTATGAAACACAAACTTGACAGGAAAATGTTCAGCCCTCACACGAACTCTGAGCCATGCTCATTGTACACACTTGTTTTTGACACTGCATCATGATATTTAATTTGGTTGCCATTGGTAACAATGAAAAACATTGATCAGCTGACTCATTGAAATACACCTTCACATTCATGAGGTGCTTTGCATCGACCATTTACTGTATAGTTGATTGTGGGCTTGTGTATGGCAGAACCTGAGGAGGGACCTTGTGCGCAAACTTTTAGGTACAGGTGTAATTTATGAAGGTACATTGCTTGCTGGTGTGCGTACGCATGGTTTTATAAATCTGAATTGCTTTTGGCTTACACACACTTAGTATAAATCCTACACAATCTTTTATAAATGAAACCCCTGAGCTCTTTCTATGCATCACTTTTTCATTACAACCTTTTTTATTTTTAAATTCTATGGCTTTAAGGCCTGGTGAATTATTGTACTGTCATGTCCAATATATTCATACAGCTCATTTTAAAACAGCTGAAGTTGTTACAAGTACAGTTAACACCGTAAAATAAAATAAATGAATTGCTGAATATCTGTATATTTGTACACACTATGTTATAGCACTGTAAAATAAAAAAGCACAAAAACAAACAAAAAAGAGAAACTGATTATTTTAATATCTGCAGAACTGCAGGGACCAGATGACTGGAGTCCCACATGAGATGAGGTAGAAGTCCAGGAGAGGTGAAGTTAGAAGTGACCACATTTAATTAAAATAATTCATGCTGCATCTTGCTGCCAAGGCTGTGCTCTGAAGAACTAAAGGTGGGAAATGTGCAGGCAGACACAGAAGAAAGTGGTTAATGTGACCGTGAGAAGTTTTGAACAGAGATCCTGTATCTCACGTTACATCATTGGTTGCATCATTTTGCATGTTACCACTACAGGCATTGGTGATTTAGTGACAATGTAAAATATGTAGATACATTTCAAAATAATCAAAGTTGACCAAAATATGTTATAGTTAATACTATATCATAAAGTATAATATGAATTGAATATGATAAGAAATAAAATAAAAAAGAACCAAAACAATTTCATTTATGCTTTGAAGCCTTTTTTCTATCTCCGTTGCCAGTTGCTTTGTATGAGTTTGTCGGTTTTATCAGGGTCATGTGTTTTGTGATGCGGCAAGAGTAAAAATGAAATGGAACTTCTGAAATGTCTCTGAATAGTAATTAATGTAATAATAATAATTTTCCTAATGTCTCAGACAACAATAAAGGAGATTTATTGCTGTGGCAAAAAAGTGTCAAAAGGAAGAAAAATATTCTGTACTTGAGTACAAATCAACCTACTTAAGTTTTATTTAACAAAGCCTAAACCATAAAAAACATCTCAAGGCCAACTAATCAGTCTCTGAACAAAAAAAAAAGAAACCACCACTTGCCTCTCACACATTAGGTATATATAAAATGCCAAAGTGCCCAGAGGAAACCACAGATGCCACAGTTCTAAAAATACATTTTTCTGAAACACAAAACACACTGACCACAGATAGACATCACCTTTGATCAAAGCAGAAACAACTTATGCATCAGGATACCTCGCCTGGAAAAAGGGAAACAAGGGCACCCCTGGAGCTGGGCCTGGGGTGAGAGAGGTCATTGGTGAGCACCTGGTGGTTGAGCCTTGGCTCCTGGGGCTCGGCTGGGCCAAGCTAAAAAACAGTGTCCTGGAAGGGGTGCAGTCTAGAGATTTTGTTGTTCTCCTTATATGCCCATGTAGGCAATGACAGAGTTATCTAGAAGGGGGAGAACAGGTGGAATGGCCTTCCTAATCTGAACCTGAGCAGTGTTCTGTTATTGGACTTCTATGCTAGGTATGGGCTGTCCATAACGAACACCATGTTCAAGCATAGAGTGATACATAGGTGCACTCGACACCAGGCCACCCTAGGCCAAAGGTAGATGATCGATTTTGTAAGTGTGTAAGTGTCATCTGACCTGCGGCCCTATGTTTTGGACACTCAGGTAAAGAGAGGAGCAGAGCTGTCAACTGATCACCACCTGGCGGCGAGTTCAATCTGGTGAAAGGGGACACTGCTGCACACACTTGGTAAACCCAAACAGGTTGAGGGTGAACTGGGAGCGTCTGGTGGAGTCACCTGTCCATCTGATCCTCAACTCATACCTCCGGCAGAGTTTTTCACATGTCCCGGGGGAGTTCAGGGACATGGAATCTGGATGGGCCATGTTTACGCCCTGCAGATGTGGCTTTTAGAAGCTGTGGCTTGAAGGTCATTGACAGATGTGACATGACTTGTCATCAGTCCATGCCTCCCAGTGTCAGGATTTACATCCAAAATAGTTCAAGTACAGCAATTCTGACCAATTGTTTGCACAATAGAAATGATTGGCAAGCTGATCCTCCTGCTGTTGCTGGGATGGAAGGCACTCTCTGATTTAGGTGGAGTAATTCAGTGGGTCTGGTAGAAGCTGCTTATTCCTCTGCACTTCATCACTTTCCTAAACAATTAAATTTCTTTTCAGAAAGGACACTGCTGAAGCTCAGTGGAGACCCTGCTGCTTTGTTGACCTGGCTGCAGGTTTTTTATTTATGTTTTTTTGTGTTGTGTTGTTGTGCTATAATTGTTTTGGGTTATGTTCTTGAATTTTGGCAAGGCATCCTGCCTTGCTGCCATTAGCAGCTTCAGTTTTAGGACCTCTTAAGGATGTGATCTTAATGGGTGTATGTCTGAGGTTAGGATACCTCTTTTAGTGTTGCCTCTTGTGAATTCATTCTTGTCCAAATTTTGGTTAGTTGGTATTTTTCTTGTATAACCCTACTTGCCCTTTCTTTTGTGCAGGCTGAGAGCATAAGGAGATGGAGGACCTCTAGGGGGACCGGTCCTGGGTGCTGTGCGAGTGGCTGGTTTGGGGATTTCTTCACGGCTGAATGCATGTCCACAAGTGTTTGGGGTGATCTATTTGGTTTTATTTTTTTGTCATAGTTTAGGGACAAGTTCTCCCTGCTTGGACAGCCCTCCCCACTCTAGGCCTCAGTGCTGCACACTCTCCGCTCGCCTTCCATTGTGGTTTTTGTCTAAAATGTTTTTAAGCGAATGAGAAATAAATTTGTTTTTTAACTTTGTTTGACTTGTGGAACCACGTCTCTTTCTCATTTGGGTGTCGAACCTGAACGCCTTATTGGTGCTGCATCTACTTCCTTGGGTGCAATTCCCAAGATGGCGTTGTCACTTGATTACCTTGCTCTGTGAGTAGTGCATTTAAAGGCCAAGCATCAAACCATTTCCCTCCCCTTGTGTTGAGATATGTCTGTTTATTAAAAAAAACAACACACACACAAAATGTAAAAGCTGAAAGTCTGCTGGCATTAAGAACAAAACAGATCAAACTGACAGAGGCTAAAATGAATTCATGCATTTACTGACAGTCACTGGATGAACAGAAGAAACAAGGTTCAATACTTAAGAATATTTCATTATTTTTAGATCTACCTTATGAATGCTTAAGCAGAAAAAGATTTAAAAATCATTTGCATTGTTTCAAGCTACACAAATAAAAAAGATCTGTTTGACTTGTACATTTTTGTCAATTGATTTCTGATTATCAAAAAAAAACACATCTGAAGTTTTAATAACATACACCTTGAGTCAAAATGTTTACCAGTTTATATTAAACTCAAACTCTTCTACAGCTTACTTTAATAACAGCAAAAATATTTTCTTAGTAGAAAAGATAACATTTAACAGTTCTGTGGGCAGAAACAACATCTTTAACTGTTGTCATTATGACAGTCCTCCAGTTGTAGCGGTATCTGGCTCCCTTTGGTCCTGCTGCATTGCTTTAGGCTTTTGACAAACACTGCAAATGTTGTGCGAAGTAAAGGCATACAGAAGTGGATTCAGGCATTTGTTGACAAATGTTAATGCTGCAATGATGTTCCAAGAGTTTTTGTAAAACTTCTGAAGTCCCTCATTTCTGAGACAAATAGCTACTATGCCCAGCACACTTGTGGTAAAATATGGAACCCAAAGGACAACAAAACTTACAATGATGCTGGTAATCAGTCGAGTTGTCTGAGGATTGTTGAAAAAGGCTGCCTGACTAACTTTCTTATGGATGCGAATGTATGAAAACATTACGATAAAAAAGGAAATTATTCCCACAATTGTCTCTGTCATCAGCACAGCCATCCACTGGGCATCAGAAGAATACTGAGGTCGACAGTCTGTCCACTGCTGTTTTGGTACCAGTTGCTGAACCACCAAGTGAGGAGTAGACAGGATAAAAGCAACCAACCAGAGCAGAACCAGGACCAGTCTTTTCTGTACCTGTTGGCAATCTTGCTGGTGAACCACCAAGAGGTAACGCTGGATGCTTAACCCAGTCACAGTCAGCTGGCTGCTATAAATGCTGCAGTACACAACATACGCTAGAAGCTTACAGGACACCAGGTTGAATCTCCAGCCGTAGAGTAAAGCATCAATCACCAGTGGAAGGGTCAGCAGGCAGAGGAGGTCAGACACGGCCAGATTCAGCATCAAACTCTGGCTCAGTCTGGACATGTGCTCCCAGTTAGGTCTGAGAATAATGACAGCAATGTTTCCAGGAACTCCAGGAACAAAGCAGAGGGACAACACCACTGCAGAAGCTCGACGAATGGAGACCCAGGATGAATGAGGTTCAAGTCCTGGAGAAGAGAAGTTAGAAGTTGCCACAGTGCTATCAGGTTGATCCATGCTGCGTCTCTTGGTTAGGTTGTGTTCTGAACAACTGATGGCGGGAAATGTACTCTCAGCCACAGAAGGAAAGTGGTTAATGTGATCATAGGAAGTGAACTGAGATCCTGCACGTCACATTACGTTACTGGCTGCATCATTTTAAGAGTTACTGCTGCATGTTTTGATGATGTTTTGATAATGTAAAACTTATAGATACATTTCAAAAAACCTAAGTTGACCAAATTATATTACAGTTATGACTATATCATCAAGCACAATATGAAGTGATAAATATCTGCACATTGGTATACACCATATTAGTTTGAAATATCACCTACACAAAATTCCAAAATAGGTTTTATTACAAGAAACAAAAGAACAGCATACAGATTTCATACATGCTTCATTACTATTTTTTCCCATCTGAGACAACCAATTGACAATTGGTTTTGAGGAGTTTGTCAGTTTCATCAGGGTCATGTGTTTAGTGGTCTGCAGGAGTGAAAATCAAATAACATGTCTGAATTGTCCCTGAACAGTAATTAATGCTGTACTCATAAATATGCTAATGTCTTAGACAACATTAGATGTGGTTTATTGCTGTTTCCCTTGAATTTGTTTGTGTGTCAACTGAAGAACGAGTACAAAACGAAGAAATAAAGTATTTATCCTTGTACAAATCTACAAACTTACATTTTATTGAATACAGCATAAAAAAAAACAACCTCAAGTTTAACTACTCAGTTACTAAACAAAATTAAGAGAAACCACCGCCTGCCTCTCACACATTAGGTATATATAAAATGCCAAAGCCTTCAGAGGAAACCACAGATGCTACAGCTCTAAAAATACATTTCTGTGAAACACAACACACACTGACCAGAAATAGGCATTACCTTCAAACAAAGCAGAGACAAAGTTATATTACATATATCTATATCCAATGTATATGTATTTGCTGTATTGGATTCTGTTTTGTTTCTGTTGTAAAGCACTTTGGATAGCCTTGTTGCTGAGAAGTGCTATATAAATAAATCTCACTTCACTTCACTTCAATGCCGTGGTCTTGTACTCCTGAGGTTGCAGGTTCAAGCCCAGATTGCGGCAGGAAGGGCATCCAGCGTAAAAACAATTGCCAAATCATTCATGCGAGTTTGCTTGCTGTGGCAACCCCTGAAGAAGGGAGAAGGCAAAAGAACTTACTTACCAGAGAATATATCAGAGGAATGACTGTTAAGTAATTACTTTGAATGAGAATTTATCAAGATAAACACAGTAACAAGTAAAACTTTGATAATCTAAGATGAAATAGTGATTATTAGTTTGTCTAAACCGAAAGAATTCTTTGAACAGAATGTTTGGATTTTAGCATTGATGTTTTCGTTTCTTATCCGCACAAGAGTTTGGAAAAGTTGAAAAAACTGCAAGCTGAAACATTTCACCGCTGGCACGAATCCACTTCTCAGGCTACGACACCGACAAAAGCCCGTCTGGTGGCCAAGATGAGAAGGTGATTTATCGCTTTTGTTCCGTAGTGAAGGAGTCCGATGATTTGATGCATCAGCATTGTGACGCTCAGCGTGGAGCAACAGGAGCAGGCGTTTATGTCCGCCTGAGGCAGTACGCCGGACACAATGGTGGAAAAGGAAAGTGGAAGAGGAAGGTGATTGGAGTGTTTTCAGGCCATCAGTGGGTGGAGCTGAAGGGGGGTGAGCAGAGGGATTTTAATGTTGCAGTAAGGATCATGATCTTGTCCAAGTTTTAGTAAACTTTTGAATGGTACTACAGTACATATTTCAATAAATCATGTCCATTAAGTAGTTCTAAATAATATATGACTTTGTTACCCACAATTAGTTTCCCATTTCCACAAATATAGCTTTTTAAAATTAGGGGGAAAATCACAATAACAGCAATGTGTGTACAACAAAGAAACATCAAATGTACATTTGAGTATTTTACAATAAGTTTATCACACTTCAGAAGCAGAAATAGTCCAAAAACAGCTGAGACCTCATTGTAATTACACTTACTCCTCTATGTTTAACATGAAGTCATCATGTGTTGAGACTGAGTCGAGGGCAGAACCTCACTGAATTTGTTAAAATGCACCCAGATTGAGCTATTGCCTGTTTTTAGTGCAATATCACATCATACCAGCAGGGGGCTTAAGAGAGCCTTTTCTGGGCAACACTTCAGTTGAATATTACCTCTTATTACACAGAAGTATGAATAAAGGAAATAATGGCATTTACAGGGCCTTAAAAATATTAATAATCTTTGAACCTTTCTACATTATATCATGTTATGACTTCAAACTTCAAAATGTGTTACTGGAATTTTATGTGATAGATCAACACAAAGTAGAGCTTCATTGTGAAGTAGACAGCAAAGGGTGCATGGTTTTCAAAAATTGTCTTTTACAAATAAAAATTTGAAAAGTGTGTCATGCTTGTGTATTCAGTCCCCTTTATTTTGATACTCCTAACTTATTACAGAGAAGTACAAAGAAAGTGACAATATTTTAGGGGACTTGGATTCTTTTATGTTTTAAACTAAAATATATATTTAGATTATTCTATGTATTATGCATATTCTTTCTCTTTTTGCTTTAAATAGATTTTAAAATGGGCTTATATGCATATATTAAATCTAACACAGTTAAATAATAACATTCTTTGATGTCTTTAATTGCAAGCCCAGGTTCCCTTCATGTATTCAGTCATGATGCATTTTGATTGTTTATTTCCAAAACTTTTAATTAAATAGATGGAAAGAAACCAAGAACATTTGAGTACCAACACATCAGAGACAAAATAAGGTAAACACTAAAACAGAGTGGTGGTTTTAAAATAAAACTGCATGAGTTCAAATGTCATATGACAGTATTGATTTTAATAATTACAATATTGGCTCAAATAGATGTTAAAGTTGTCAGTATGGACACACTGCTGGTTCCAGATCAGCAGGGTGTGGCCCAGTCTCAGGTTAACAGCTGTTATCACTGACCCTCAATATCTGGCAGATTGGCTCTCAGAGTTGACGTCTCACTCATGTTTGATTGGTCATGGACACGTGTGGTATCAGAGAACCAAGGTTCATCAACGAGATTCAATACCACTGTGATGGCCAAACTCATGGCCACACTCCACTAAAGTCGGTAACTCTCGTGCACCCTAATTTATTCATTAAACAAACTGAAACTTTAATTTGTAATAAAATGTTGACTAAAATACATTAGTTCCATTTTTAGGCATGCGCATTTAGTTACTTGTATTTCTATCAACTCGTGCTCATTTTGGTTTGTGCTTATGATTAATTCTTTGTTTGTTTTGCCGGCTTCTCACCTGATGTGGTTCCTGGGAGTTACTTGAGGAAGGATGGTGGCCAGGGTGTAGCACACCTAAAAGCACAGGGGATAATTGGACTGCACCACCAGTTCCTGCTGGGAAGGGGGAGCTTGACTTTGCTTTGTTTAAATAAGCTTTTGTATTTAATTTAATATTTGAATTTAAAGTTTAATATTTTTGATTTCCTTCTTTGGTGTTTAGTTTATTAACAAACTTAACTGTACTGTCTTGTTTGTTTTGTAGTTAGTGATTGTATTGCGTTTAGGTATCCCTATTGTGTGTAATGGTTTGATCAGCCAGTATGTATACCCTTGTGTGTCAGTTCTGTTTTGTTGGTGCAGCCAGTTAGTTTGTTCACATTTGTTTTGCCTGAGTTCAGTTGTTGTTTCTTTGACCTTTTTTTGAGCTCAGTATTTAGTTTAGAAAAAACAATTTTTTGGGTTAAAATAAAAACACCATTTTTCTAATAATTCCTGTGACGATTCCTGTTTTCAACTCCACAACAACCACATTCCATTGTTCATGCCTCCCAGTTATTAGAGATGAGCATTTAAGCAAAAACACGCTTTGCATTCATCCTGTAATTATGTTTTTTTCTTTAAATATTCTTCCCCTACTTAACAATAATTTGATAACATATAGTCTGCTTGAAAAAAAAACTACAATGAGACAAAGATGTTGCATTCAGAATGTTTTTTCTCTTGGCTTTTCTTTTTTACATGAAATCTCCATGCTAAATGTTGACCTTTTTTTAAAATATTAAATTACTATTTTTTTCAAAGAATTGTAAGAATATTTTTTGTGTGTGAAAATTCTACACCATATGAAGGAACTATGTAATCAATTATCAGGAACAAAATGACTTATAAGAGGTTTATTGCAGTAAAGAATATATATAGAAAATGAAAACAGTACACAATGTTAAATATGAAAGTCTGCTGCTATTAAAAGCAAAACAAAACAGCTCAAACTGACAGAGAAAATGAGTTCATGAAGTCACTGACAGTCATTAGATGAACAGAACAAACATAATTCAATTTTTCAAAAAATAGTATTTAAATATTTTAGTTACATCTCTTTTATAAACGCTAAAGCATACTTACAAATTTCCAAATAACATTTGCATTGTTTCAGGTTACACACATCACAGGAAATTTTTTTTGTTGGTTTTGTTTGTAAATCCTTGTCAGCATTTTCCTGATTGGTCAGAAAACCACATCTAAATGTGAAGTTGTAATAACAAACACTATATTTGAGTCAAAATGTTGTTTAACAGTTGATTATAACTCAAAATCTTGTACAGCTTACTTCAACAATAACAGCAAAAATATACATTGTTGATTTCTTTGCAGAGAAGATAACATTTGACATTAAAACAAATCTTTTCAGTCCTGTCGACAGAAACAACATCTTTAACTTCTGTCATTATGACAGTCCTCCACTTGTAGCGATATCTGGCTCTCTTTGGTTCTGCTGCACTGGTTCCTGTTTGTGACAAACATTGCAAACTTTTCGAGAGGTAAAGGCATACAGAAGCGGATTCAGGCATCTGTTGACATATGTTACTGCTGTGACAATGTTCCATAAGTTGTCGTAAAACTTCTTCAGCCCCTTATTGCTGATACAAATAGCTGCTATGCCCAGCACATTTGTGGTAAGAAAAGGAACCCAAAGGACAACAAAACTTACAATGATGCTGGTAACCAGTCGAGTTGTCTGAGGATTGTTGAAAAAGGCTGCCTGACTAACTTTCTTATGGATGCGAATGTATGAAAACATTACGATAAAAAAGGAAATTATTCCCACAATTGTCTCAGTCATCAGCACAGCCATCCACTGGGCATCAGAAGAATACTGAGGTCGACAGTCTGTCCACTGCTGATTTGGTATCAGCTGCTGAACCACCAAGTGAGGAGTAGACAGGATAAAAGCAACCAACCAGAGCAGAACCAGGACCAGTCTTTTTTGTACTTGTTGGCACCTCTGCTGGTGAACCACCAAGAGGTAACGCTGGATACTTAACCCAGTCACAGTCAGCTGGCTGCAATAAATGCTGCAGTACACAACATATGTTAGAAGCTTACAGGACACCAGGTTGAATCTCCAGCCGTGGAGTAAAGCATCAATCACCAGTGGAAGGGTCAGCAGGCAGAGGAGGTCAGACACGGCCAGATTCAGCATCAAACTCTGGCTCAGTCTGGACAGGTGCTCCCAGTTAGGTCTGAGAATAATGACAGCAATGTTTCCAGGCACTCCAACACTGAAGCAGAGGGACAACACCACTGCAGGAGCTTGACGAATGGAGACCCAGGATGAATGAGGTTCAAGTCCTGGAAAAGAGAAGTTAGAAGTTGCCACAGTGCTATCAGGTTGATCCATGCTGCGTCTCTTGGTTAGGTTGTGTTCTGAACAACTGATGGTGGTAAATGGGCTGTCAGCCACAGAAGGAAAGTGGTTAATGTGATCATAGGAAGTTAAGAACAGATCCTGTACGTCCCCTAACATCACTGGTTTCATTATTTTAAGAGTTACAGCTGCATGTACTGATGATGTTTTGATAATGTAAAATTTATAGATACATTTAAAAAAACCTAAGTTGACCAAATTACATTACAGTTAATACTAGATATTTTAGTATAATATAAATTAATAAATAACTCCATGTTGGTAAAGACCATATTAATTTGAAATGTTTCCTACACAAAGTTTCAAAATATATATTTTTTTGCTGTATGGCAAATGAAACAAAAGAGAAAAATACAGATTTCATACATGTTATCATGCCTTCTTTCCATCTGAGACAAAAAGTCTAGGTGTTTTTTTAAGTTACTCAGTTTTATCACAGTTATGTGTTTTGTTATGCGACAAAAGTGAAAATGAAATAACATCTCTGAAATGTCTCTGATGTTTGCAATAATGATAAATTTCCTAAATTCTCAGATAACAGTCGAAGTTGTTTATTGCTGTTTTCCTTAAATATGTCTGTGTGTCAACTGAAGAACAAGAAGCAAAAAGAAGAAATCTATTTTGTACTTGAGTACAAATAAAACTACTTACATTTTATTTAACATAAACAATGAAACATAAACAATTAAACATAAACAATGAAAATAATCTTTTTTCTCGATCAGTCACTGAACAAAATTAAGAGATACCACCGCCAGTGTCTCACACCTTAGGTATATATAAAATGCCAAAGTGTCCACAGGAAACCACAGATGCTACAGTCCTAAAAATTAATTTCTCTGAAACACAACAAACAATTGCCAAAGATATGTGATGACAATGCCATACACAAGATTCTGCTTTTGTTGTGATATTTGTCTTTAAGGACAGCTTTTGGTTCTTTTGCTAAATTGGTTATGTTTTAGCAAACAAGGAAAAATTTGCAAGAAGTAAAGGCATACCAGAGCAGATTCTAACAACTATTTACAAATGTTAGAGTTCCAACAATGTTCTTTGTCTATGTACTAAACTTTAAAAAGCCTTCACTTTTGAGACCTATGGCTGCCATACTTAGACGGTGCCATACTACACAGTTCACTTTTTTATTTTAACATTGACTGATGTCTTTAATTGTAAGGTTAGGTTTACATAATACAGTCAGTTATGATGCATTTTGTTAGTCTTATTTCCAAAACTTTTAATTAAATAGATGGGAAGAAACCAATAACATTTGAGTCCCAACACATTTAGTGGCAAAATAAGTTAAACACTATAATAGAGTGGTGGTTTCCAGAATGCTCGACTCTGAGGGGGTTTGAAGAATGTGTCTGTTGAAGAAGAGGTAGCCAGGGAGAGGGGAGCGAAATCCAGGGAGATGGTTTTGTGTGGGGTTGAAGCCAGAGTTATACAGAGTGAACTGCAGCATTTTCAGGTGTGCTGCAGAGATCTGGCCTCCAGTGGACACCTGCAGCACCCTCTGGTGGGAAACTGCAAAACTGAAAAGTGAAGTGAAGGAACCACCACATAGACAGATAACCACCATTTACTGACAGCGATATTCTGTTGTTTGTTAGTTCTGTTGTGGTTATTACGAGGCTGTTCAGTTAAATGTCATCTCGTCACATGATCAAAAAACTCCATGCATGTACAAGGAGAACATGTAAACTGCACACAGAAAGGTCACACACAAGTTTTGAACCTGCAGCCTTCTTGCAGTGAGGCAACATCTCTAATCATTCCTGCTAACAATCTGAATTTTCATATTCCTCATAAAATAGGAAAAGGAGTAGCTACTATTTTCAGTCAAATTTATTACTTTGTCCAAAAGGCAAGTGTGTGAGGTCAACCTCTTTTTGATCAAAGGCTGCAATAAATATCTAGAGAATTGTAGAATTGAGAATCTACAAGAAAATTTACATATATGGTGTAAAGAAGGAGTGATCTGTGCTTCCGAAATTATTTTCGTTGTTTGCTTGAAACAGGTCAGGGAAAAGTCTGCCTGGCCCCAAAAGAACAGTAAACACACCTCCCTGACAGAGGTCCTGACCTTTTGGGTTGATTGGTCTGCTGGTTTCTTTTACCAAAACCAGCACACTTCCCCCATGAAAAAGCTTTGCATTGGATTCAGATAAGCTAAACATAGGTTTTTTAAACATTGCTGGCATCAATTCCAGTTATAAAGAAAATGAAAAGTAATATATCAATGTTAATTTAGAAAAAATATAAATTAAAAGATGCACACTTTGATAAACCAAATACACTGAAACTGACATCAGCAAAAGAGCACAATTATGACAGATCAAAGAAAAACAGCAAATAAATAAACTATAGAGTATTTTGTTCTTGTTTAAAAATGTTTATTTGTCCGCATGTTAGCAAGATTAAAAATTACAGTGGCCAGCAGGTGGAAGCGTGCAGCAAATAGCTGAACGTTCTGCATATGGTGAAACATACTGCAAACACACGAATGATGCAAACTACAAACAACAAATACAAAAGAAAAATGCTGCTAAAACCAAAAACGCAAGCAAGTAATTAAAGCTGCAAACATACGCCACAAAATGGAAGTGCACCAGACCACTAGGAGGACTCAAGGTTTGGATTTAGCAGTGTCTTCCTGCTTTTTTGACCCGATGCTGATGGCAGTGAGATGCAATGACGTATGTCATTGGTGAGATATATGTCAGTCAGCTCTCCTCTGTGTCTCCCTCCTCCAAATTGCTGAACCAACGACACTTGAAAAATAAAAATTAAATAGTATCCACGTCATGTGAGAAACTCTGTCTCTTTAGGTCAGATTGTGTTTGATGGTTAATTGCAGACAAAGATGGTCAATATGGTCATGGTATAAACTCCAGAAGAAATATTTGTTACTATTTGTAAAGTGTCTTTTCAATAGTTGGAATAGTTCTTTATATACCGTATAAACATATGTACATCCAAATAGAAGTGTCTAAAATGACTTTCTTCTATAGAGTGGCCGGCCTCAGTTTTAGAGACAAGATCAGGAGCTCCATCATCCGGAGGGAGCTTGAAGTAGATCTGCTGCTCCTCAGCATCAAAAGGAGTCAGTCGAAGTGATTTGAGCATCTGATGACTCATTGGTGCCACCTTTTGGAGATTTTCAGGCTCGTCCCACTGGGAGGGGACTCCGGGGCCGACCCAGAACCTGCTAAAGGAATAATTTATGCTCTCTGGCCTGGGAACTTTGGTATTCCCCAGAAAAAGCTGAAGCATGTCGATGGGGAGAGGTTTTTCCCTCCTAAACATGTTGCCTCCATAACCCCACCATGGATAGGCAGCAAAATTATTAATGGATGGTTGGATGTTCTTTATATTAATCACAAAACAATACTTTTCCAGCAACTGAGGACAAGTTGAATTTTGCATCCAGCTAAAATCAGATAAAATTTTCCGCAATGTCACAATGTTTTCTAATCAAACCTAAAATATTCTGCAACTTAATATAGAAATATTACATAAAAGATTTTGACATAAAACAATTATTCCATGCACAGAAATCGCAAAAACGACAACGACAACAACAAAATATCAACATTGTTCGGCAACCGTTGTGATGTTTGTAATTTGGGAAGCTCTTGGGTTCTGCTTCAGTGGTTCCTTTTTTTGACAGACACAGCAAATTTTGCACGACATATAGGCATACAGAAGGGGGTTTAGGCAACTATTTAAAAATGTTATTGCTGCGACAATGTTCCATGCATTTGTGTAAAACTTCAACAGGACTTCATGTTTTGAAGCAATGGCTGCCACGCCCAGCACGTTTGTGGTATGATATGGAACCCACAGGACAAAAAAGCTTACAATTATGCTGGTAATCAGTAAAGTTGTCTTTGGATTGTTGAAAAAGGCAGCATGATTAACTTTCCTCTTGAGACGAATGTATGAAAATGCCACAGTAGAAAGGGAAGCAAATCCAACGATGGTTTCAGTAATCAACACTGCCAACCACTGGGCATCAGAAGAATACTGAGCACGGCAGCCTGGCCACTGTTCATCTCTCGTTACCTGCCGAACCACCAAGTAAGGAATGGATAGTATAAAGGCAACCAGCCAGAGCAAAACCAGCAGCAGTCTTTTTCGTACCTGATGGCACCCCAGCCGGTGCACCACCAAGAAGTAACGCTGGATGCTTAATCCAGTCACAGTCATCAGGCTGCCATAAATGCTGCAGTACACAATGTACGCTAGAAGCTTACAGGACACAAGACTAAATATCCATCCAAAGAGCAAAGCGTAAATCCACAGTGGAAGGGTCAGCAGACAGAGCAGGTCAGACACGGCCAGATTCAGCATCAAACTCTGGCTCAGGCTGGACAGGTGCTCCCAGTTAGGTCTGAGAATAATGACAGCAATGTTTCCAGGAACTCCCACGCTGAAGCAAAGAGAAAACACCAGACCTCTGGAATACCACGAAGGATCAGGTAGAGGTCCCAGAGCAGAGAAGTTAGAAGTTACAACATGAGAATGTTGGTCCATGGTGTGTCTTGCAGTTACGGTTGTGTTCCAAACAACTGATGTTGCAATTATGCAGTCAGCTACAGAAATAAAACATTTAGTCAAGGAGGAGCTTTAAAAACAAGGACAATGTGATAGTAATGCAAAAGAACTAAGATCTTATCAGTACACCACTGTTTCATTTTTGGCTACATAATTTTCCTTGCAAAGTTCTGATGGGTTGATTTCAATGTAATACTTCCTCAAAAATAATTTATGTTGAGTCTTTTTTAAGAATCTTGATTAAAACGTCTGGCTAAGGATAACTGTAAACTTAGTTATGTCAGCAGTAATGATACTCAATATTCCCAATTAGAGGCCACTAAAAGAAATGCTGTTTTGATGTCTATATTTGTAAAAGTATTGTTCGACTGCATATTTTTTTCAAGACACCTGCTTAATCTGTTTCGTCGCATGTTGTTCTTTTGTTCTTTGACAGATCTTTGTGGTCATTCCTCTGACTGTCTGGCCATTCCTTGTGTTAATCTTTGTGACAATTTTTGTTTTGAAGAGTTTAGTTTATCCTGTTTCTGGTTATGGTTGGTTTTGCTTTAAAATAAAGATTTGTTGGAGCAAATAGTCTGCCTGCCCTACAAGTCCTGCACTTAGTTCCCTCAATTCATCTCCTTGGCTTGTGTCAGAAGTTTCTAGCCAGACATGGGTAAAGCAAGACAAGGGGAGTATGGTGAGAATGTTTGTTTTGTTGATTTCCCTCTTCTAGGAATCCTTCACCGACCTGGTTCAGCGTGGACATTTGTTCATTTTGTGGGAGTGGTTCCTTGGAGAAGGTTACTGTCATCTGTGGGTTTTTGTTGCATTGAGTTTTGCTTTGATAATCATTTTTTGGTTTTAATTTCGTTTCGCGTGTTGTTTTGCTCAGTCTGTTTTTGGTTATGTTTCTATTTGTATTTTCTGCTGTGTTCCATCTTGACCACCACAGTAAACATTTTTCAATCCATCCATTCAGTTTCTTGATTTGCTTTTTACATGCAGAGTCATGTGAGAGCTGGTGACTGTTGTGCGAGAAGCAGAGTACACCCTGAACAGGTCATCAGTTTACTACAGGGCCACATAGAGACAAACAAAACAACAGCCATTCATGCAGTGTCTCACACCGTGCGACAATTTAGAATTACCAGCTAACCTAACATGCATATTTTGGGGCTGTGGGAAGAAACAAACCTATGCACGCATGGCAAACAGGCAAATTCCACACAGAAAGGTCATTGTCAAATTTTGAATCTGCAACCCTCTTGCTGTGAGGCAACAGCTCTAACCACTGCACCACTTACTGCCTGACAGCAACATTAATTCCATCAAACAACAAGGAAATCAACTTGTTTTGCACAGAGCAGAGATAACTAATTTAAAATAGGCACCAAGATTTGCTTAAAAGCTTATAATTGCTCATATTTACCATTCATTTGGTTGATTTCAGGTTTCTGCATTTGCATCAAATGGCAGAGAAGAGGAGGGTTAGAAGTAACCACAGTGGATTTAGGTTGGTCTATGCTGCATCTTCTCTGTAAGGTTGTGTACTGTTGATACTGGTGAATATACAGTCAGTTACAGAAGTAAAATGAGTAGTCAAAGAGTATCCTAAAAAAAAACAAGGAAATATAATGCTGATGCAAATGAACTGAGTTCTTATGTATATATCACTGTTCTAAAACTGACTGCACCTTACTACATGCAAAAAATTAAATATCCTAATTTTAATGTTAAATTTATTCATCAAAAGTATATTTTCCATCCATCCATCCATCCATCTATTTTTTGTACCTGCCTTTCTATGCTGGGTTGTGAGGAGCTGGTGACTATTTCCTACAGTCATTGAGCCACAAGGAGAATACACTGTGGACAGGGTGTCACTTTACCACAGGGCTACATAGAGACAAACAAGACAGGCAACCATTCATGCTTTCACTCACACCTAGTAACATTTTAGAGTTGCCAATTAACCTAACATGCATGTTTTTAGTCATCACATTTTTTGTTGGTATAATAACACAACCAAAGGAGGAGATAGAAGCCACTGAAAGTTTATTGTTGCCAATAGAAATATGCAAAATATGCATAGCTTAAGAGTAGAAATACTCCTGGTATTATAGACAAAACAAAACAAATTGTACAGATAGATACAAGAAGTAAATGAGGGCATGCCTGCTGTGTGTGTTACACTGTCCCCTTCTTTGTGTTTGATTTTGTTCAGTGATAACCAGTTTTTTATTCTTGTTACAAATTAGGTAAAAACATTTTATCATTTTAGTTCTTTTGATTGGGACTACCAACCACTAGGGAGCACAAGCCAGTGTAGCTCTTGTGCCGACCCCAATGAGATAAAGTTAATGAGGCCAGACTGAGATGGTTTGGACATGTGCAGAGGAGGGACAGTGGCTATATTGGTAGAAGAATGTTAGAGATGCAGCTGCCAGGAAAAACACAAAGAGGAGATATATGGATGCATTTTGAGAGGACATGGAGGTAGCTGTAGTGAGGACAGAGGACGCAGAGGACAGTTAGATGGAGGAGGATGACTCGCTGCTGACCCCTGAAAAGGGAACAGCTGAAAGAAAAAGAAGTTCCCTTGATTAGGACTTCCTTAAAAAAAGCTAAAACAGAAAGTATTAAAGATCAGTGAAAAATATTTTGTGCTTAATTCAGGCTACACCAATTAATATTTTTTTTAAATTGTCAATTAATTTGTTTTGTTTTTTTTTAAATCTTTTTTACTCTTTTGTGATTGTTAATGGTATTTAGAAAACAGTTGAGTTTAAAGGTTTTCTAAAAACATATTGTTAAATCTAAAATGTTCTGGAAGAACATTTTTTTCTGTTCTGTGGGCTGAAATACTATTTCTAAAGAAGTTGTTACCAAAGTTTTGTAACTATTGTGATATCTGTTGTTTGTGAAATTATTTGGTTTGGCTGCCTTGGTTCCTTTTTTTTGGCAACCAGAGCAAATTTTGCGAGAAGAAAAGGCATACAGGAGTGGATTCAGGCAACTCTTTTGCAAATGTTGCTTCAACAATGTTCACTGACTTTGTATAAAACTTCTGAAGTCCCTTATTTTTTTAGACAAATAGCTGCTAGGCCCAACCCATTCATGGTGTGATATGGAGCCCACAGAACAAACAAGCTTACAGTGATGCTGGTAATCAGTCAACATGTGAGGATTGTTGGAAAAAACTGCCCTATTAACTTTCCAAAGCAGTAACGGACAAGACAAAAGCAGAACCAGTTGAAGTCTTTCTCATATCTGATGGTATCACAGCTAGAGCACCAAGATACATTAGAAGCTTACAGACAACCAGACTGAATGTCCAGCCAATCAGTAAAGAGTATAATCAGTACTGGGAGGGATGGAGTCACAGAAAGTAACCACACATAAATGTTGATAATCTTTAACTTTATTCAACTTAGGTATTTTTTACAGGTTTTAGCCAGATGTCCAAAGCTCGAAGACTGAACATGAACAATTTTTCTGATTCAGATTCTCAGGCAAAAACACTAAACAAAGGATCTCTAAACATATCAATGCTGGTATCAGTTCTAATTTTATACAAAATACAAAATAAGCTCTATAGAAGATTTCGTATTTTTATGCAAAAAAAAAAGTTTGTTTTCCCTCTTTATATCAGTAAGGTTAAACAGAAACTACCAAGCCTGACTCAAGAGCAACACAAACAGTCTGATACAGATGCTCAGTTTGTTTAATGGATGAACAGCAAAAAATACATTATTATTCTTTTCATGAGTCATCTTTTCCTCTGGTCAGGACAAAAACACTAAAACAGAAAACAAATATTTCAAAACTTGTGACAAAAACAGTTGCATTATTTCAGTTCACATTTAAAAAAGGTTATCTGTTGTGGATTAATTTTATATTTTGACTCTTTTTCTAATTAACACAAAACCTAGACCTAATGGTTAGTCAAACTGGAAATTAATAGAACTTGCTTAAAAATGTAGATTTATACAGTTATGCAGCTATGCATTTTTTTATCTTTTGACATAGAAAGACAACAAATGTCGAGTTCTCTGCTGAGAAATGACATCTTTAATTGTTGGCATTATGAAAGTTCTGCAGTTGTGTTATCAGGCGTTTGGGACGTTCTTCGGTTCACTTGCATTGGTTTCTTCATTCGACAAAGGAAGAACATTTTGTTAGAAGTAAAGCCATACAGGAGTGGATTCAGGCAACTATTTACAAATGCTACTCCTTTAGCAGTCTTTTCTCTGTATAAATAAATGTTTTTAAGTCTCTCATGTTCGAGACTAAAAGCTGTGATGCCCAACACATTTATGATAAATAATGGAAGCCACAAGATGAACAAGCTTACAATGATGCTGGTAACCAGTCGGTTTGTCTGAGGATTGTTGAAAAATGCTGCTTGATTAATCTTCTTCTTAAGGCGAATGTATGAAAATGTCACAATAAAATATAAAACAGTTCCATACAGGATCTCTGTCAGCAGCAAGGCTATCCTTTGGGCAGTCGAATCAAACTGAGGTTGGCAGTCTTTCATTTCCTGATTTTTTGTCAGCTGTCGAACCACCAAAGAAGGGATGGACAGGATAAAAGCAACCAGCCAGAGCAGAACCAGCATCACTCTTATTTGTACTTGATTGCACTTCAGACGGTGAACCACAATAAGGTAACGCTGAATGCTTAATCCAGTCACAGTCAGCATGCTGCTACAAACACAGCAGTACAAAAAGCCTGCTAGAACCTTACAGGACACCAAGCCGAACATCCAGCCGTAGAGGAAAGTATAACTCCACAATGGAAGGGTCAGCAGACAGAGCAGGTCAGACACGGCCAGATTCAACAGCAAACTCTGGCTCAGTCTGGAAAGGTGTTTCCAGTTGGGCTTGAGAATAATTACTGCAATGTTTCCAGGAACTCCCACACTGAAGCAGAGAGAAAACAACACTGCAGGAACCAGATGACTTGAGTCCCAGGAAGGATGAGGCTGAACTCCTGGAGAAGAGGAGTTAGAAGTTGCCACAGTGGAATTTGGCTCAGCCATGCTGCGTCTTCTGGCAAGATTGAGCTCTGAGCAACTGATGGTGGTCAATGTCATAAATAAAATGAGTCGTGAGTTCTAAAGAATTTTTGTTTCAATCCACTGAAAGAGGAACTACAAAAAAAGGACATTTTGTTGCTGATTCAAAGGAACTAAGATCTTATCTCTTCACTCATCAAGCTGACGTTGATCAAACTTCTTTACAGTTCATACCATACAATGAAATATAGTATAAAGGTAGTGATGCATAATACAGCCAGGTGTGTCCCAGGAATGTACAACATACATGGGATGCATTTGCCCCTGAAGAGATTAGCTTAAATAGCTTGCACTAGATCTACTGTAAAATGGTTGTCAACATTGTTTACCAAGAAACTTATTGTGTAAATCATTTTATTTTGTACATTTCAATGGTTTTGCATTCTGTAAGACTTTAGTTCCCGTCCAAGTTTGAATCTGTTGTTTATTACATCAGTCGGTACGTTGGTTTCCCTTTTCTGTTCTGGATCATTGAATTTACTTTTTGCTCTGGTTTCTGTATCATTAATCTCTCTGAGTCTTCATTTTTAAAATCTAATCTAATCAACTTTATTTTTAAAGTTCGCTCAAAGCAAACAAAACTGCATAATGTGCTGTACAATAAATCCATGAAACATTTAAAACAAAAACATTAAAAAACCCAAAAAAGGGACAATAAAATCAATCAATTAATTAATTATAAAAGTGCATAAAAGGATAAAATTATGACTATCTTTTCTTGTTTCAGAATTAGATAATGATGTTACCATAACTACAGTGCATTATGGTAAAAGAAAAACATTTAAAAGTTAAGAAGAACAAATGCATTGTTGCTCTGTTCTATTCCTGTTGATACTTCTTGTCACCAGAAGGTGCTGCTGTGACAGCATAGGGCAGAAATTACTGTGATAAAAAGAAATACAGATTTAGGACACAGGGGGACCGTGTTCTGTCATGGAGCCTCAGCAGTTAGTATGAGATCTGGGTCGTAAAGAGAAAACCTTTTTAGTAGATGATATACAGGGCTTATTGAGATGACTGAGATATTATAACAAGTCACAAAAAATAAAGTTTTTTTTTTTTAACTCTGTGTCTTTGTTTTTAATCACCAAATGTGTGTATTGCATGTCTTGAGAATTGTAGGTGAGTGTTGCAGAGTAAACCCGGACAGGTTCCAAAAGCATGTCTCACAAAAAGCAATTAGGCACAAAAAATACACAAAAGTAAAAATATACAAACTCCAACTGAGGTCCCAACCACTTGGGTGAACTGCTTTCATTATCTGTGTTATTCACAGAGAATTTAATATAAATATGTTTTTACTGAGCCAGAGCTTGAAAACTGAACATAAATGATCTTTACTGAGGTTTGCAATGGATCCTCTCTCAATCTATTATCAACTGTGAAACCACCAGCAAAGAAGGGATGGACAGGATAAAAGCAACCAGCCAGAGCAGAACCAGCATCACTCTTATTTGTACTTGATTGCACTTCATACAGTGAACCACAACAAGGTAACGCTGAATGCTCCATCCAGTCACAGTCAGCATGCTGCTACAAACACAGCAGTACAAAAAGCCTGCTAGAACCTTACAGGACACCAAGCCGAACATCCAGCCATAGAGGAAAGTATAACTCCACAATGGAAGGGTCAGCAGACAGAGCAGGTCAGACACGGCCAGATTCAACAGCAAACTCTGGCTCAGGCTGGAATGGTGTTTCCAGTTGGGCTTGAGAATAATTACTGCAATGTTTCCAGGAACTCCAACACTGAAGCAGAGGGACAGCACCACTGCAGGAAACAGATTACTGTTGGTCAAGGAGTAATGAGGTAGAGGTCCTGGAGAAGAGAAGTTAGAAGTTGCCACAGTGCTATCAGGTTGATCCATGCTGCGTCTCTTTGTTAGGTTGTGTTCTGAACAACTGATGGTGGTAAATGTGCTCTCAGCCACAGAAGGAAAGTGGTTAATGTGATCATAGGAAGTGAACTGAGATCCTGTACGTCACATTGCGTTACTGGTTTTACTGGTTGAATCATTTTGAGTGTTACTGCTGCATGTTCTGATGATGTTTTAATAATGTAAAATTTATAGATACATTTCAAAAAACCTAAGTTGACGAAATTTTATTACAGTTAATACTATATCATAAAGTGTAATATGAATTAATAAATAAAAAAAAAAACGTTTTTAAACACCATAATAATTTGAAATGTCTCTGTCAAAAAGTTTCAAAACATTTCTATTAAATGTGCATTTTAAATTAAACATAACAGAAAAATACAGACTTTATACGTTTTCATGCCTTCTTTCCATCTGAGACAAAAAGTCCAGGTGTTTTTATAAGTTACTCAGTTTTATCAGAGTCATGTGTTTTGTTATGAGACAAAAGTGAAAATGAAATAATATCTCTGAAATGTCTCTGATGTTTGCAATAATTAATGCAATAATAATGAATATCCTAATGTCTCAGACAACCATTGAGGTGGTTTTGTGCTGTTTTCATTAAATTTGTCTGTGTATCAACTGAAGGTAAAGTAGCAAAAAGAAGAAATATATTCTGTACTTGAGTACAAATAAAACTACTTACATTTTATTTAATTAAACATAAACAATAAAAAAAGACCTAAAGTTTACTGATGAGTCACTGAACAAAAAAACAAACAAACAAAATAAAAAGAAACCACCGTCGGCCTCTCACACCTTAGGTATATATAAAATGCCAAAGCCTCCACAGGAAACCGCAAAATCTACAGCTCTAAAAATACATTTCTCTGAAACACACCGCACATGGACCAAAAATATGTTATGACAATGTCACAAATCTTTTTTGATTAACAGCTGATTATAAACTCAAAATCCTGTACAGTTTACTTAAAAAAACAATAGCAGAAATATATACCATGGGTTTAACAACATCTTTAACTGGTGTCATAATGACAGTTCTGCAGTTGTAGCGGTATCTGGCACTTTTTGGGTCTGCTGCATTGGCTCCTGTTTGTGACAAACATTGCAAACTTTGCGAGAGGTAAAGGCATACAGGAGTGGATTCAGGAATTTGTTGACAAATGTTATTGCTGCGACAATGTTCCAAGAGTTTCTAAAAAACTTCTTAAGTCCTTCATTTTTGAGACAAATAGCTACTATGCCCAGAATATTTGTGGTAAAATATGGAACCCAAAGGACAACAACACTTACAATGATGCTGGTAATCAGTCGAGTTGTCTGAGGATTGTTGAAAAAGGCTGCCTGACTAACTTTCCTACGGACATGAATGTATGAAAACACTACAATAAAAAAGGAAACCATTCCCAAAATTGTCTTTGTGATCAGCACAGCCATCCACTGGGCATCAGAAGAATACTGAGGTTGGCAGTCTGTCCACTGCTGATTTGGTACCAGCTGCTGAACCACCAAGTGAGGAATAGACAGGATAAAAGCAACCAACCAGAGCAGAACCAGGACCAGTCTTTTCTGTACCTGTTGGCAATCTTGCTGGTGAACCACCAAGAGGTAACACTGGATGCTTAACCCAGTCACAGTCAGCTGGCTGCTATAAATGCTGCAGTACACAACATATGTTAGAAGCTTACAGGACACCAGGTTGAATCTCCAGCCGTGGAGTAAAGCATCAATCACCAGTGGAAAAGTCAGCAGGCAGAACAGGTCAGACACGGCCAGATTCAGCATCAAACTCTGGCTCAGGCTGGACAGGTGCTCCCAGTTAGGTCTGAGAATAATGACAGCAATGTTTCCAGGAACTCCAGGAACAAAGCAGAGGGACACAACACCACTGCAGAAGCTCGACGAATGGAGGCCCAGGATGAATGAGGTTCAAGTCCTGGAGAAGAGAAGTTAGAAGTTGCCACAGTGCTATCAGGTTGATCCATGCTGCGTCTCTTTGTTAGGTTGTGTTCTGAACAACTGATGGCGGGAAATGTGCTCTCAGCCACAAGTGGTTAATGTGATAATAGGAAGTTTAGAACAGATCCTGTATGTCCCATTACATCACTGGTTGCATTATTTTGCACATTACAGCAGCATGGTCTGATGATTTGATCATAGTATATTATGGTTAGTATAGAATGTGAATTGATAAATACCTGCACATTGGTATGCATCATGTTTGCAATGTCACTTGCACATTTGAAAATAAATTTTACTACTGTATGACAAGAAAACAAGAAAAAAAAATTCCTTAAATTTTTAGCGTCAGTTAAGGAGCAAATGACAAGAAACATATTTTGCACTCCAGCACAAACTAACCTCCTTACGTTTTTATTAAATAAAGCATAAAACGAAAAGAAAAAAACAAACCGCCACACCCCCTCAGGTTTAACTGATCAGTCACTGAACAAAACAAAGAGAAACCACAGCCTGCCTCTCACACATTCTCTGTTTATATAAAATGCCCACAGAAAACCACAGATGCTACAGCTTAAAAAATAATTTCTCTGAAACAACACACACTGACCAGAGATATACTTTTTTGAACAATGCAGAGTCAAAGTTAAGTAGAATGGCTTAGGATGAAGGCTCTTCAAAAATTATTGTCATGGTTTTAGATATATGCCTGACCTACATGGAAGATACTCTCAGGAGACAATAAAAAGTTTAGATTTATTTACAAAGAAATTAATTAAGGGTCTTGACCGCACAGATAATCAGGAACACTGGGACAGAGTAGATAAAGGAGTCCAGAATACTCGACTCTGAGGGGGTTTGAAGAATGTGTCTGTTGAAGAAGAGGTAGACCGTCAGGGAGATGGTTCTGTGTGGGTTGAAGTCAGAGGTGTACTGGAGCAGTTTGATTAGAGTGAGGGGAGAGTTGAAGTTGATGTGGTGATCAGTTTGTTGAAGGCTTGAAGCAGGAGGATGATGAGTGTGTTGGAGGGCGGGCAGGTTGCACGAAAGAGGATGAAGAGGAGCCTCGAGGTACCAGTCGTGGGTTGATGAGCCAGGGACTTTACAGAGAGCTTGAGCTTAAACGGAGGAATCCAGGTAACAGCACAAAGGAACAGATCCAGAAAGCTTGCAGAGTTACCTTTAAAAGTAGCATTAGGAGATCATAAATTTCAAAGGTAAGGAAACTGCAAAAAGCTCTAAAGGGCCCTCAAGGGGCTCAGTGTTTCCCCAGTATGGTTAACACTCAGGCGATGAAAGACTGGCAGCCAGCTCTTCTTAACCTCTGGCTTGATGAGCCTGATGATTTTCAGGTGTGCCGCAAAGCTCTGGCCTCCAGTGGAGACCTGCAGCACCATGCGCCCTCTGGTGGGAGACTGCAAAACTGAAAAGTGAAGTGAAAGAACCACCTCATAGACAGATAACCACCATTTACTGACAGTGATATTCTGTTGTGGTTATTACAAGGCTTTTGAGTTAAATGTCATCTCGTCACATGATCAAAAAACTATATGCATGTACAAGGAGAACATGTAAACTGCACACAGAAAGGCCACAGAAAAGTTTTGAACCTGCAGCCTTCTTGCAGTGAGGCAACATCTTTAATCATTCCTGCTAACAATCTGAATTTTCATATTCCTCATAAAATAGGAAAAGGAGTAGCTACTATTTTCAGTCAAATTTATTACTTTGTCCAAATGTCATAGTTTGGTATTTTCAGTTTGTTGTGTTTGATTATTGTCTTGTTTCAGTTTAGTTTTCCTGTTCATGCCCTGTCACTCTCCACCTCCCCAGTACTTTTCCTGTTAGGTCTGCCACGCCCATCTCCACCTGCTTGTAATTATTCTCTCTCACCTGTGTCCATTTTCCTCATTATCCTCTGTCTTTAAGTACCGGTCTTTCTCATTCACTACTCATTGGATCATTCCGCTTTGTCTGCTCTTTACCATGCCATGTCTTGCCCTTCATCTAGTTTTGGATTTAGTTTTGTTAGTCTTTGCTGCCTCGTCAGCCCTTTTGTTTTTGTCTGTTATTTAAGTTAATAAATTACTTTTATTTTCTTCCATCATGAGTCTGCGTTCTGGGTTCGCCGCCTTAGTCCCACCTCGTGACACCAAAAGGCAAGTTTGTGAGGTCAAACACACACACACACACATTCATACAACACACACCACATCGTCTTCCACCGCCTCTCCACACACACATACACACACTTTCCGCTGAGTCATCTCTCTCACTCCAAAAAAATGCCGCCTGATTAATCTTCTTCTTGAGGTAAATGTATGAAAATGCCACAGTAGAATATAAAACAGTTCCATACAGGGTCTCTGTCAGCAGCATGGCTTTTAGAATAACACTGAGGTTGGCAGTATTTCATTTCCTGATTTTTGGTCAGCTGTCGAATCAACAAAGAAGGGATGGACTGTATGAAAGCAATCAGGCAGAGCATAACCAGAATAGATCTTATTTGTACTTGATTGCACTTCAGAGAATGAACCACAACAAGGTAGCGGTGAATGCTTAATCCAGTCACAGTCAACATGTTGCCACAAAAACTGGAGTGTGAAAAGCCTGCTAGAAGCTTACAGGACACCAGCTTAAAGTGGAGAGCAAACAGCAGTGCAGTGACAAGATGACTGAAGTCCCAGGAGTTATGAGGCAGAATAGTAGGTAGAAGTTGCCATAGTGGAATTATGTTGATCCATGATACGTTTTCTGTCAATGCTGTGCTCTGACAGTGGTAAATGCGCAGGTACATACAAAATAAAATATTAAATGTGGTTTTGAGAAGTTTCACTTTATTGCAGTTAAAGATCAAGATAAAAAAATGCTAGTTGTGACTGAGATCTTATCTAAACATCACGGTTTTAAAATTAGCTGCATCAGTGTGCAGGCTATGGCTTTAAGTCCTGCTGAATTTGTTTATTGTCATATCAACTTTATTCTTTTTGTACATTTTAAAACAGCTGAATTTGGTCAAAGTACTTCACAGTTATTGCAATAGAAAAAAAAATACTAAATGAATTGTTACATGCCTGCAGACAATGTGTTATTACTGTAAGATAGGAAACAAAAGCAAACAAAACAGAACTTTTTTGAAGGACTTCTTCAAGGACCAGATGACTGGAGTCCCACATGAGATGAGGTACAAGTCCTGGATGTCAGGATTTAGGGTTATTGTTTGTTTTCATGTTTCAGTTTTGGGTTCATTGTTTCTTTTATTTTGTCAATTGGTTGTCTTCATGTTTTGTTTGTACTCCTTGTGTCTTTGTGATCCTGTCATCATTCACTGGTCCTTAATCTTTCACTTGTTTGCCTGCCACGCCCATCTTCACCTGCACCAAGTTTGTAATTACTCACCTGTGTCCTCTTCTCCTAATTTCCTGCAGCTTTTAAAACCTGGCCATTTCCCTCCGTTGTCGTGTTGACATGCTGTCTGGGTCCTCCCATGGCTTACCTTGCATATTTCATTCTTGTTTGTGTTTTGTTTTTGCTGCCACATCAGCTTTTGTCTTTGTTTTTCATTTATTTATAATAAAATAGTTTGTTCCTGGAGCTATCAGCATGAGTCTGCAAATTGTGTTCGCCTCAATCTCCACCCTCACCTGACACTGGAGAGGTGAAGTTAGAAGTGACCACAGTGGAACAAGCTGATGGTACGAAATGTGCAGGCAGATACAGAAAGAAAAAGGTTAATGTGGTCCAGAAAGATTCCGCTCTAACGATGTTAAAGAACTTTTACACCAAAAGGAAATTGTGACACTAATGCAAAGGAACTGAGATCTTATCTATATATCACTGTTTCATTTGTACCTGCATCGTTGTGCAGGCTATAACTTTAGGTCCTGATGAATTAATGTACTGTCATGTCACATTTAATTTAACATATACATATTTAATCAAAAGGTCATAAATACAGTTAACTAATATCACAGTAAGATAAGAAAGACACAAACACATACAAACTGTTTTTGATGTCTTGAGACTTCTCAGATTAGTTTAGTTTTGAATCAGTGGGATCAAAATATGTACACAACACATTTTGGAATTTATTGTTTTACCACTTTATGCAAATAAACAGATTTGCTGTGAAAAAAGCCAGTGTTCTTATAAGCATTATCCACATTATGAATGCAACATTTAGCATTTTGTAGCATTGTCTTGTATTACGCAGAACTCCAATATCTAATGTATTTCCATTCTGGGCATTGCTTGGTGAGCTCTTTGGTGAGATCTGGATTCCAAAGTGTTTTGTTGAACAAAACTTACAGAGTAACAAATCAGAGTAAACCAGACAGGTTCCAAAAGCCTGTCTCACAAAAAGCATTTAGTCACAGAAAGCATCCTCACATAAAAGTACACAATCTCCAACTATAGTCCCAACCTCTTGGGTGGACTGGTTTCATTACCTGCTGCTTATAGAGGATTCAGTACAAATATGTTTTAACTGAGCCAGAAGTCCAAATCTCAAAGACTGAACATAAATGATCTTTGTTCCGATTCAGGCTCTCAGGCACAAACACTTAACAAATATTCTCCCAAACACATCAAAGCCGGTATAGTTTCTTGTTTAAAAAAATGAAAATAAGAAGTGAGATGTTTAGGAAAAAAATACAAGTGAAAAAATACTGATATTGATAAACTAAAGAAAATCAAAGATTGACAAGATATTATTTAGGTGACATCAACTTTCAGGACTCTTGACAAGAAGATCAACTATATACAAAAAATAAATAATCTACAGGAAATTTGTTTTTGTAAGCAAAAGACATTTTTTTATGTATGTTAACAAGGTTAAACAAAAACTCCAATTTTGAATTGAAACATAACTTCTTCAATGTCTGTTTTTGTTTTAGTCAGATTCTGTTTCATAAGTAACTACTGACATAGATGCTCATTTTTCCTAATAAATGAACAGCAAAAAATATTTATTCTTCTCATTATTCATCTTTTCCTCTGGCCAGGACAGAAAAAAACCCACAAAATTAACTTTTCACAGTCTGAGATAAACAGTTGCATTATTTCAATCCTTTTATATAAATAAAAGTATCTGTTGTGGAAATATTTTGTATTTAATTTTACTTTTTCCCCGCCTCTCGCACAGTGACTGCTGGAGATAGGCACCATCTCCCCGCAACTTGGAATAGAGAAGTGGGTAAAGAAATTGGATGGATGGATTTAACTTTTTTCTAATCATCAAAAAAACCTATATTTCTAGCCAAGGTTGAGGACAAGTTGTAATTATTGTACAGCTGATTTGAGTCTTAATGGTTTCTCAACACTGGATCATTACACTGGAACTAAATTCAGCTTGCTTGAAAAAATGCAGTTTTATAAAGTTATGCAGCTAAGCATTCTTTTCTTTTGACATAGTAAAACAACAGATTTCCAGTTTGCTGCTGAGAACGAATAACTAATTGTTGGCATTATAAAATTTCTTCAGTTGTGTTATCTGGGGTTTGGGAAATTCTTTGGTTCTCTTGCATTGGTTTCTTTTTTGGACAAAGGGAGCACATTTTGTTAGAAGCAAAAGCATACAGGAGTGGATTCAGGCAAACATTTACAAATGTTACTGCTTCAGCTATTCTTCTATTGTGTGTACAAAACTTTAAAAGTCCCTCATGTTCGAGACAAAGGCCTGTTATGCCCAACACATTTATGATAAAACATGGAAGCCACAAGATAAACAAGCTTACAATGATGCTGGTAACCAGTCGGTTTGTCTGAGGATTGTTGAAAAATGCTGCTTGATTAATCTTCTTCTTGAGGCGAATGTATGAAAATGTCACAATAGAATATAAAACAGCTCCACACAGGATCTCTGTCAGCAGAACAGCCATCCTCTGGACATCAGAAGAATACTCAGGTTTGCAATGGATCCTCTCTTGATCTGTTTCCAGCTGCTGAACCACCAAAGAAGGGATGGACAGGATAAAAGCAACCAGCCAGAGCAAAACAAGCATCACTCTTATTTGTACTTGATTGCACTTCAGACGGTGAACCACAACAAGGTAACGCTGAATGCTTAATCCAGTCACAGTCAGCATGCTGCCAAAAAAACTGCAGTGTGAAAAGCTTGTTAGAACCTTGCAGGACACCAGGTTGAATGTCCAGCCATAGAGAATACTATGAATCCACAGTGGAAGGGTCAGCAGACAGAGCAGGTCAGACACGGCCAGATTCAGCATCAAACTCTGGCTCAGGCTGGACAGGTGCTCCCAGTTAGGTCTGAGAATAATGACAGCAATGTTTCCAGGAAGTCCAACGCTGAAGCAGAGGGAAAACACGACTGCAGGGAGGAGACACCTGGGGTCCCAGGTGTCATGACGCAGAATTCCTGGGGAAGAGGAGTTAGAAGTTGCCACAGTAGAATTCAGCTGATCCATGCTGCGTCTTTAGATAAAGTTGTGCTCTGAAGAACTGATAGTAGTAAATGTGCAGCTAGCCACAGAAATGAACTAGTCAATGTGGTTTTGCAAAGACTCACTTTATTGCAGTTAAAGATCAAGGTAAAAAAAAATGCAAGTTGTGACGCCAATTCAAAGGAACTGAGATCTTATCTAAACATCACATTTTTAAAATTAGCTGCATCATTGTGCAGGCTATGGCTTTAAGTCCTGCTGAATTTTTGTACTGTCATGTCAACTTTATTCTTTCAGCCCATTTTAAAACAGCTGAATTTGGTCAAAGTACTTCAGTTATTGCCATATAAATTTAAAACTAAATGATTTGTTATATGTCTGCATATTGATGCAGACAATGTCCTATTACTGTAAGATAGGAAACAAAAGCAAACAAAACAGAACTTTTTTGAAGGACTGCAGGGACCAGATGACTGGAGTCCCACATGAGATGAGGTAGAAGTCCTGGATGTCAGGATTTAGGGTTATTGTTTGTTTTCATGTTTCAGTTTTGGGTTCATTGTTTCTTTTATTTTGTCAATTGGTTGTCTTCATGTTTTGTTTGTACTCCTTGTGTCTTTGTGATCCTGTCATCATTCACTGGTCCTTAATCTTTCACTTGTTTGCCTGCCACGCCCATCTTCACCTGCACCAAGTTTGTAATTACTCACCTGTGTCCTCTTCTCCTAATTTCCTGCAGCTTTTAAAACCTGGCCATTTCCCTCCGTTGTCGTGTTGACATGCTGTCTGGGTCCTCCCATGGCTTACCTTGCATATTTCATTCTTGTTTGTGTTTTGTTTTTGCTGCCACATCAGCTTTTGTCTTTGTTTTTCATTTATTTATAATAAAATAGTTTGTTCCTGGAGCTATCAGCATGAGTCTGCAAATTGTGTTCGCCTCAATCTCCACCCTCACCTGACACTGGAGAGGTGAAGTTAGAAGTGACCACAGTGGAACAAGCTGATGGTACGAAATGTGCAGGCAGATACAGAAAGAAAAAGGTTAATGTGGTCCAGAAAGATTCCGCTCTAACGATGTTAAAGAACTTTTACACCAAAAGGAAATTGTGACACTAATGCAAAGGAACTGAGATCTTATCTATATATCACTGTTTCATTTGTACCTGCATCGTTGTGCAGGCTATAACTTTAGGTCCTGATGAATTAATGTACTGTCATGTCACATTTAATTTAACATATACATATTTAATCAAAAGGTCATAAATAAAGTAACTAATATCACAGTAAGATAAGAAAGACACAAACACATACAAACTGTTTTTGATGTCTTGAGACTTCTCAGATTAGTTTAGTTTTGAATCAGTGGGATCAAAATATGTACACAACACATTTTGGAATTTATTGTTTTACCACTTTATGCAAATAAACAGATTTGCTGTGAAAAAAGCCAGTGTTCTTATAAGCATTATCCACATTATGAATGCAACATTTAGCATTTTGTAGCATTGTCTTGTATTACGCAGAACTCCAATATCTAATGTATTTCCATTCTGGGCATTGCTTGGTGAGCTCTTTGGTGAGATCTGGATTCCAAAGTGTTTTGTTGAACAAAACTTACAGAGTAACAAATCAGAGTAAACCAGACAGGTTCCAAAAGCCTGTCTCACAAAAAGCATTTAGTCACAGAAAGCATCCTCACATAAAAGTACACAATCTCCAACTATAGTCCCAACCTCTTGGGTGGACTGGTTTCATTACCTGCTGCTTATAGAGGATTCAGTACAAATATGTTTTAACTGAGCCAGAAGTCCAAATCTCAAAGACTGAACATAAATGATCTTTGTTCCGATTCAGGCTCTCAGGCACAAACACTTAACAAATATTCTCCCAAACACATCAAAGCCGGTATAGTTTCTTGTTTAAAAAAATGAAAATAAGAAGTGAGATGTTTAGGAAAAAAATACAAGTGAAAAAGATATGGTATTAGATATGGTATATAGGCCTCAGTAGTGCCCTTGAAACACTGGTGCACCAGCTGCATCTTTCTTGCACTTATTGTGAACAGCAAACCACAGAGTCTACAGCTCTAAAAATATTTTTTTATGAAACACAAAACACAAATTATGGCCACAGCTCATCATAGCTGGAACCCTCACCACTGACCTCGACTTCGAAGTACAATATTCAAAACAGGCACAGAATAAAAGCAGATATACTGGGAAATTGTTGACATTACCAAAAAACTAAACAGATCAAACAGATACAAAATAAGACTATTTTTGTTCCTTTTACATTTTTCCTAATTGTCTAAAAATACCTTATTTTACAGAGTATGAAACCATAGGTGCCTCAGCAAAAGGAATATTATTTAGTAAGTTATATAAAGTATCTCTTCTGTGGGCAGAAATAACATCTTTAACTGTTGTCATCATTAAAGTTCGATATTTGTCATCTCCAATGATCTGGAAATGTTTTCCATCTGCTGCGATGACTTTTTTTGGCAAACAGAGCAAAATTTGCGAGACGTAAAGGCATACAGGAGTGGATTCAGGCAACTATTTATAAATGTTAGTGCCTTGACAAAATCCCATGTGTCTGTGCAAAACTTCAAAAGTCCCTCATTTTTTAAAGAAACAGCTGACACACCCAACACATTTATGGTAAAGTATGGAACCCACAGGACAAAAAAACTTACAATGATGCTGGTAACCAGTTGAGTTGTCTGAGGATTGTTGAAAAAGGCTGACTGATTAACCTTCCTATGAAGGCAAATGTATGAAAAAGCCACAAGAGAAAGTGAAAAAAATCAGAACACAGTCTCTGTCAGCAGCACAGCCATCCACTGGGCATCTGAATAATACTGAGCTTGACAGTCCAGCTTTTGTTGATCTGTTGTCAGCTGTCGAACCACCAAAGCAGGGATGGACAGGATAAAAGCAACCAACCAGAGCAGAACCAGCATCACTCTTTTTCGTACCTGGTGGCACCTCTGCTGGTGAACCACTAAGAGGTAACGCTGGATGCTTAACCCAGTCACAGTCAGCAGGCTGCCATGAATGCTGCAGTACACAACATATGTTAGAAGCTTACAGCCCACCAGACTGAATGTCCAGCCGTAGAGGAAAGTATGAATCCACAGTGGAAGGGTCAGCAGGCAGAGCAGGTCAGACACGGCCAAATTCAGCATCAAACTCTGGCTCAGGCTGGACAGGTGCTCCCAGTTAGGTCTGAGAATAACGACAGCAATGTTTCCAGGCACTCCAACACTGAAGCAGAGGGAAAACACCACTGCAGGAGCCAAACCTCTGAAGTCCCAGGAAGAATGAGGCGGAGGTCCAGGAGAAGACGAGAAGTTTGAACTTGCCACAGTAGAACTGAGTTGATCCATGCTGCGTCTTGCAGGCAAGATTGTGCTCTGAACAGCTGATGGTGGTAAATGTGCAGTCAGCCACAGAAGTGAAATGGACAATAACGTACTGAGCTTTTTGCTATAAAATACTCTAGAAAGAAATAACCTTTTGCCACAAAGAGGAAGTAAAAGAACAAATGATGCACCAGAAATGGGTCACTGTCTTGTCCTTGTATATAATGCCAGCGAGAGAACAACCATAAGTGACAGAGCTTTAAAAATAACATTCCGTGAAACATGAAAAAAGATTAAAAAGAAAATGAATTGTTTTTGCACAAAGCAGAAATGTAGTCTTTTTTAAGATTTAGAAGGCTGTGATTTATTATAAGTTGAAAACATGCATTTCTCTGCATGTTTACTAAGAGTAATTTAGAATAAAAACATGATCAAATTATCCTTCATCCTCCTGGGCCGACTCATCTTTGCTGTGAGCCTTTATTTTATCAGTGTGGGAAAGATTTTGTTCGAGTGTCTCTCATAAATCTCCATTTTATTACTTTTGTTCATTTGTTTCTCATCCCTGAAAAAAAAAAAAAAATGCTGGAAAGTTTTTCGGAGGGGATTTTTATCACTACTTTATCACTACAACAGAATTACTGTATTACCTGAATATGTGCATTTTCCCCAATATGACTGTAACATTTGGTGTTTAGTATTGTCTTTTTTGCAACAAACCCAAGCTCAGTTGGTCAGACACAGAACAGAATAAAGAGAAGAGCAGCCTGCTTCTCACACACCGAGCATCTATAGAAAATAGAAATGGGTAAACAGGAAACCACAAACTTCAAAGTTTTAAATATCTGATTCAATGCACTACAGCCAGCCCTGTTACCAAGAAAATCACTATCATTATTGGACAGTTGCTGTCCAGAGGTTTGTCTCCTCTTGCTGGTTTCTGCACATTTTACAGTGCCACCAGTCAATGTTCAGACTTACACTTTTTTATTTGAATTGCGTATCTTTTTGCAAGTGATTATTTATTAGTGCACCCAAAGAAAAGTTCATTATTTACTTTTTAATTTAAAACTTTTTGTCTTTACATATTTTAGATTTTCTATTTATCTGTTATGCTTATTTAACATTCATAGATTTCTGACAGTCTAAGTTTAAGTAGAAAGTAGAAGTTGTGGAGAGTCAAGGCCTCAGTGGGGCCCTTGAAACACTGGTGCATACATTTTCACAAGCCCTTGACATAACTTTCAAATTATTAAATTAAAAAATAAATGTTATCTTGTATTAGTTATTTCAAAGAGATGTAAAATATTTACCTTTAAAACTTTGTCTTGTTCATATCTTACCTCTGTCAATCTCCACCACAAACAGTTTTTCTAAAAACGACTCTTTTATAAAACATACATTTTTGTTTTCAATATTTTGACTCAATTAACTGAAACAAAAACAAAGAAGGGAAACGTGATCAACCACAAAGGTCATTTCCATCAGTGTGCTCATCTTTTATTGTTTCTACTGTGGACTCACATGCAGGTGGGGAGGAAGGGCGATGCCATCCATTGTAAAAATCACAAAAAAGAACAACAACAAAAAAACAGCCTTCATATGAATTCCAAAAAACGTTACGTATCCACATTCATTTACTTTTTATGTGTCATACTCATTTTTTAATTTTTCTTTCAACAATTAATACCATTTAATGCCACAATGGATTAAGATACAGTTACTTTTTAAAGTAAGTAACGCAAAGAAACATCCAGTGTACATTTGAGTGATTTTTGCAAGTCTTTAAGACTTCAGAGACAGAAACAACCCGAAAAGAGCTGAAACACCATTACCTTTATGTCTTTCACATTAACTCCTCTTGTGTCGATACTGAGACAGGGACAGAAGCTCGCTGAGAGTTAAAATGCCTCCCACTTTGACCTGTGTTGCATGCTATCATGCAGTATCAAGTCGCACCAGCAGGGGGCGCAACAGAACCCATTCTGGCAACATTTCAATTCAATGCCACTCCTTGTTACAGAGAAGTACAAAGAAGGGGGAAATTTCTGTCTACTCGTCTTTTTTCTTATAATTTAAAGTAACTAAAAATATATATTTTTCACAATAAAGATCACTGAAAATATGTATTATCTATAATTTAAAAGAACCTAAAATGCATATGTTAATTTGAACACAGTTCACAAATTTTTGCATGTTTCATAGAACTCCAAAACAATAAGAAAAGTAAAAATTTAACTGAACGCTGGTGTGTTCAGTTATAAGTCTGGGTTAACAGTGCAAGTTCAGTTATGTTGCATTCTGATTAAATGTTTTCCAAAAGTTTGAAGTACACAAGTGGGAGGATGAATGACCAAGCAAACATGGGTACAACCAAGTTTTTAATAACATTAAACATAGCTCAGTATTAGTTTTAGGGGAAGAGAGGCGGGAGTAAGGGTTAGCGAGTGAAGTTACATTGAACACAGTCCACATTTATTAACACAGTCCTCATCTTGGAGATGCGCAAAGAAACCAACATATATCCACCATTCCAAATCAGCTGATATGCTGAATGAATCTAAATACACATTGATCAATTTTTTTTGTTTAGTTTTTCCATAGTATATTAAGTAAAGGTTAACACTGTAATACACACACCCACACACACTTAAATTTTGTTTTTCTGTATCTAGTGTTCATATTCACAGTTGTGCTACAACATTAGATAAGGGGGGGGGGGGTAGGACTGAGGCTGGTTAGAAGTTAGAGGGATAAGATCAAGAGAAGATGGCTGGTTGGCAGAGAGAGAGAGAGCGGGGGGGAAGTGCAGACATCCATATCCACAGAGCTCCAGACACAACGACAAACCTACAGAGGAGGTAGAGAATAAAATCAAGACTGTTAAGTGCTGTTGGAAGGTAGTTTGCAAATTTAGGGCAATTTATAGTTTTTTTTTTAAGTAAGTGTACATACATATATCGTCTGCTGCTTATCTAGGACCAGGTTTCCAGGGCAACAACTTCCTAGATTCCCAGACCTCCCTCCCTCAGCTATAAGTCCTCCAGCTTGTTCTTTGAAATTCCCAGGCATTCCCAAACCACCAAAGAGATATAGTTTGTTCAGGGAGACCCTGATCTACTCAGGACCTCATCCTAATAGGGCACTTCCAAAACACCTCTCTAGGAAGGTATCCAGCAGACAAATCACCTCAACTGTGTCTCTGTAATGTGAAGGAGCAGTGACTTTTCTCAGAATTCCTCACCCTGATCCTAAGGACAATCACTTCTTACTTGTGATTTTGTTTTGTGTTGCCACTGTATACCTTATGAACATTGACCAGAGTTGGTGACTCTCCCTCTCTCCCATGACTGTCCAAGTACAGTGTCTCAATCCGCTTATTGGTTTCCTTCCTTGTTCTACTCTGTCTTGTAAACAATACCTCAAAATACTCAATACTCTCTACTCTCCAACAGTCCTGAGTCTTCTTCGCTGGATATTTTGCTTTTTGGGGTCTCTACTGTTGTGTGGTTTAGTATTGTCTTGCTGGAATATCCAAGGCCTTCCCTGAAAATGACATTACTGTATCTAGATGGGGGCATATGTTGTTCTAAAACCTGTATATGCTTTTCTTCATTCTTTTTGCCTTTCCAGATGTGAAAGCTGCCCTTGCCAGAGCCACTAACAACTTTGTTTACAGACAATAATTTATGGACGTGTTCCTGAGGACATGCAATAATAGAATCAAACCCAAAGGGGCCCAAAGATCACAGGAATCCACTACTGACTTTCGGCCCTGTTCTTTGTACTAGATGTTTACTGTGTTGCATTACCATTAAAATATGGGTTTATGCAATTTGAAAACCATTGCATTCTGTTTTTATTTACATTTAAACAACACCCCATCATTTACAGACTTGGGGTTGTACAAAACTACTGCACTGACAAACATTTTCGCCGTTGGCTCTTCCTGTCTTCAGCCTAATATATGAATCATACAGTATGTGGTTAATTATTTCTGAAGTAACAGACTATCCAGCTCCATAATTAATAGTAGTGTGAATTCCACTAATGTTGCAATGTAGGTCAAAAACTGTCTGGATATTTGTTTTTTCTAAAAACACAATACATGTACCTTAGGATTTATGGGTCAGGCAGTCTACATAAAGTCCTTAATATTGAGGTCATCCAGAGCGTTCCTGGGTGGCGGGGGCTTTCTGGGGCTCTGGGCCATTCCAGGAGACATCTGCAGACATCTTATTTTCACACTCACCCTTGTTTTGCATGTATGAAGTTTTAAATGAACATTTCTAGAAACATATTACCGGTGCTCCTGGGGTCGCTCCAGTGGCAGGGAAGCCTGGCCTGGCCATGGGCATCATGGGTGCCCCGGCAGCTGGTGCCCCAGCCTTTCACAGATAAAATGAAGAGATGAACACGCAGTAAGATAAAATTGTTTGCCATCTGATGGTTGTGTGAGGGACACCTAAGGGGCTGATTGTCCATCGATATCCAGTAATGTCCAGACGGAACATTACTGGACTGGACTTGAGTGGTCATCTTACCATGGTGAAGTTGGGGTACATCCCTAAAAAAGGAGCAGCACCCATGGGTGTGGTCTAAAGGTATGGAGGGGAAGGGATGGAGAGCAGGGGTTGGGATGTTACTGTACTACATATAACATAGACAGATATGCCAAAAACAACAACAACAACAAAAGACCTTAAAAACATATGGGACCAAAATAAACTTGTGTTTTCTAGTAAAACTCAAAAAAGATGTTGAAGACAGACAAAAAAAGCACACAAGAAATGAGGACAGGTCACAACACAAACCCCTCATTTCAAGTATAAGGTCATATTTGTTTTGTAGCATGCAAAAAAAGTTTTTAGAGCAGGAAATAAGCGTGTAGCTTTTAGATAAAAGTGTCAAATCTGTTGTTTCCAAAAATACTTCTCTGAACTCATACCAGGCTCAAAGGAAATCACATCTTTTTCACAAGAATAAGAAGTTGTTTCCAAGCAACACTTCAGTTTAGCAGTATCATTTGCCACTTCATTACTCTCCAGTCAGATTCCAGATATACATTTTTTTTATAAATATACCTACTGCACCTACTATATAAGGGGCAGTAATACATGTTTAAATAAGATTCATCTTATGTTTGTATACTTGTTATGAGGCGTAGGGAATATGACATTTTGTATTCATGCATTCCTCAACCTTTGAGTGTCTTAGGTCAACTGTAACACCTGGAAACTGGAGAACCAAATGAAGGCTTAGAGAATGGTGCTACAGGTGTGCCCTGTCTGCCATGCGGCTCCACTCCATGCTATAAGACACAGACAACATTTACCATGGGAGCACCCCAACTGGGGGGAGCTACCTGAGGGGCCGCTGCAGTTCCCATTGTGAGGTCTTAGACAAAGAGAGAGAAAGAGAAACAAGTTCTGCAACATCATTGCTTCCATTCGCGTCTTTGTGATACATTACAGTGCCACGCATTACAAAAAGTTCCAAGTTTACATTCTCAGGAAACAGCTGAGTCTTTGTTTTCTTTCACAGAGGAGATAAAAAAGAGGCTTTAAAGCGATGACAGGTTTAATGCTAGAGCTGGAAACTGATGAGCGTTGCTTTGCATAAAGATTGGAGAATTATCAACAATAAATCTCTATAGGATGGCAATTAAAGAATAAAAAAGGACATAAAAAGTACAATTTGTGGTGGAACAGTAATGGATGCAACCGACCTCGTAATTATTGTACATTACTGTGTAAAAGTTTTAGACAGGTGCAGTAAAGAGAAAAGAAAAGGCTAAATCAAGTCAATATTTGTTGTGAGCACTTTTCTTTGCAAAACAGTATAATTTCTTCTTGATAAAACCTGGACACGATGTTTGAAAGAACTCAGCAGGTAGGTCGTTTTAAACATCTTGGAGAACTAACAGAATTTCTGTGGATGTTTCTGGCTCAAATCTTACTTTCTCTTCAAGTAACCCCAGAAATACTCTCTGAGATCAGGGCTCTATGCAGGTCATTGCACCACTTCCAGGTCTACTTGTTCTTTAATGTGTTTAAAATGACTCTTAATGACAGCGGCTGCATGTCTGGGGTCATTGTCATGCTTCAGCATAAATTTGGGGCAAATCAGGTGCCTATTTGATGGCATTACATGATGGATAAGTATCTGCTTCTTTCTCTCAGCTTTGAGGATACTGTTAAAACTGCTCAGACGATCATTACTGTACCTCTCTCCAGCCTTTCAACTAAAAAACTGTTTTCTGCCACAGCTAAATATTTATGATTATAACTCAATCCAGATCACCTGCTACCATTTTTCTATACCCTCGTTCTTATATTTTTCTTGATAATTGAGCTAATCGGCCGTGTTTATACATGAAGGTATGGGTTTCTGGTAACAGTTCTTTGAAAACGACCACTTCTAGCTTCAGATAGTAGATGGCTGTACCTTGCTCCAACAGGTTTCTGCCACTTCTGAGCCGATGGCATTAATTAACATGTTCCAGTTTTGAAAGGAAGTAAGAGTGGCATGTCTTTCATCTAGGTGTTCTTGATCAAAGTCAGTATCTATGATTTTTAGCAATGCCCATTTCTTTGACTGGGAGAGACTTTGCTGATGCTGTATATCAACCTTGTGTCTTGTTTCTTTGCTCCGTCTTGCTCTGGTGTATGACCTGCAACTAGAAACAGTCTTCTACAACCCCACCTTGGTAGCAGAGGAGCAAATGATGATCAATAGCAGGCATTTGGTATAATTAGTTCACTTGACTATTATTCTATAAAATTTCTCACTTTGTGCAGTGAACCTAGAAGAATCGATGCAGCTTTGAAGGCCACAACAAACATCTATTTGATTTAGACATTTTGTACTCTATTAGCTTACTTTGCTTTTTTAAATCGATTTAAAAGATAGGTTTTAAAACTGTAAAAACATTTTTACTTTACAGCTATACTTTTTCATACATGCCTGAAACCTTTACACAGTACGTTAGTTTAATAGCTTTAATCTTTATGCTAAGCAGACTGCCTCCTGCCATTTGGTTTATAGTTTCAGGAATTGAACACCATTATAGTTTTAGGAATTGAACACCATTTAGGAATTATGCTTGTTATTTTCCTGGTAGATAGATACCATAGACAAAAAGTATAACTTTCTTCTTTGTAATTTCCCAATCAGCAGTAAGCTTAATTTGCCAAAGAAACTCTCAGACTGTGAGAGGAGAACAACTAGTCTGACTCTGTCCAATGAACCTGCCTTTAACACACAGCAACCTTGTAAGTGTGCCTTTTTAAAACACTGAATAACTTTACTTGTATTTTGTAAAAAAGTTTTGGCTTGTGGGGGTCTCCAGAGATGCTTATGACTTTTTAATAAATGGACCGAGCCAGACTAGTTCCCAATGGACATTACTGTGCAAGTTATCTGCCTTTATTTACAGCTTTTTAGATTATAACTTTATTTTAATGTGTAAGATGTATCTAAATCTCCCCCATAAAGTAAACAAATGTGTTTCTCAAACTGTCAAACGCTTACATTTTTAATCGTTATCATCTTTAAATCAAAATGCATCTAAATGACTACTTACTACTTGCCATGTTAGCCATGGAGGTATCAACATCGCCCGCTTGAGGGGTCACAGTGGGCTTCATTACGTCCCCTAGCCCATCAAATACTACACCAGGGAGAGGAAGGGAGGGAGATGTTAGCGTCCTTCAGTGCGAGCTATCCTCACACTCTACCACAACTCAGCAGGACTCCTTATTAGCAGGGATTACCATGACAACCACTACACGTCTCTATGACAACTGAGAGAAGAGCACTGGAATGTGGACAATTTGGAGAGTTGGTATCGTCAATACAAAATAGGGAAAGTGTAGTGATTTATAATTTTTGTCACATTTTTTTTACTCTTGTGCAGACAAAACAATGTTAAAATACTGTCATATTTATTTGAGCAGTCATGTCATGATAGTTTATTGTAATAGGTAACTAGATCTTTGCATTATTAATATATATATATATATATATATATATATATATATATATATGTGGGACACATACAGTACAAACCCAAGCGCACCTGATTGTTTTATTGGTTAATGGTTGAGACATATTTTGAGGGTGTTTTAATTATATTTTTGTGAATTGCTCCAAAATTTGTCATGAGGGGGAAAAGAGCAGCTAGAATGAAGGCAGACTGCATGTTAAAGCCACACTTAATAATGTGAGTATTTCACCGAGATCCTCTCTGTAACCATCAAGCATCTGGTGGCGAAGGGGGGACAATGCAGCGTGGCTCGTGCTGCAGCACTGCAATGCAGTGCGGTGCACTGTGGGAAATAAGCGTGGTAAAGAGCAGGGGAACTCACCCAATCAAATGGCAGGAAGCAAGAAATGAGCCAGCCCAAGAGCCAGATGGAGAAAGAGAGCAGGGCAGATTGAAGGAGAAAAACAGAGGATAGCAAAAAGCAGAAATGCCGGAGTGAGAAATAAATTAAGCAGTGAGGTTCTTAAAAATAGTGGGTGACAAAGATTTCATTAAAGGTTAGCGTATGAATGAAGAAAGAGAGGAAAAGAGAAAGAGTTGAGCCTTAAAGCAGCAGTATTGCAGACCATCTTTACTATAATATGACATCAGTGGCGCAGAATGAGATGACCATGATTCAGGTGAACTGAGGCTTGCGTTTCCATAGCAACAACCACTTGATGCATAGCCCTGAACTATGGAAAACTCTGAAGGAATTCCCCATCCCAGAGGAGAAAAGAAACCCAGTAGTAGTATGCAGATGAGGATAATTAACGACAATGATAACATGACCATATATAGATATTTTTTAAAATTCAATAAAATTAATGACTTTAGAGACACTGCACCAAGAACAACCAAAACTCATGTTTCATTAAGTGCAGTTTGAAGTCCAGATTTGCAGATAAATTAAAAAGAAACAGACAAAAATAGACTATTTTATTAACCTTTACCAAAGTTAATAGAAACAGTGACGGAGACATGCTAAAACTGTGAAACATGTTGTTTGAAACACCCATTTAAACAATAATGATGATGTCTTTAGTGTTTTAAAATGTTGTAAGGATATTAAAAGATCAATGAGAAGGCATCATGCGCTCATGGGATTAGCAGGCAAACAGGACGACAAGATAAACAGAAATATGCAAGATGTTTGTCTCTAATTTATAGTAAAGTTTGCAAATTCCAAAAAGGAGGCTGTGAACAGGAGGCTTCTCAACCTCCTAAATTGTGCCTCACAATATCTGTTAAATATAGCTTTAGCGTTCTGGGCGTTTTAAAATACTGCTCAATTAAAAAAATTAACCCTAAATATTTTGTGTTAGTGGTGCATGCACCTAGTTTATTTAATTAATTATAAGTGTTATAATGAAATGGCAACAAACATTTTTTGACACCTATTATATAAACAACCAAAGACAAGTTTAAATAATTATTGTCTAACTACATGGAAAATATTTGCTAACAAAGAGGTCAGAATTACTGTCCCAGCTCTGATCAGTGCTGCCTTAGTGCCTTCTGTCTAAAAATCAGTAAAATGTCTGCAACATGTCAGCCTTCTGTTAGTGCACATGCAGGCTGGGACTTTACAGGATTTACCTGACATCAGCTCAGAACCCGGAGCAGCAGGAGCAGCAGCTGCTGAGGCGTCTCCTCCTGTGGACTCTGTGGCAGGTCAACGAAAACATGACCACACCAGGTCAAAACACGTTCAGCCGTTCCCATCGCAGCATGGGGGCAAAGAAGGGTAAGAATCAGCCTTCTGTTCCAACACTAGTGATTTCAGACAAAATGTGTTTTGGTTAGAAATTATGATTGAATGTGTGAAAAATATAACATTGTGAATTCAAAACACACACACACACTCCAGCACATCTATTTTTTAAGCTGCCAAAATATACATGTCCAATTTCAAGCACACTCTTCATTCATTAGAAAATCTGTTCAAAGTTGCTTTTTATAAAAGTTGATCAAACTAAGTCCAACAAGTGTCAAACTCACACCCCATAGGCCAGATATAACCCTTTCAGCTTTTTTATTCAGCCCATGAAACGATCATGTAAATGTATTAGAACTGACCCACCACTCTGTGACAGATCGAGTCTCATTGCGTTTAAAAACTGAGCATACTTTGTGCAAACGTCTCATGGCAGTTAGCCTACATTGAAGTCAAGAGCAACAGAGAGTCTGCCTAACAATTTTTTAACTACTTTAAGTAAAATGTTAGTAGCCGTATTTTTGGATTTTTATTGATGGGAGTTTCTTTTTAACTGATTAGACAGATTGTCATAAAATATATCACTATAAAAATATTAAATTTAAACTGCTGTCTTTTTAATTTTGAACTTTATGCAATATGTTATGTTTGCTTTAGATGATAAAAATTTCTAAAAAAAGGTCAATAATTTCAGTATGAATATTTTAACACAGTACAACTAAAAATCAAGATCAGTTTTTTATCTTTTTTCAGTAAATAGGGACCAAGTTTGGCCCTTGCCTAAGACTAAGACTTGCCTAAGTTTTTCATTTTGTACTTTCATGTAACTGAGTTTGATATTCCTGCTTTAGAAAGAAACACCTTAGCCAAAGTCATCACTCCTATTTGATAAAGAAAGTGACTTTTTCTACATGACCAAGCTTTATTTCAACATTTTTATTGCTATGGTTCAAGAGATGTACAGAAGATGCAAATAACTCAGTGATTTCAAAGTAAGCACCAATCATTACATTTTACACCTTTAAAGGGGTTATCTGAAGAAGCAGAGACAGACAATGAGGGCAGGCAATCAGCTTGAGTTACCCACCACCAAACAAGCTCAAGATGGCTCCTGTGTCAATTTTGGGTGAGGGTGCTGAGGAGAGAATGGGTGCAGGAGAACTGAACACATCCGCTGGAGAAGGCAAGGTGGAGATGATGTTTAGAACCCACACTTTCACAAAAAAGCACTCAGACTATAACAGTGATTCATTATAATGCACCACCAGTTGCAGTTGCAGTACATGCTGGAATGGGAAAGGAGGTAAGAGTCATTTACTAAATGCTTCAGACAGCTCAATAGCTTTTAGCTGACCTGTAAGAGAGCAATCTCATTTTCTTTTTCTGTTCCCTGATCATAGCCAAGGACAAAACTTAAAGGCAGACAGAGCTGGACAGGATAGAAGAAGATGCACGCAAGATGACAAACCGAATGCATTCAGGGTACCTGCTGAAAACAAGTCAGCGCTGGGAGATGTGTCCGTTTGAGACAAGCCTGAGTCAAAAATATCTAGGAATACATGCACACCCCAAAAAACAGAATAGGTAAAATGGTCAAATTCTTTAAAATCATGATGAGGCTCAAACGCAGCAAAGTTACAAACATATGCACAAGAAACAAAAAAAAAAACAACAAGAGATAAGTCACATCAGTGGGGGAGAGGTGTTCAAGCAACATCAGCCCAGAGAGCCAGAAAGATGCAAATACGTCAGTAAAAGACAGTGATATGAATGCAGAATGACACATCTCTTTACCGCTGAAGAGATCGGTCACAGGGCTGGTGGTGTTTGAGCCTGACACGGTTGCAGTGGTGGTGATGGTGGAGGATGTGGAGGTAAAGAGCGGTGAGGGAGAAGGGGAGGAGGGGGGTTGGGTCAGTCCAGAACTAAAACAGGCGTCCAGTGAATTATTGCTCTCCACTGTCATCGTGCCAAAAAGATCGAGACCTGAAGAGGCTGCGTTGGCACTACCATCCGAAGGAGCAAAAGGGTCTTTTTGGGCAGAAATGGGGGTTGGGGTGAGAATGAAATATAACACATGGAGGGGGAGAGGTAGGGGGTGTTAGACATCGACTCTGACACAAAACAGATGACTTTAATGACTGTAGTACAAAAGTTTCAGGCAGTTTTAGGTGAAAGGGGTCTAATTAGCCTTTCTCAAAAATTACAACATCATTTATTAAATGTGAGACTGCACAAAATAACAAAAACAACTAGTAGATTACCCTAGATTACAGCACTTTATCTAAGATTATTTTACAATTCATGGTATTATTTAGGCATTTTTGCTTTACTTTGTGTGCCTCGCACATTTGCATAGTTCTATACCATATGATCAATGTAAGGGATGAAAATAATACTGCTACCATGAAAAGAAGATAAAGAAAAAAGAACAACCGAGAAACGACTGAAAGAGAAAGTATGCAGGTCTCCAACAAACTCCTGCTTTAGTGGAAACATTTATCACATAAATAGCATCTATGATGGAAAAAAATGATAGCTGGAACAAATAATAAACACTTTCACCATATTAACCTTCACATCAAACCACAACTAAAATGCAAAAGCAGGGGACAATAACAAGGAGCTGACTCCAGTAAAGAAAACTCAAAGAGTTCCTGCTACCAAAAGAGAAAACATGGGCAAAAATATTGCCTGTAACTGTAAATATAACAATATTAGTCCTAAGAGTCAGAGTTAGTAAAGAATAGTGACTCTATCCTCGGCTGTTCCTTCATAAAAATCTAAGACGAACAATGAATACACACATAAACAAGCACAAACAATAATGCAAACTTTTGTTTTTCATTTCCCCAAACCACTTGTAAACAAAACACAACATTTTAAAACACAAAAACATTTAGTTTAAGTCAGATTTCCTTTTAAAGTCACATAACCAGAGCACTTCCTGTCAGCGAGCCAAGGTCCTGTGATGAACTGGTAACTTGTCCAGACTGCACCCAATTTAGTTAGCTGCAGATTAGGTTACTATTTCATTTAGATTGTTTCACACATGTTATAACATAGAAGAATAAAGCCAAATAACTAATGGTGAAGAGTAAGAAACACCACAAGAGAAAGGAAAAAGAGATGCAGTAGCCCTCTTTACACATGCGCCACTCACTCAACACACATTCATCTATCCAAACAGCCATTCTGAACACAATTACACCTCATAAGCAGACAGACAGACAGATGTTTGGTCACCCACCAGCTCCAGCGTTTGTGGCTGGGGTGGACGTAGCGGCAGCCCCGCCCTCTGCTGCCGCAGCAGTGGCCTCAGTGGCAGGAGCAGGTGTTGCAAAGGCATCTGAAGTTCACGCAAAGCCCAGGATGGAAAAGCCAAAAGAAAAAAGAAGGTATATAGATGAAAGAAGAAAAGAAAAATAGTCAAGAAATACCAAAAAAAAGTAAGTAAATGACGGCAAAGGTAGAGCATTTCAGCAGAACATTTAATTAGCACCGGTTGTTAGGCTGTATGCAACCGTGAAAAACGGTAACTTACAGCATTGTTACGTAACATCAATGACTGACAGGTGAATGGATAAATGGGTAAACAAACAGGAGGCACTGTACAACAGGATTAATCTAATGCACAAAGAGCAGTCTAAGCCAGCTATCTACGAATGTTACAGGTGCCAGCTGTGGCTGTGGCCATGTAATAGCGTTTGATAGCATTGCTTTTCACCAAGGCCAAAGCAAAGCATGCCAGCCTATCAAACAAGAAGCATGTGGAGAATGTTTATATGTTCATGAATACATGTTGCGTGTTTCTAAAATGATTTTGAAGCTAAATATATGTGAGTATATGAGCTCTGCCTCAGCTTGTTGCTGCTAGAATACTATTGTTTGTCTGACAAACCATTAACTTTGGTATTTTATCATACATTTAACTGAAAAAATTGGAGCAAATTGGGCAAAACAGGCTCTAACAGGCTGCTGGTAATTTTGGCTAAAAAAATTGGTTCTTTGTTAAGTTATATGTCAACACAACAGTGTTTCTGAACCTTTTTATGTCTGATTGATTCATAGGTAACTTAAAAAACAACAGCAAATAAAAATTCTGGAAAAGGTCAGGTAATGAAAATGACTGAAATAGGAGTAAAAACTAAAAAGTTCTAAAAAGAACTATTGGTCTAAACCACCTAAAAGAATAAAATAAACCCTGGCTAATAGAAGCCAAATACAAATAGAAGGCAAAAGATTCAAGACTTCTGCACATTGCAGTGAGCTAAATAGGTTTCTTCTGCTTGGAATGAAGCCACAAAATTTTAAAGTGTATGCTGAGAAAAAATAAATAAAATAAAATTGGTTTCCAGAGAAGTCAGTTTTTAAAAACTCTTTCTTGGATGTATCTATGAGTGGATTTGGAGCGTTTTAAAAATAGTTACATAGCAGCCGTTTTTACTGGATTTTCTACGTCTGTCTCACTTTATCCTGATTTTGTCACCACTAGAATTTTTAACTGGTATTAAAATAATTAATACCTGAGAAAAACCTTTAAAATTTATCAAAGAAAACAACTAATTTTGAGGGAATCATTTTGCAAATGATTCTATTTTTACCTTATTGGTTGTTCTACAAATATCATTTTTAAAATGTGGTTCATAAATGTTGGAGTTTATAGTTTTGAGCCAATTTAGAGCTGAAAATGAGTGAGATATGCAACTGCTTTTTATGATTGTTTTTGTTTACAAGTAAACAACTTTTTCTTTCTTTCTCTGAGCATGTTGTCATCTGTGTTATCGTGTTGTGAGGTGAATTTTAAGGCTGAGCTTCCCAGAGTGATTCCTTTTGCAGAGAAATTTCTGGAAGCCCACTGACCTCCCAACAGATCCGTATTGGCGGCACCAGGGGAAGTGGCGGCTGTTGTGCTAGTGGGAGGAGCTAGAGAGCCTCCGGGTTCTGCCGCTGCAGGAGTGGGCGTTGCTGCTGCAGAGGAGGGGGCGGGCTCTGCGGTGAGTGGGGGTTCAGATAGCAAGGAGTCGCCCATTTCTGCCAACGGGGGGTTTGAAATCCCCAAGTCAAGGCAGCAAAATAAACCACAAGGGAGGGGGAACCAAAATAACCAGTGGGGTCACCGATGTGACGGAGAAAAGGAGAGCCAAAACAAAATTCCAGTCAAACCAAAACCATTCAAGATCATTTGGAAGTGATTGCCAAAAAACAAATTAAAGTCGCAAAAGAATCCAATACCACCCAGTCACAACCAAGAAATTATATTTAAAAAAAAACAACCAACCAAAATAGCCCCCGTTATAAACCAAAACCAAGACAATGGAGTATGTGGAGGAAGGGGAAAGAGAAGGTAGAGAAAAACAAAGAGAGTACTCAGACTAAAGAGAACAGCTCGAGGAGACAAACAGGGAGGCAACCATGCAACACTGCTACTCTAAACTCTAATTTAACGCTTAGTTTAAATTCAAACATTACTATTGACTTTGAGTCACTTTGTATTAGTTAAAAAAGACTTTAAAATTATATTGTTCTAGACCAGAACTTACAGGTGAAATGTGGAGGAGATGCTTACCTGATCCAAGGAGATCTAAGGAAGCAGAAAAACAAAGAACAGAGATTTTTGGCAAGAGATTTTTGAGTTTAGAGCCAAAGTTCTCAGATAGCTGATGTTTCATCTCTAGTCTGCAGATATTCAGTTACACTGGTGAATACAGTGAATAGATTTACATGTTTTTGTGTCAGTTCTAGTTAGTTTGACTGAATAAATGCTGATGAAGCAAAAGCAGATTTGACTGGAAGAATCCACTTACCTCCCCAAGATGTCGGGGCGGCTGACGGTGCTGAGGGACCAGAGGAGGCGAGAGGATCCAGGTCCAACAGAGAACTAGAACATTAGATTGTTGGGGTTATTATTCGGTTTGATGTGTGATTTGATTAGTTACTTTTTATGAAGAAATGCACCTGTAACTTGTACTTATACTTTGATTATATTATGGTATCAATGTCTTATTGTGCATAAATAAAAATAACACCAAGGATTGACATATAAAGTTGATAAAACAATTTAAAATAAACTATTTTGTCCCATTAGTATTATATACAATTTACACATTTCTATATACAGTATTCAGCATTTCTGCTATTTGTGGTATAAGTAATTTATACAAAATCAAAGAACTAAGAAACACAGAAAGAAGAAGTAGGGTATGAAAAGCAGTCTTTGAGAACATACTCTTCAGCTGGTTCAGGAGCAGCAGCACCAGCGGCAGGAGCACCGTCCCCAGGAGGAGGCTGAAGTGTGGGGACAGCGTTGGAAGATTTGGCAGGAGTTGATGTCGGAGACACGTTGTTTGTTGGAGACCCCTGGGAAATAACACCCTTTTTAAGTTGGTGCATCGGACAAAAAATGATCAGGAATAACAACACCCAAAAAAAAAATCTTTTCAACTGAGCATCTTACCTTTGTTGGAGACCTGAAAGTGGAAAAGGAGTGATTGTCAGACATTTGTTGAAAATAGGTTGCTCTGCTTGACACAGACTAAGACAGATGGGTCATTTGTCTCAGGAGAGCAAACAAATATAAATTACATCACATGTGATCATATGAAGAGTTAATTTCCAAATAGACATAATATGTTAAAACTACACATACTAAAAAAAAAACATACAAAGAAGACTGATCAAGGCAGTCTGAAGTTTGAATTAAATCCTACTTGGAGAAAAAACCCTTCATGTACTGATTCACATTTCATACGACAGAACACATGTGACCTAATATGTATCAAAACATGTGTCCCAGTCACAGATCACACATGTAATCACAGCACCAGTACGCACATTTCCACATGTGAATCAAGTTAGTAGTAACTCATTAAAACTTACGTTTAATTCTGGAAACACCGAAAAGTATTCACCAGACCCTTCTTTTCTTTACACTCAAAAAATAAATCACCGAAAGGTTACACCTTCTGTTTTCTGTTGTAAATAATTGACTTTGCCCTTGTGTTTATCAGTAACGTTTTTATATATCTTTATGTCTTCTGAAAATGTTGATGCAGAGCAAATCTTTAAAAATAAAAGCATGCATGAGTTGCATCAAACAACAATACAAGTGCGTAATAAACACTCAGAGGACATAATTCACATGTGAATAATGTGCAAATTTACTTTTGGGTGTGTTGGGGTGACAGTAAAAACATCATTCATCATTTTTTTTTTAAGCGGTAAACTTTAAACAAAATGTACAATATGCGCTCACCCTTCACTGGTGTTCCCAAATCAACACAAAAGAGAATAAAAGAAAGGAGGGGTTAAAGGAAATGATAGAAATTTCTGTTTCTACCAACATTGCACTTCGTTTCATATTATACAAAATGACATTTCCTCATCCTCTTTTATGATAAAGCGAGTGAGCGTGCAACAAAAGCTATTAAAACATGCACTCAGTTGTCATCCAGAAAATGTGGCTTTGAATGAGCAATCAGAACTTCAGTCAGACTGGGCTGTTAAAACTGAACCCTTATTCATTCATGCCCCCTGCAGGCATGGTCCATTTCTTATTTTTCCTTCTTTCTTTTTGCCACAGAAGACCAAGCCTTCTGCCAGAAAGAGGCATTGGCAGCTCATTTCATTAAAGCTACAGACACCAAAATAATTTATCCAGTGCAAGAGACTGGTGCTGCATTTTGAGGTTCATTCTAAGGACACATTCTAGAGCTACCTGGGGTTTATATTATAGTGACACTTCAGATTTTTTTTTATATTTTAAGCATCCACACAGTCATCAATTTTCCTTTACATGGTTATTCAGGTAGATTCATTATGATATTCCTGCTGGAGAGATACAGCTAGATGTTCCTTCTGCTACTTGTGCTTGCAAAAAACAAAGGATTTATGTAAATGACCATTTAATGCAAAACTGACAGCAATGCAAAGGTTTATCAAACAGCATTTACATGAACTGCTATGAATGTTTTTAAAGGGTTGTTTTTAAATGTTAGTAATCCACTTTGATCTGCATTGACTCAAACTAACCATTAGCTTCTGTTCAGAATGAAACTATTTCTCCAAACATTTTAAAAGCTATCTACAACAGGTAAGATACGATTTCTTCACAACATTTTAACAGAACCCTACTTAAAAAGGTCTGAATTATCACTGTAAGTAAATAAAATGGACATGTTTCGTGAAAATAAAGAGGAAGGCGGAATTACAGTTTTAACTTAATAACATTTTCATTCTTGGAACTTCTGATGTATTTCAAAGAAAACAATTTTAAAACTTACCCCTTCTTTCCACCTTTTACGTCTTCCAGACCGTTCATGTGTGTTTCCAGAGACTCCAGGATACTGCTGGGAGCCTGACAACAAATCACAACCTGGAGTCACAAACCGGAAGTTACTCCGTAACTATGGTTCTGTGAATTCCTGGATGACTGCCAGTGGCAGTAAACAAAGTGGATATGTCTCCTTGCGCTCCGTGCAGGTCGAGAATTAATGTAAACAAAGTCACGCACGTGACACGTAGCTCACCTGGGCGTGCGTCTATAAATAGCACGTGTGAGGCTACGTTCGGCCTCTTCGGATCTTCTCGCGGGGAAGAAGTTCC
>NC_051448.1:13325185-13334923 GCF_001649575.2 Kryptolebias marmoratus | reverse complement strand
GCCTTAGAGGGCTCCACGAGCACTCCGACAAAAAAGTCACAGGCAGGATGACGCCTTACCGTACACCAACGTGTACCTTCTTATCCCTGCAATAAGTACCGAAGAAACGGACTTATGGAGCAAATCAACCTGCGAAGCACGCCAGGTCGACCGCAAGAAGAACAAAGAGGCCGAACGTAGCCTCACACGTGCTATTTATAGACGCACGCCCAGGTGAGCTACGTGTCACGTGCGTGACTTTGTTTAAATTAATTCTCGACCTGCGCGAGGAGACATATCCACTTTGTTTACTGCCACTGGCAGTCAGGAAGGAATGAAACAGAACAATAATCCTTTGGACATAACAGTCTAATAGTCTAAGTTTACATTTGACCCACAGAGAAATTGGCAAAGCTTTGCAAGACTCACTGCAAGACTGACATGCATGTAAAACACACAGAAGCACACACATTTGTTTCATCAAACTAAATTAGGATCAATACGCCGACACTTCATCCTGTAGTTAAACAGGCACTCAGCCAGGGCACCCTTTGTTTCTGTGGTTACCGGGTCCTCAAGGGGTTTAAAGGGACAGTCTTCATCGTCTGAGTCAGCTAGATCCACCACTACCCCCGGGTGGAGACACTGAGCAGGAAGATGATGGTGGGTGAGACATGTGCTTCTGTTTATGTGTTTGCGTGTGTGTCTGTAAAGAGGGATTTATGGCTTTTATGTGCCTCATATTCCTAGTCTTAATTCTTCCAAGGAATCAAAAATATTAGTCAAGAGTCACAGTTAAGTATAACTTACGTAGTTGATGTCAGGAATGTCATTTTTGTCGACTCCAACTGTCTGTTGAAGTAAAAACATTATTAGATGCATGAAGCTCAGCACAGCTCATTCATGATGCAGAACGCTGTTTACCTCAGCCAGCTTCATGAACTCCCCGATTTTTGTCACCCGGGTCAGAAACCTCTTATAAATCTCCAAGGCCTCCTTACAGTCACTTTTTTTCATCTTGAAGAATTTTTCTGAGGACAAAAACACAATTTGATCAGTCACACATGAGTAGATAAAGATGTTTTTTTTTAAATTTAAAGTATTAACTGTGAACTAACCTAACAGGTTGATGATTCCATCGTTGTAGGAGGCAAACAGTTTGACCAGATCCTTGAAGAGAAGCATGAAGGCAGCATTGATGATCCCATTGTTCAGCTCCTTGGGATGAACCTGAGCGCAGGGGGGGCAGTGAGAAGTATTAGTTCTGATCGTCGAAATGAAAACCTTTTGGAGGTAAAACGTGGTGAATCAAAGCAAAGACGCACATCAAACTCCAGGAGAGTATCAATCTGGGTCTGCAGAACAGGCATGCCTTTCAGCAGCTTCTCAGTGGTCATGGTTCTCATCACTCCCTCAGCGCTGAGAAGATACAACACAGAGAGCGTTTCACTGAAAATAACACCATGTGCTCACAGATCACAACCACTCTGGTCATCAATGACTAGACTGATAAATAAAATGAGCTTTAGGGGAGTACTTAAAGATGGAGTGTGTTGGTTTACCCTTTCTTGACTCTGGTGAAGTCAAAAGCCATCTGGCGATAGGCAAAGGCTTTCTCATTCAAGTACCGTGCGTACCGCCTGATGAATGTAGACATGTCATATCCTACACAGATGAAGAGTAAGATCAGGACATGGACAAACAGAGCTGATATTTGCTTTAAAAAATTCCTATTTACTTTAAATCACAAACAGCTTTTTGCATTAATGTGTGAACATATGGGTGAGTGTGTGTTTTTCACATGATGAAACTTGTGGGGGGTTTTGGATTTGCCAGATGCTCCTCTTTGTGTGTATTCTTTCAGTTTCCTCATCCATACAATAAACAGATGCATTAACAATGCCTGTAGTATAGTCTCACCATGAGAGCCGGTTTTGTCAATGAAATTGCTGAGGTTGAACAGGGAGGTCCTGGACGCCAGGTACTGAATGAACCTCTGGGAAAGTGACCGAAAATACAACAAATAAATAATCAATGGACATTATAATCATTCAAACTTTCACAAATGCCACCACACTTATTTATTATCAAATATTGTCTTTTATTACTGATTTTTGCAGAACACACACTGCTTACAAAGTAACTGAGGGGAACAGGGGCGCCTCCAGAATGTTTTCAAAGGGGCAATCTGGTGGTGGCACCAAAACCAAAAGCCTTAACAGGATTTCAGATGTTTTATTCTGTTGTCATATATATACTTTAGGCCAGGGATCCCCAACCACTGGACCAAGGGCTGGTACTGGTCCATGGATCATGTGGTGCCGGGCCCCACAGAAATAATAAAAAACTTTTCTTAATTAGATATTTTTAGGTCTGCAGGGAGTTTACTTTGAGAAATGCCCACTTCTGTTCATGTTTCTTTCTTGCACTTGATTCGGGTGCAGTTATTTTTTCATGTACTAGTAAACCTTCAGGCAAATAAAAATTAATTTAAAAAAAACAAACTTTGCTGGAGAATTTTTTTTCCCACTGGTCCTTGGGAAAGTTGTATTTTATGAAACTGATCCTCAAAATAAAAATGAATCATCTTCCGATGATTACAGCACAGTCACTACTGAAGCTTGTCCCTCTTTTTTTAAATTTATACAAAAAAATAAGCATATAACTTCTTAAAACCCTGCATTTTGAGATGAGGACATCAAAATATTTTAATCTATTCAACGTAAACCTGTTGTCCTTTTTGAGGGAGACTAATTTTTCTGCCTTTTAAGTTTATTTTATTTTAATTTAAAGAATTCTTTCTTTTTTTAACTACTAATTGTTCAAAAATAACATTTTATGATTATGAGGTTCTACTAGTCCCAAATAGCCAGGAGAGATTAAAAATCTACACAAAACAAAAGCTGGGACTTTGGAAAAGACTGGACATCTATTTTACAGGCGTAACCATTGCCCCCACCTTTTTCGTGAGTAACTCATACTTGTTTCAAGCTTTTATTGTCATTTTATGCAGTACAAATAACAAAATCAGGGGTAGGGTTAATGGCAGTGCATCGTCCTTTAACAGCATAAGATGCAGCAAAATTACCAAAAGATATAGAAATAACATCTAAAATTGACTTGACATGCAATAATGTGTTTTCATGATGTCCAGCCGTTAAGACAGGAGCTCATTTAGATGAAAGAGTGAGTAATTGTTCATTATTAGTCATCCTGTGTTGGGGTTTTAAGTGCTCCACACGTGCACGGTTTAGTGCTGCACTCACTAACCTCATTGCCGTGGACACATATGTGATGAGTGGTGACAAGTGCCTTGAAGACAACCACCCAGCTGGCGTTGGTGGATCGCTCAAACAGCGTGTCAGCCATCTGAGGGATGTTTACGTTGGTGGTGTTGGTGGCTGACACCAGATCTGCAACACACATACAAGAAGACAGTTGTTTCTTCATCTGCCAGAAAAAAACCTAATCTTTCAGATTGGTACCTTCAGCTTTACTTGGTCGGATAGCTTGCATGGCATTAAAAGGAAGGTAGTTTAAGTTTATCCTGAAACAAATTTGCCCTTTGATGAAAAAACTTTAATTAAACTTTGATGAAGCGAATGGTGTTCACTGCGGAGCTCTTCCAGACACCCAGGAGACTTTTAAGCCAGGAGGAAGACCTGATGTACTGAAGAAATATTGTTGGCGCAGGATTACACACACCCACACACACACACATGCAAGAAAAACACACACTGACAATGCAGAGAGACTAAAAAAATGCTTCGTCATCTCTCTGGTTGTCACTTCAGAAGCTAAAAGAGACTCTAAAACTGAAGTATCCAGATGACTGCATACATGCAATACTGCAAACAAAGAGTCCAGCTGCAGCAGGAAGCGCTGGCGCAACTCGTGCACATTAACTTCAAACCAAATCTCATTGGTTGTACAAAACAAATGGGATGAATCAAATTATTCAAGTCTCACAACATTTACGTTATAATTGAGTTAAAACTACCTAAAGAGGTGCTTTCAAGCTGTCACATTTTTTTTTTTTTTACGAAAAGCCAGTGTGTTGTTTCTTAGAGTGAACTAATAATGTTCAAAAAAATGAAATGGAGGTTTTGTTTAAAGGTCATTGCTGAAGCTTCTAACAACATTAAACGTACAAAATGTTGCTGTATATTGTTGGCTCATTGTTTCACGCTTGGGCAAATCTGCAGTTAATTCACAAGTTCACTGCCTTCTCTGAAGCATTAAAAGGAACTCTTTATTGTTTCGTTTTGTCAAACACGCCACTTCAGACTAAATGGTCAGTAAACCTTACTTTGGCAGTTCTGTGGCTGTCTTTGTCTGTGACTAAACTTCAGTGAAAAAGGTGCAAACATAAAGTATGGCAGATATTGTAAATAGAATCAAGATAGAAGTCAAGTTCTAACTCCCATATTGTCTAAGATTTAGTAGTGGGCATTCTTTTTTAGACTCCATCTACCATACAAACAATTTTTTTCATGGTGGTTCTGGTCTGGCAAGTTTTTGGTGTCGGTGTGATTTAGTTGCAACAAAGCCTCAGTAGTGTGTGTGTGTTTTATAAAGTGTAAAAGATAGAAACTGAAAACAATGGACAAATAAAAAGACCAGTTGGATGGAACACATTATTATTTCAGCTACTGATAAGTCTTCTAATTTAAAGTCAGACTTTTCATCTGTGTATCTCGAACTGATGGGTCATTTTTGCTTAAAAAATTTTGAAAAGACAGTTCATTTATCAAAGTGTATGATTTTATCGACCCCATTCTGAGTCTCTGGATATTAAGGGCAGAAATAAATCTGACTGGCTGCTCACTGTTTTGGCATCCTTTTCCTCTATCCTAAAATGTTAAAACAGTACAGCCAGATTATTCCCCAGCGCTGGCATAACACTGTGGAAAATAGGTCTGGGTGTTTGTTACCAGATTACAAGGCTATTGTTCCTCAGATTGTTATAATCTCATCATTAACATTCTACTTCCATGCATGTGAGCGTATGCATTACCAATTGGAAACTGCGTGTGTGGATTTTCCCATATAATTTCACCTTGAAAACAACAGTTTAGCTTTCTTTTATGTCCATTTTGTCCATATTTATTGGCCATACCTGTGTCTCTGAGTGTGTTTATCTGTCTTGTTAGCAAAATATAGTAAGGTAGTATCTTAGAGTCATCCCCAACCTATACTCTAAGTGCTAATTGATCACACCAGATCTGTGTTTAAAATTTTGCCACTGCTGGAGTCAATTCTGTCGGTCTGTTAGCAAAATATCTCATAAACTGGACAGATTTTAATGAAAGTTTCAGAAAGTAATATTTAGATATACATCTACAATAGAGATGTATATCTAAATATTATATTTGGAGTCAACCCAGTTCAATGTGGTCATCACAGCTAATAAATTTAGCCAACAAGAAATGGCTGAAACTAGTGTTTATTAACTAGCTCCATTAACAAACTTTATATTTTTTTATCCATGTTTTGCTTGATGCAACTGTTAAAATCAGATTTTTTGGGTGATTTCATCCAAAGACTAAATTTATGGCCATAAACACAAATTAACAGCAAGGACCAGGGGATTAAGAAAATTTTTAAAATAACATTTTTAACCAACTATATTGCAGGATGCTTCCAAACCCACTCATCTAATAATGATGCTGAACATATTTGTTATATGTTAAATGAATGAATACATAGACAGATCTCAACTGAATATCAACAGTGGTGACCCCTAAAAGGAGCAGACAGAAGAAGGAGAAGCTCTTAAATATAAAATGCTACACAAACCACAAATTATTTTTAGCCCATCCTGCTGACATTGGCATCTAAATAAGAAAGGCAGGAGTCAGTATGTTCATACAGAAAGCAATGCAGCAGCTATTGTCAGTCATTACTGCTAATGGAACGAGAGAAAGGCCATTTTACTCAATAGACCTTGGACTTTGCTATATTAGACCCACTATAAATTACACCAAGCCAAAAATACAGCACAGAAAAAAAAGCAAAGGATGACAGGAATTAAGAAAACATGCAGCAGGGAGTCAGTGAAATGTGTTAGAGATGACATTTTTAAGAAAAAGACCTAGAGCAGTGAAGCTGTTTGAGTTTGAAACATGGCAGCAGGTTGGATGAGGAGTCGGGGGAGGAGGGGGGTTACAGTTGGAGCATGTAAACAGATTATTACTAATCACTGATCTTGGTCTTTAGTATGGTTGAGCCCACCCCCAACACAGAGCACATAAACATCTCACACATCCTGTTTTACACGCTGGACAAACACAACATCCATCCACTGAACATTCATGTGCTGTAAGATGTTCAGCTTTAATATTAACCTTCCGGCACAAAATAAACTGGACGATACACACTAAAATAATTAAAATGAATATATGCTGTATTGTAAATGAATTGACAGCCTTGTGAAAGACATAGCTGGCTCTAAGTTGCTGTCATCACAGAACTTGAGATTTTTGTGGAACTAATTAAACTTGATACAGACTGAGCAGATGGTAACAGCCACACTGGCACTGTTTTAATGATGTCTGATGTTTTATGTTTAATGAAGGCTGCAGTGATGTTAGCTCTTTCATTTCACTTTTTCTGTTTCTTTGCAACACCTTTTTCTGCAGCAACGTTTTGCATTTTGCCACATATTTGATCATTTTACATCCATCATCTTTCGCCTTTTTATGTCTTTTGTCCATATATCTACAATCCTCCACAGCTTTTTAGATGATAAACATGTGCAGATATGGTCCCCAACACTAAAATGTGATTATTTAATATTATCATGTCACTAGGAAAGTGACAAGTCAGTGTTTCCTCTATCACTGTGAACATAGCCATTTTCTTTGACATTCAGTTCTTAATAACTGTCTGCATAGATCTTTAAACTTATCACTTAACGTGTGTTAAACTTGTTGCCAGATGGGCAGCATCATTGGTTATAATCCTCACTTTGTGTTGTGGCATCATCACCTAAAACAAACACACTCTGACATACAACCTGTGTGTATGTGTACAAGCCTAATGAGGATTGGCAGAGCTAAATAAAGACTCTTATGGTAATCCACAGGCTGCAAAAGGCTTCTAAGAATGAACTGTGGGACCTCACGCTGTGCAAATGTGTGTCTGCTGCTCTGTAGCTCAGTCGGGCTGTGATAATTATGTTGTATGTTACACAACAAATCAGTAGCCAGAAAATTCCAGTAAAATAAACACAGCCTCCTGTCCTGTATCTATGTGAAAATAAGCAACGTAATCCAGATAGAGCTTCTCAAACTGTTTCACACGAGTGGAAACGTATAACTCATAGAATTTACACTTATAACTCAAGATACTTAAAACAGCACCAAACACTTCTCTTGCATTGGTGACACTATATTATTATTTTAATTTCTATAAAAGAAGGCTAAAATTACCAAGGCTTTTGTTAGCATCTCTGCTTGTAAAAACTGCAATTTCAATTTTTGTTAAGTTGCACTATTCTTTAACCATTTTCCTTGCTAATGTTGCTAACATGTACTCGTTTTAACTCTTGGAAATTTTATGGACACGTCTGAACTATAGCTAATTAGTGATCTATCATGTTCAGAAATAGTCTTAAAATATAAAAATGCAACACAATATTCAGTTCTTGTCTCTTACATTAGGTAGGTAGGCTAAAACTACTTAATGGTGGTTATTTTAGAGGGTGGGCACCAGTAGCTATAACTCATGGACATGATGCTATCTAGACTGGACTTTGGGAACCCATCAGTAGCTACAGTATTGTCATTTACCAGAAAACATTTTCAATTACAATAGCTAACACTCTCAATATGTTGCCAAGGCAACTGCACTGTGTGACATCTAACGACCTGCTCGCTCATCTACCCAAAGGGTCAGCATGTAAATGTCAGAAAGCAATAAAGGTAGATTAAATTTACTCCCCTTTCCCTTAAAATGATTCTAATCTACTAGTAGCTTATTTGAAGTTTTTAGTTACTAAAAGTTATCACCTGCTGCCAAAATTTAAAAGGTGGAGGTAGAGGTTTTTGCCTGTCTGTTTGTGTATGTCGGTCTGTTAACAAAATATGTCATGAACCTCTAGACAGATTTTAATGAAACTCTGAAAAAGTACTCGTTAGATGTACATCTACAACTGATTAACTTTTAAAGTCACACCAATTCAAGATGGCTGCCACTTCTGAGCTAACACAAAAATGACTATAACTTAGTGAATTACACAAATATTGAGCTAAAATTTGAGGTGGTAGTAGCTGAGAATCATTCACAATACATACTCTGAGTGTGACATCTTGTATGAGATTACATATAAGATTATTATACAAAAACAACTATAACTAATATTTCTTAACATAAGATGATCTTAGTTTAAAATGCTGGCATGGAAGGTAGCAGGCAATATGTATTCCTTCAAGGAATGCTAGTCCCTTTATTTTTTTTCAGGGTTTTTGTTAAGGTACGGCTGGCATTTGTGAAACCATTTCTCTGTGTATTGAGGTGAGGAGTCTGTCTCAGCACAGTGGCCTACATACAAGAAATCTGTTGCAGCCGCACCAGAAACTCATTGAACACTGATTAAAAACTTAATAAAGAAAATAGTGTCTACATCCCATTCAAGGACAGACATTTCCACACCTCTATACATGTTTTGATTATCAACTATCAATAGAAACTGTTTGATATGCAAGTGATTGAGACAGAAAGTGACTGTATCAGAGACAGTCTGCTAAACAACACTATTTAGAAGTAAAAGACAGAATGAGGAAGCAATGGTCTCTGGTGCATTCTAGCTTTAGCCTTACCACCTTTGGCCATCCTAAATAATGCACGGCAGTCATTGGCTGATTATTAAATTATTCAGTGGGAGAGCGGATCACAAGATATAAGGTCCTGGAACAAGAAGCAGGAGCAGACACACAAAAAGACACAGCAGTGCAGAGTCAGACAGATCACCGGTCATCTGCAGTCAAAGCCAAACCACTGCTTTGACTCAATAACACAGACTGATCTTGATTTGAAATAACGTGACCCTGGCTAATATGTTTAGATGTGCTGTGACTTTATGGTCATAAACTTGAAAGGACAAATCTTTGTTAATGACTTGCAGTTACCGCTGTATTGAATTTTAGTACAATATTTGTAAAACTAACTGAATTATAGCCAGTTTTGTGTTAGCTAAGATTGATTGACTGTGGTGGCCATCTTGTATTGGAATGACTTTGAAAGCTAATCAGTTGTGGATACACATTCAGTGATTACTTTCTGAGACTTTCATTAAAATCTGTGGTTTATTAAATATTTTGCTAACAGATAATTAGGTTTGACTCCAACAGTTAATGCCAAAGTTTTAAACAAAAATCTTAAGTGGCGCTCAGAGTATACACAGGGCATGACTCACAGCTACTACCACACCAAGCTTTAGCTCAGTATCGTAAAATTTACAGAATTATAGACGTTTTTTGTGTTTTGTAAAGTCATTTGGCTGTGTCAGCCATTTTGAATTGATTTGGCTCCAAAAGTTGATTCGTTGTAGATGTACACCCAGTGATTACTTTCTAAGAGTTTCATTAAATCTGTTATCGCTGTACAGATCTGTTATCGCTGTACCAACCGTCTAGACCCCTCAGATCTTCTGGTTCTGGACTGCTCTGCATCCCCAGAACCAGAACCAAACGAGGAGAAGCAGCTTTCAGTTTCTATGCACCACAAATTTGGAACAAACTTCCAGAAAACTGTAAA